>NW_009952804.1:913667-919162 GCF_000747805.2 Chaetura pelagica
ACTGGGGGCTGGATGGTTGCTCTGCCACTTCTCAGTGTTGGTGGAGTGGCAGAGGGCTTTCGGTTGGCTGGGAGAGGGAATGGCTGGAGAAGGATAGATCACCAGCTGATTATTTATGTCAACTTGTTAAAGCGGCCTTTCTGCTACTGGAGCCAGAAAAGGAGGGGTGCCCTTTCTTACTGCTGGTGAGAAAACACCTTTTAAAATAAGGTGTTCTTGGTCTGCAGACTTGATGTGCTTGTCTCACTGGTCCTAAGCTCTCTGGAACTGCATTTCGGCCACTGCTTCCCATATGCTTGCTTGGCTTCACCAACTGTTTTATAAAGCTTTTGGAAGGGCTTCATGGGCAGTCATCCAAGAGGAGCCATATCTTTCTTTGCAGATAATGTTGCCTCTGCTAACAGCAGAAAATAATCAAATACTTAATGAGGATTGCATAAAGGCCTTACGAAGAACAATTCATTTGATATACTGAAGGTTTGCAGATCAATTTTCAGCCTTGCGCAGTCTTACTTGACAAGCCTAAATGATACTGTCACAAAAAGGCCTGGATTAGGATGTCTGTGTGACTTGCAGGTTTCTTGATTGTTCCTTGCTTGCTCTATGTGCACTGGTATGGGAGACTCCTCTATCTCAATGCATCCGGGTAATATTTGGAAGCACACAATGTAAACGAAGCTGCTGCCTTCCACCCAGCATTCAGTTCCCACCTCTTCACCAGCTTGCTTTGTGGGGTGCAGTATCAACATGGTATCTGTCATGCTGTAACTGTTCCTCCCTGTTGATGCTTCCTGTGATTGCTCCAGCCTTTGGCACGTCATGGCCTGTATCTTTCTCTACCTTGACAGCTGGTGTGGTTTTTCACTCCCTTTGTCTGGTGAGCACAGACAATTTGATTTTGTTCTCCTGCTGGAACAGCTGTGCTGAGCAGCCTTGTGTGACAGGCGAGGAGATGATACAGCACCTGAGCTGGGTTTTAATCAGGCCCAAAAGATGTGCAGATTTTTTAAAAGATAAATAGGACCTTTCTTTTTCCCTAGCTGGGTTGCCTTCTGCTCTAAAGTGCTCTCTTGGTTTTGGATCAGGAGTAGAACTGTTTCTGTTCCTTAAATACTGTCTTGGTTGTCATACTCTGTGCCTGTTGGTGTGCCAGCATTAGTGTAGCAGCCATTTGAGCTTGGTCTTCATGGGAGGTGTGTATCCTGAGCTGATGTGGGTTGATACCTGAATGAGCACAAGCCTAACTAACTAACACAAGACAGTTGAAGTGAGCCTTTTACCTACAACAGCATAAAAGCCTGTGGTTGCATTACCTGAAGTACTTGTTTCAGAACTGGGGCTGTGCTGGTATCTATATACTCATCCCAAGAGCTGCTGCAATCCTTGGGCCAAAGATGGCTGGAGCATGTCTCATATACTTCATGTTAGCTGCCTGCACCTCTCCTAGCTGACATTTTATCATGGCAAACAAGATGAGCCTGTTTGTAAGAACAGGAGAAACTGTCCATGATTACAATCTCCACTGGAAAACAGCAGATACCTCTTAACAAACCAGTATTGAAAAATAAAATTAAATCCTTTTGATAACTTTTTAAATTCACTATTCTAAGTTGAATTTTTTGATACTTTAAATCTTGTAGTCTTGTCTTTTTTTTTTTTTACCTGTAGACACATAGAACTAATTTGCCTACAAATGCTTGCAGTAGCTGTCACAAGGACTTCACTGTGATTGCAAAAGACAAGGTGGTTGTTAACAAGACCTGAACTGCTTAGAAATGCTCGCGTGACAAGCAGGCTCATAAGCACTGCAGGCAGTGTTTAGGAGTTGCCTTGTCCTGCTAGATATCTGAGTTTAGATCTTTATAATGTTTAAGACAAAATGGTCTTGATTCAGTATTTTAAATAGACTCTGCTGGACCTAGAGCCTATATTAAGACTTTCAAGCTTCGTGTAGGAACAACAGAAAACCCATAAGTCCTAAGTTGTGATTTTCCCTGAAACTTTGGTGCTTGCTCCCTGAGAACCTAGGGAGTACAGTTTACTTTCTCTCAGTTGCTGGTCATAAAATTGACCAGAATAATTGAATAAATGACACACAGAGTGGTTTCATAGCATTCCTGGGACATTCTGGTCATCTGTACTGTCAGTTCAGTGCCTAAGCCATGCTGATTCTCTTTGAGCAAATATTGTTCAATTTTATTGGTCAAGTTTGTTATTTTATATTACAAGAAATGATGGGGGCTAAAACCTGGTATGACCACATTATGTGCCATGGACCTACAAGCTGAAGAGAAGACATTCAAGAGAAAATGTTTACTGCTGGAGCAGTGCTTTGTGGAGCACACAGGGAGACAGAGATGCTTGATAGAGAAACGCTCTCTTGTGTTCTGTGTGTGCTCTACTTGCTGTAAGAAACTAGATTTGGGCACTTTTCATGCAAACCCTATGGTTCGTTTCCTGGAGGTCACTTCACCTGCTATTGCAGAAGACTCCAGAATCTAACTAGAGAATGCAGTTGGAATACTGTGATTTCTTTCTTACACATCTATTAAGTTATTTGTAGCTTAGCTGTCTCCATGTGTTTGCCTTCTTCTTCTTCTTTAATAGTATACAAGGAAGGAAGATACAATGTCTTTCTTCTCCTTAAAATCTGTATTCCACTGCTGTCTCACATGTTGAATGCATTTCCTTTACAAATCTAGACTTATGTTTTAGCTTAATGCCAGCAAGAGCTCTGGAAGGATTTATTCTTCTGGACCCTAATGTAAAATGAGTAATGCTAGAACTGGCTCCCTTGGTAGCAGCAGCACATTTTACTACTGATTGTCAGAAACAATAAAAAAGGGAATATGTTGGTAGTTTCTGTGCTATTTGCTTCCTGGGATTTTTGTCCTGAATTAACCTCTACAAATCTATTGCATGAGTAACTTTGGAGAAGTTCTTGGCGTGTGTGTAGGAGAGAAACGGGGAAATCAGGATGTTACTACAATTTTTAGTAATAGACAGGAATGAATTGGGACATTCATCCCAAGACTAGATGTGACCCATTCTGCAGAGAGTGACAGGCATCCCATGGAATTCATCAAGGGAAGGGGAGTCACCCACTGCCACCATGTACCTTGTGTAGGCATAGCTGTAATAACTTGCTTTCTGACAGTCTGGGTGTGTTCTACAGCTAAGCCTGGTTCCAAAGCCTCTTGAAGTCCAATTCTCTTGAAAAAATTTGGTATTTGTCATATTCTGCGGGTCTTAGCCCAGTCTGAGATACAAAGGTGTTCTTTAAAGCAGTGGTTAGTCACTTGGCTCAGCACCAGTACTCATCAGAAGCAGGATTTGTTTTATTAGTTTTGCTGGGAAATGCAAGTGCTTTCTGCTCAAGTTATAAAATAGATGAGCATGTTCTTATTTCCATAGATACAGGCACTATGAAAGCTAATGTTTAACAACCACCCAAGGTTTGAGTGCACAGAGAACTCTTTAAGTACTGAGTGTACTCAACAGCTTTTTTAGTAAGAAGTTAAAAGGAAAAATTTTAAAGTTATAAAAGGAAAACATATGTTTGTAGTTCAAATTGGAAGAAAACCAAACTTGACATTTGGGAGTTAATATAAAGCCCCACCTTGAAGTGTGTCAGGAATACTTTCAGCCTGCCCCACCTACAGCTTGCTGAACTTCTGAGATGGAGAGAGTTGTGTAGACACTATATTGCTGTCTCCAAACAACATTTGCAGGTTAAATTCATGTTTTTGTCAAAAACATTTCCTTGATAACATAGATTGAAAGGATTTCCTCCTCTGTTTGAAAGGAATTGCAATGAGGTACCTCCAGATTTGTTGATATGACAAAATATCCCAGGGAGTAGAAATTTCCTTTGCAGAGGAAGTCAATGGCTAAAGATTCCCCCAAGTTTCCAACTTTTATGAAGGCTTTGTCTAGGAGAAAAAAACCAGTAAGACAACCTTTCTCTTCAAACTTAAGTCTCTGCATTCACCAAAGTAATTAGTGTTCACAATCCTCTTCTGATGTTATTTCTTTTGAAGGGAATTGTGTACAGTAGAAAAGCTCTCCTGTCCAGAAAGTGTTGGTGTATTTATTTTTTTGCTTTTTAATTTCATGTGTCTGTTTATACAAGAGTTGGGGGTAGTGACTGGAATTAAAAGCCTGTGTGGTGTGACATACTTTTCAGGGAATTGGCTCTTCACATTTCAGATATGATAACACAGAATCCCTTAGAACTTTCAAAATGATGCTAAAAGATCTGAAACCCTTCTTTTCCAAGAGCACTCTGCTAAATTAGTGGTAAGCAGGGCTGGAAAAGCAAAAAGAGCTCTTGAGGAATGTTAAAAAATGTGCTGTGACAGTGAAGAGCTCTCTTGCATGTCATTTACTCCTGAAACACGGTGTGCCTGGTGTTTAGTACTTTAACAATGTGCTGCTAAAAGCTCAGCTGCTACATTTCTTTTTCAGAGTGAGGAGGGATGTTTGAGGGGAATTGACTGCAAGAACCAGCACCTTTGGCCTGCTGCACTAATGGGATAAATCATCCCAGGGCCCTGTGTAGTTCAGGAAACACACTAGCAGTGAGAATCTCTTCCAAAATGCCTGCCAAGGCCCCAAGGTTGGAAAAGAAGCTCCCTGGAGTCAACAGGAGCTTTTCCATTAACTTGATCAGGCTGCAAATTTTGAGAGGGGAAGCAGGTTTTATTTGGTTTTGCTGCAGGGCTTTCAGGTTTTAATTGCTCTCCCAGACCCTTTGCCTGTGTCTGTCCTTGCAGGTCATGTCCCTTTAGCTCTTGGAGGGCATTCATGCCATAGTTTAGGGTAAGAGGCCAGGATGAGGGAACCAACAGCAATGGAGCAACCACTGAATTCAAGTGGAAATACGCTGTTTTCCAAGCAAAAACTGGGAAGGTTTAGTGCTGTAAGGGCAAATACAAATTCTTCTGCATTACAGCTGTCCTGCCACACGGGGGCATGAATGCAGATGCCGAAGGCAAGCAACCAGTATAAGGGATTTACAAAGTGCTACCAGCAAATCTGGTTAATCTTGCCTTTTGTGAAGTTTAAAGAATAGAAAACACTCTTGAACTAGGAAATGTTTCAGTTCTTTGTTTAGAGGTTTGATTACATTTGGAAACTTGCTGGAAAATAGTGAAATTGCAGATGGAAGAAAAATAAAAAACTGGTTATGAAAACTGTTAATTCAATAGTTTTAAGAATCTTCTGTTCTCCCTTTTGTTTAATAATATAAAGAATCTGAAGTTACGATTTTCCTCAGCTATAAAGGAATTGATCCAACTAAAATTGCAGAGGAACATCTCTTGAATCTTTTGAGGAGGAGCCTTAGCAAGGAGGAGCCTCAGCAAGGAGGAGCCTCACAGGGTCTAGCACACCCCATTGTGTTGTTATTCAGAACTGAGCCAATACCTGAGTCTGTCAGGAAAGGAGTAAACTGAAGGTAATGTGAGAAGAGACTGTAGGGACAGGGCTCTTTC
>NW_009952804.1:919274-921982 GCF_000747805.2 Chaetura pelagica
GAAAGGGCTCTTTCTCTGTGTCTATGGAGCTGGATGAGAGAAGCCTAACTTTTCTCCTTGGCCAAAAGAGTTTTTCTAGAGTTTTAAGGAAGGGACTTGTCAACTCCTGATGACTGTTGAGTTTTAATGCCCGTCCATGATGACCTAATTAGATGTCTAATGCAGTTTGGGCTTTTGTTCCACTCTCAGGTCTCTGCTTCCATGTGGGTCTTAGTGGGGAATATGGTGATTCCCCACAGCAGTATCTCCTGGTTTCTGCTTTGCTGTTGTTCCCTGTCCTAGGCTATAGCATTTTGTGATAGATGTCTTAAGCTACACAAGTATTTTAGAGCAGTTTGGCTCATGTTTTACAACAGTGCAAGTGATTAAGGTTTGGGATGATACGTGTTTTAATTTCAATAGGTTTTGGACAAAACTATCCCATTAAAAGTTTTCTTCTTGGCTCTGTGTGTGAAGTCGCTTTCTGACAGCCTTGCTGGGCTGCAAAGGACATAACAAGGATTTTACATTTGTTTTATGTTTGTTGGAGTGAACTTCCAGAGGTTTAAAATCTAATATCCCACCTGTCCCTTCTGTCGTTCACTGGAGAAGGACGAAAGGCAATTAAAATCACCAGCAGTGTCAGGAACATGACAAGAGCTGACATTTTTAGGTTGTTGAGCGTTCCTTATGATGGACGGTTCTGCAGTAATTGTCACATCTCATCTTTGTCTCCTGCAATGAAGCTTGCTTTTTGAAAATGGCTGTTGGGCTTTCCAAATTGCAGTACTTCAGAAACAATACTTGCTTTTTTTTTTTTTTTTTTTAGATTATTTTTATTTTCATCAGATCAGAGGGATGGAGATAGTCAGCTCCCTGCACAAGGCAGGAGGGCCAAAGGAGTGTTTGTTGCAGCTCCAAGTTTCTTTCAACAGTGATCCTGTGTTTACACAGTTATAGCCCAAAGGGAAAATCACACATTTTCAGGTTGCTGCCATTGAAAAGCAAACTTTGCATTGCAGTTCATCCAAGGCAGCTACTGCTGTGCTGAGAAGCTGGCTGTGATGAGACACACAGGGTGAAACATATCATTGTTTTCCTACGATTTAGCCATTTTTCTCTGGTAGAATTCCCACCTTTGTTGCATCTGGGCACAGTCAGAGAAGGGACTATAAAATATAGGTTGGTTTTGCCTCAGCTTTTATGACCTAAATAAATAGTTCATGCCACAAGGTGCTTTGGGTTGGAGTGTGTATCCTAAAACTGCCCAAGGAACAGTGATGCAGTGATACCTGGGCAAGCTGGATGCCAAAATCAGCCCATTCATTGATGGAGTTTGTGGCATGGAGTAAATATTGTGTGATATGAATGAAATCCCTTAGGCTTTTTTTCCCTGGCTCTTGTCCATTCCTGGCCTACCACTGTAAACCTTATTTTTGGAGAACTTCAGTGATGACTTGAAATAGAGTTTGCAGCTGTGAGTGTCAGCTCTAAAAAAGAGAAATAAACACTGGGTTGGAACACCTGTGAGTTTAGGATTTGGCTCCAAACTCTGCATTGCTTCCTCATCTCTTGTTGATGTATATATAACCATGCTTATGATCTGTATGAGATATGTTTAAAATATAATTTAGGTGAAGTGTGGCTCTCCATATGGTAAATAACAGAAGGAATTACAGAGGAGGGAAAGAAAGTCTGACATTTTTCAGTAACACAAATGAGGTGTTTGTTCTGGATGTCCAAGTCCAATTTGTTTAAAGCTTTTTTAAAAAACTGAGCTGCAAACTTTTAAAAAATGACTTGCTAAATTGGAATAATTTTGTGCTTAAAATCAGCTGAAGAATGGAGCTTGTAACAGCAAATGATGCCTCTGGGAAACTTGATACTGCTCTTAGCAAGAGATTTATAGTGAGAACAATGAGTGGAGATAGATGCAGTGAACTTAGTTTTTGAGAACCAAGACTGATTTATAAGTTTTGGTTTTGCAGCTTGTACTACCAGCAGTACCCAAAGATTGATTTATAGTTTCCTATAGTAAATTCATCATAATTTAGACAATATTTTTAATATTTTTTTTTTAAGCAGGGTTAAATCCCACTGAAAAAATGAAACAATCTTTTTGATTCAGATTTTTCTTTTAGCTTTAAGTAATTGAAACAGATAAGGAAACCCCACCTATGCATGTTTGCAGGGCAGCAGAGTTGACTTGTAGCACATTGGGTTCTTTTGCAGAGGATTGTTTCTGTTTGAGTGGCTGTGCCAAAGGTTCCAGGTGATCCTCTTCACAGGAGAGGGAAAAGGCCTATGAGTCTGCAGGTCCCAGTTTGACACTCTCAGCACTGTCCCACTTGCTGTAATTTATCAGCAAGGATGAAAGTTCAGCTCGTGCAGTAGGAGGAAGAAGCTCAGTTCCTCTGAAATCTGATATTAATACAATCTTGTACTGCAGGGAATGTGGCTGATGATTTAAAACCTGACTTCGCCATTCCCATATCAAGTACCTTGCTGCTTCCCAAGTAGTGCCAGGGAATTCTGTTTTCCCTAATTGGCCTGGAGTGTCTCAGTGGCACAATGTTATCCTGAGATAGGCCAGTAGAAACTAATTTCAACTCCAGCTTTTGTTCAGCTTTGTCACAGCCATGAGGTGGATCTGTCCACATTGCCATGTCAGAGCTTATTCCAAAGTCCAATAATGATAAGGACCTGTAGTATCCCTAATGAAGGTGTTA
>NW_009952804.1:922016-948351 GCF_000747805.2 Chaetura pelagica
CCCTTGGCATTTTTTTCCATGTCACAGAAATTCCAGATGACATTTATGCAAAGCAACTTGTGAAGGCTTTTGCTCATAGTCATCTATTGGTGCAGACACCTTTCTGAGTAGTGTTGATCACTGGAGCTTGAAACCTCAGCACAAGTTTTTGTGGATGGTGCTGTATAGTAAGAAACAACTCTTGTCAGTTGAATTGGAGGTGAGAGGTGGACCAGCAGCACAGAAATGAAGCAGCTCTCTGAATTTGCCAGTGTCAAAGCCACTTGCTGTTTTTTATTCCTTGTTTAATGCCCTGCTTGCTGGAATGCTTTGTAGGTCAAACTGGAGAAGAGCACAATCAGCTTCAGCCTGTGTAACTGCCTCTATGCTGCAGACGTGCTTACTGTAAAGTAATTGATAGGGTCTGTTACATAAAACCATTAACTTCTATTTGGTTAGTTCATTAATGGGCTTGTTTCATGTTTTGCCTTTGCCGTACAGGCAGCATTATATTTAATTAGCATTGGCTGACCTTTTTTATTTAGCTGGTTAAAAGGTTATTTTTGTCCTTAAGAAGAACTACTACATCTGTAGTTCACCTGATAATTGGTGTATTTTTGCTGAGGGTAATTGTGCTGGCTCATTGAGGTTCATGAAATCTGCACATGTGAACCCTACACGTGTTGCTTCTAGAGAAGACAGTGGGTAGAAACTAGTGTCATTCCCTAGCAAGGATCAAGGCACTAAGTAGGGGAACGGCAAAAGCAATGACCACTTAAAAGCTGGTAGAGAGACTGGCTCCATCAAAGGCATGTCATTTCTTCTAAACACAATTAACTGTGTAGTTGGGGTTCCCCTGATGATGCCTGGTTAGGTAATTGCACTGATTAATGGGGAAAATATCAGCAAGTCTGACTGTTAAAAAAACAATGGTGCTTGGGGTGCAGTTATTCCCTGTAGAGGTAAAAAGAGCAGCCTTTGCAGAAGGTAACAGATTTAGTGGCTGGCAACTGTATTTTTGTGTCTGTGTCAGTTTAATTGTGTATTCATTCTTCTGTGTCAAGTTGGTTCTTTTATTATCTTAAGTTTGCATCTCTTAAAAACAAATAGTGATGTTTGCTGCACTTGGAATTGTCTGCTGTCCCCAAAGCCTGGCAGAGCCTGCTCTGAAAAATAAGAATAACAGATACTCATTAAAACTTGATTCAGAGAGAGACAAGCTCATATGCTGAGCTTGTTTTCTGCAAGTTTCTGTAGTGAAAGCCATGGGAAAACACATGCTTAAAAGGCTTCTTGAATCAAGGTCTAAGCCATGGATCTCTTAAATTTCTTACATGGTCTCTTGTGCATCAGGCTACAGACAGTGGAGGTATCCAATTGCTTTGTCCTGTTCAATAAAAATTCCTTCTTTTAAGGTAGCTATAGGCACCATCCATTGGCACAGGTTCTGTAGGAAGTCTGCAAGTTGCCTGTGTGTTATCTTGCTGGGTCCACACATCTGATAAACTTACCATAACCTTGACTTATAATTATGTAAAACCTCCAGTTATAATTACCTGAAACATACCTTTTGAATTACTGTAATAAAGACTAAGTATTATCACTCTGCCCTTTAGGGTTAAGTGTGCTCAGACTATCAATCTGTTTTACCCATCACAGACTTTAACTTGATCAAGGGTTTGTATCTGCAGTAACATAAATCTGCCAGTGGTTACATTCACGTCTCCACCTACGAGGGGAGTTAATGGCCTTTTATGTTAGACATCCTCAAGGATACGGCCATAATGGGGTTCCAGAGAGCTGTTGAGGACCTGTGGAGCAAAATAGATGTGAACTGGCTGGCTTTATGTTGATAAATTTCTTTCATTATTTTACTCACAGCTGATAGATTGGAGTGGAAGAGTTATAAAACCTCCTCAACTTTCTGTAATGAAATGCAGCTCCCCCAGCCCAGCCATTGCACCTTAATGTTTGTTAGCCAGCTCTGTTGTTAAGGTTTGTCACCGTTGTGGAAAACAAGGTGGGGGTTTCAATCCCTCTCTTTCTTTCCTCCCTTCTCCTCCCACATCTTCATCGGCCCATTAATTCCTTTGCCATTCCAGAAAGTTACTTTCATAAGGCTTTGACAACAAGAATACAAATGTCACCTTACACATGAGCTGGTCACAGTTCTGCTAAGGCCAGGTTACTTTTATGAAATCTTTATTTAGCAGTTTGAAGGAGAATTTCTGGCAGTGCAAGCAAGGGAGCTCAATTAATTTGTCTGTTAAATTCAACAAAAATAGAAAAAAAAAGTAAAAAAAAAAAAAAAAAGTCAATGTAAAGGGTTTGTTTAAAAAGAACAGCAAGCCAAACCTGAACAGGGGAATTAATTTGATGGTACCCAGGGTAAAACCTCCTCAACTTTCTGTAATGAAATGCAGCTCCCCCAGCCCAGCCATTGCACCTTAATGTTTGTTAGCCAGCTCTGTTGTTAAGGTTTGTCACCGTTGTGGAAAACAAGGTGGGGGTTTCAATCCCTCTCTTTCTTTCCTCCCTTCTCCTCCCACATCTTCATCGGCCCATTAATTCCTTTGCCATTCCAGAAAGTTACTTTCATAAGGCTTTGACAACAAGAATACAAATGTCACCTTACACATGAGCTGGTCACAGTTCTGCTAAGGCCAGGTTACTTTTATGAAATCTTTATTTAGCAGTTTGAAGGAGAATTTCTGGCAGTGCAAGCAAGGGAGCTCAATTAATTTGTCTGTTAAATTCAACAAAAATAGAAAAAAAAAGTAAAAAAAAAAAAAAAAGTCAATGTAAAGGGTTTGTTTAAAAAGAACAGCAAGCCAAACCTGAACAGAGGAATTAATTTGATGGTACCCAGGTAGCTGTCTGCCATCTACTGATAGTGTTTATAACATATAGGGACAACACTCTGGCATGGAGTGGGGTGATTTCCAACATCCTCTCAAGTTTTGCTTTTGGAATGGGGCTGCTGCTAGAGCGTGGTCTCTGCAGGAAGGATGGGTGGATGTACAGATTGTTTCATAGAGGATAAGTTATGGGGATATTTTCCAGATAGAATTTTTCAGAAAAACTGTGTTACAGTTGCAGATGATAGAAAGTTGTCTCCTCCTAGTTATTTTTGTTTGAATTTCAGAAGGAGAAACATCTACAGATGTTGTATTTGTGTTACAGGGTAGGATGGGATATTTAACAAGGCTGCTCATGAGAAAGGAAGTTGCTTTTTAAAATTGATAAGTCAAAAGTCAAAATACTGGGCTGACTGGAGTGGAGACAACCCAGGAAATTACCACTGCTGTAACTGATGCTTTCTTGAAAGTGTTGATTGTGCTGCAAATTTAGGGCATTGGGTTTTATTTTAGCTGTTGATGGAGGAACAAAATCTAGACACTGTAGATACACCAGCTGAAGGTAACAAAAAGCCAGGGGCAGAACTCCTGTTGTTTGCCAAGGCACATGCATATTTGCCATCCTTTTTGTCTGAAGGTTTGATCTTGAGAAAGAAACTTGGTCCAATCAAGTCTTAAAATCTCTACGAGGCAAAAAGTATTGCAATGGAAAATACATTTTCCTGTCTGCAGTGTTTGGTTCAGCATAATTAACATGAATAATGCAAGACAATTTTCTGATAGTTATTATATTAGAGAGCTAAGCTGACTCATAACTGCCCCCATGACATAGCCAGAATGCAAATTACTTGGCTAGAAATAGCACAGAGCTGGTTTGATTAAAATGTGATACATATTTTGAATTAAAAGTCTTCAAGGTCTTACAAAATGACCTTAATGCCTTATTCCCCCTCTCCACCCTCCCCACCAAGGACATTTGAATAATGATTTTGAGACAGCTTTTTTATTCTCCGGTGTGAATTGACAGGACCTGCCATTCATGGAAAAACAAGGTGTCTTATTACATTCCTTTGTTGAGCAAAACCACAGTTGAATAATGACATAGCCAGGTTCTCCAAGACCATGTTGTCATCATGCTCTTGGAGAACCTGGCTTCTTCATCATAATTACAAAGGCACAAATCTAACAAGGGATGATGAGATTGCAATAAAATACTCATTAAGAACCAGAGCTATCTCCATGTCTTCCTCCCTGCAGCCCCTCAAATCTGATTGTGTCACCACACTCGCAAGTTCCTGCAAATGCCTGTGATGTGACAGTGAAAGGTTTCTTAAACTTGTTTCCAAGGTTTTGTATGCTCTTCACTTTGGCTGAAGGGCCTGTAAACTTGGGGCACTTGGACTCTCTTGGGAACCTCCCTGCAAACCCTCCCCTTTGGATGTTTAGTTTATGCAGCCATCAAACAGTCCGTGTAACAGACTGAGCTTGGGAAAGAGCAGGGCTCTGGATGGAAAAGACAGCTGATAATTAGAGAGGAGCAGCTATTACACTGACTTGCCCCAAAATGTGTGATTTCAATGTCAGCTTTTGCTTGGCATCTCTCTTCAAGAATAAAATGAAAGTGTAATGAGATTCTGTGTTACCCACTATAGCACATTTGATGTGGAAGTCAGACAAGTTTACAGGGAAGAGGATTATTTTGCCTAGTACCTGGCAGCCCTGCAAATTCCCCTTACGGCTCTGAATGAAGCAGCTGGTTTTGTGTGTGTTTTTATGAGTAGCATTTACATAGGATACAACCTGCATGTGGTTGGCACCTGAGGCTGTACAGTGCTTCCAGGGCATAAGTAACAATTTGTATGGATTTGGAGCATAAAGCTGTCTAAAGCTCACTGCCTGTTCTGTTTTGAAACGAACTGGATCCAGGTTCACTCAGATTTCAAACCCAGTTTGAAGGACTTGATGTCCAACCTTAGTGGGCCTCCTAGCAAATCTCTTTAGGGGTTATTTATTTGAAAACACATCAGACCAGTTAACTTACTCCTTAAATCTGGTTTATGCAGGCAGAGCCAAATTTCTAGCATGGATTAGCTCCTGCTCCCACACTTTCTTCATCTACTGTATGAGGTTGTTTTGATGCAATATGAGGAACAGATATGTGAGAAAAGCTCTTATACCAAGACTTTATGGCCCAGAGACTTTACCTTTTGTCTTCCTGTTTCCCACCATTAATTAATTAAACCCACTTTTCTTTTGACCTTTTTCTTTATTTCTCCATTTTTTGATACTTTGAGATAAGTGTGATAAGGACTTAATAGTTATCACAAATCTACATATGTCTGCAGGAATCCTACCTTACTCATCTTTTAATTTGTGCACAAGAGTCTATTATTTTTCCATCTACCACTCTTTGGTATTACTCATCTCTTGTATGGTTTTCTGAGAAAATTAGCTGAAAATGAACATCAATATTTCTTACCATGTTTTTCAAGCTAAGAATTAAAATGGGGAAAACTTAGTGCCTGGGAGCTGCTCACTCCAGTTAAGTCCCTTTGGTGTCACTGCCACTGTGCTACTTGCAGTGAACTCCTCGTTAAGTTTTCTCATGGTTGTAATACCTAACTCCATCTGAATTTCATTATGTGTTGCAATTTATGTCTTCATTTACGTGCCACTGCTGTTGTTCTTTGTGCCTCTGGCACATAGATTTGTTTTCAGTAGCAGCAGATGCAGTAATTGAGCTGTTGCCTGACTTCCAGTATTTGTAAAAGTCTTGACTCTCTCTCCTAGGGAATGAACAGCTTCTAAAGACCCTGCTTTTCCCTCCTGTAACCTAATAAACCTCACTCGCTGATACTTGGTGATGCAAATTACAATTGGTGGCACCGAGGGAGTAGATCACCTGAAGGTGGCATGATCCCTTTTCGTACTGCCCTGCTCAGCAGTGGGAAGTGTGGCCTTCACTCACATCCAGTTGTTGAGTAATTTGTCAATCTTGTTACCATTTTATTAAGTAAGTTTGTTTAAGACAGCTCTAGGTTGTTTCTGGCTTTAACTTGAGCTGCTTTAATCAAGCACTCATGGCCATATGACAGCTTCTGCTTTCTGTATGAGTAGGGCCTTGCCTCAATGTCATTTTTTGGTTGCAGATCCTCAAGACACAAGGCAACAGGCATTATAGCCTCATTCATGATTCTTGTATAATATTTTTACTACACAGAACACTTTTTGCAAGTCTAGGGTTTCCCAAAGCAGGCTTCAGACCATATAAGGACCTTCCCAGCTGTTTGAAACCATCATACACATAATTATTTGTTCTGCTCACATTCTTATTTTTCTTGTGTGTCTGTTGATTCACAATTACAGTTATTGACAATAGTTGGAAGAAAATCTGTTTGAGAGGTCTCACCTCACCCTCTCTTAACAGCAGTGATGCCCAGTTATCCCCATATTAGTCTATGCTTTCAGTTAGTATCCTGCTGGTTTTATAGAACATGGGGTGTTTTATCCCTAAATGTGTTCCAGTTTTTCATGCAGGTCTTGCTTTTACACGTGATTTAAAACACCAAAATAAATTATTTCCCTGTGGCTTTCTTCAGCCACAAGTCATGCCAGCTAAATTTGTTGTGACATTTGCTAATGGCCGGGTCGATCTTCCTGCTGACCCGTGCTGCCTCCAACATGTGTCCGAAGCAAAGAGTGTTGGATTCTGGCTCCTGGGGCTGTCCAGCTGCATGCAGTGTTGTCCAGCTGAGGAGTCCAGCCTTGCCAGAGCTGCTTCTGACCGAAGGTCATGCCAAACACTCTGCAAGCTCAGACAAAATACTTTGGCTTGTATAATGAAACCAAAATGTCAGTGATGCTGTTTAGTTTCCTGGTTACCAACTGATTGGATGGAGTCTAAACCGTTGACTGTTTGTGTATGCAAGAACTGCATCTTGAGCTAAATCTACTGAACAAATGACACTAAACAGATAGTAAAATCCAGAGCTTCATGTGACAAAGCTATTTTTTTTTGCCATGGTTCTGTTTGAAGAGTTATTTTTTCCTATAATGTTCATTAAAAATTTTTAGCTCCAGGATCCATAGTGGGTGTTTTAATGTAATTGTAAAGATTTTTCATGTAACATTAACAAATACAAGAGTATAATTGGGTAGATGAGGAAGCATTAGCAAAGCAGCATGCTGAGCTGGGCTGGTACATGCTGTATCAACCAACCCCTCGCGAAATTGAGAATAATCATTATGCAGCCTGGCCTCTTCTGGAGTGGTTCTGCTGAGAGCTGCTTTGACTGAATTTGTAGTGCTGCTGAAAGGTGCCTGACTGATGGCTATGAATCATAATAAAAATATACTTAACACTTTTCACTTGCAGAACTTGGGGCGCTTTTAGGTATGTCTGTGTTATGGTTGGGAAAGTTATCACCCATTTTCTGCAAAGTCATGAAAACGTGATTCTTGATTCATGTGTCTTTTCCAAGAGTGATCCTGTGGCTGCTCCAGGTACATTTGATTTTCCCACTCTGGTTTACCTGGAGCCCAGAACACGGGAAGAGATTCCGCTGTCCTCATCACAAGCGATGCAATTGTCTCCCCCATAACCCTTTTCCAGCTGAAGAGAGAGTATAAATATTTGGAGAGATTGAACTCTTAGGCTAATTTAGGCCTTGGTTAATTTCACAGAGCATCTGTCAAGAGAAGGTGTTGAAACTGTCCTCACAGGGCAGTGAACAGACTTAATGCAACTACCATTTTTTTTTTTTATTGTGCAAGGCTGTTGCTTCAGAGATGCATATTTTAATTGCTCTCATGTTTAATCTCAGGCTTTTCTACACACCTCTGCTGTGCTGGGGCAGATCTGTATGGTGAAGGAGAGCCTGTGTTCCTCTTGCCATTCAGTAGAAGACAGCAGAGACTGACCTTCCTTCCTCCTGTGCTCACCCATCCTGAGGGCACAGCATGGGGCTGTGCAGAGAGATTTTTCATGGGCCTGAAAGTAATGTAGCATCACAGGTTATTAGCTGCAGTGAAATGCTGGTCTGACATAGCTGTGCAGTTTGTTTCTAGCTCTAAAGTGAGTGAGACAATAGTAATCTGTCTCTTTGCTTGTGCTACATCTTCTAAGCTGTTGGATTTTCTTTCTTAATTTTGTTGGATTCTTATTGTGCAAGGCTGTTGCTTCAGAGATGCATATTTTAATTGCTCTCATGTTTAATCTCAGGCTTTTCTACACACCTCTGCTGTGCTGGGGCAGATCTGTATGGTGAAGGAGAGCCTGTGTTCCTCTTGCCATTCAGTAGAAGACAGCAGAGACTGACCTTCCTTCCTCCTGTGCTCACCCATCCTGAGGGCACAGCATGGGGCTGTGCAGAGAGATTTTTCATGGGCCTGAAAGTAATGTAGCATCACAGGTTATTAGCTGCAGTGAAATGCTGGTCTGACATAGCTGTGCAGTTTGTTTCTAGCTCTAAAGTGAGTGAGACAATAGTAATCTGTCTCTTTGCTTGTGCTACATCTTCTAAGCTGTTGGATTTTCTTTCTTAATTTTGTTGGATTCTTCCTTTTTTCCAAGACAGTAAAATTGTTTTAGGAGTTGCCATTCAGTTGCAGAAGGGCAGACAAGTTCAAATTAAAATAAATAACTGCAGGAAGCAGTGCTATAGCTTGAAATATAAGAGTTCTTTCTTCAGCATGTTTCAATACCTGGAAAAGAGCTGTACTCTGCTTTTTCCCCTCCTCAGGAGAATGGGAATGTCTCCATGCCCCTTTGGGATTTTACAGATAAATGCCATAGAGGCTGCAAGGCACTTAAACAATACGTGATTGTTATCAGTATAAATACCTAATGGAGGCTGTTAGCCCAGCACTGAGTCCTGCAGGAGCAGCATGCTTGGTGCTTCTGGAAAAAGAAGATGGAAAATGTGTTGTTTTCAGTGTATGTGACCAGCATTAGATTGTTTAAGATGCCATAGGAAGACTTCTCTTACCTTGGCTTATTCCTTAGGTATTGTAGTGATGAATATTTATTGGATAGGTTAGCTCATGAGAAGGCTCCCCATGGAAATTGCCACTCTAGGTTTCTTCTGGACTGTTATATTCTTTCCCAAGTGATCCAAAGGGAATTCTTCACATAAAGATGTAATAAAATTCAATGAGTGAAAATAGGAAAAAAAGGCATTTATTGAGGCAGACTGGAAAATAAGAGGTCTGGAAAACCAAGCTGCCTCTGAAAGTGATTGAGTCAAATGCCTGCAGATGCAGGCACAATAGATTATGGAAATCAGTCAGAATAAATAGGCCTGGGTGGCCTCAGCAGCACTGTTGTGTCAATGAGTCTCATTGAATATGCTCAGAAGCATGTAACTGTTTGTTTCTGTGCCACATACATTTTTCCACAAGATGAGGAATGAGCTTGAAAATGATACCTGAATTAATTCATAGTTTCCTCTAGACTCTTGGTGTCCTGTGGAGGAAGAGCATTGGAAAAGCAGATCACATCACACTGCTGTTCTGCTCTAAATGGGTCACCACTGATGAGTCTCTTCTGTTTGCAGTCTGTGTTTTAATGATGATTTGGCATTGGACTATGGTAAAAAGGTTTAAAAGAAACCTCAAAAAGCACAAATTTGTCATTATTAGAGATGTTACCAAAGGTTGGATGTCCAAAATTTGATTAAGGAAATAAACCCTAGGATGAATCAAATCCTGACCCAGTTTGACCTTCATGATGTCTGTCTTCACTCTGTACTCAGTTTGTATTTGTATTTCATGGTTATGAACTTCTTGTTTAGAAATGTTTGATTTCAGTTGTTTTCAACTGTTTGCATTGGTGAAAAAGTTAGGCTTCACACTAGAGAGAAAAAGACTTCAGACTGAAACCAAACACTTTAAATTATAAATGCTCCTCTCATTTCTATGTGTGCACTGTAGTTCAGTTTGGTTTTGGATCTGTTCTCAGGTGGCCCAGTTCTCTGGCTAATCATTGCAACTTGTGATACATCACACTGGCCTTCTTGCTGAGCTGCTGTGGTGTAATGCTGTTATATTTTGCCATAGTAAATCAAAAGAGATTTAATTTGAAAATTTAATTTAGACATGCCTTAGGGAATAGAAATCCGGAGATACTGCAGTGATGCTTTTGCATGCAGACGTGTATCTTTCACTTTCTCAGTTTCATTCCCCCCAGTGAAAATTAGAATTCTTCTGCCAGAAGAAGATTATATTTTTCAGGATTAGAAACCCAATATTGTGTTGAAAAACAGAGCTTCAACAGTAATGCAATAGCATGTGCACTGTAGGAGCCAGGCCCCATCTCTCGCAGGAACTCTGTTCTACACTGAAATTCACTCAGCAGGGGGGTTATAAAACAGGAAGACCATGACTAAGGAATTTCTTTAGCTATTGTTCCAGCAAACATATTCTAGCTGCTGGCAAATGCATTTCTTTTTAATTATCTAAGTTTGCATTCTTAGTGGGAAGAAAACAGTAATAATACACGTGTGTAGGTTCCGTAGCAACAATCAGTAACTATGGAGCTCTGTTCTTAATCTTAAAAACAAATGCACAATGCTGTTAAATGGCCAAAAAGTGAAAGGCAGATAAATTCATATTTAAAATACAAATGTATATATAACCCTTACCCAAACGTGCATTTAACCCTTACCCCAGGAAGAGTGGGCTGCTTAAACCAGGATTTCCCTTTGAATGTACAGTTGCTAATTGAAGTAGAAGTGATTGCATTCTGTAATACACGTATTTGGGGGTAATTCAGATGTGTGCTTTGTCTGCATGGCTTTAGGGTCTTGTATTCATGTGGCTTGTGTATTCATGTGGCTTGTGAAAACCAGTGTTGTATCTGAGAGTTGCATCTGAAAGCTGGGCTTCCTTGACACTGCTGCATTCTTCAGGCTGTGTGGCTTGTGTGCACAGCCACATCAGGGGCATTGCAAACTGCCTGTGTTCTCCATTCAGACATGGGTTTTTTTTTTGAACATTGAAAATTACGGCTAGAACTTAATGATGAGTGGATTGTTCATAATACTTGAAATGCCCATTTAGAAGAGAAATGGCTTCTGTTTTAAGGGCTTAGGACTTTAAAAATCCAGGAGTAGAAAACAACAAAAGAGTTCTGTTATTCTTACCAGGTTGAAAAACCCAAAGGGCCTGCTCTGGTGTAAATCAGACTGTCCATGGGCTTCAGTGAGCTCCTGGAGACTCACATGGCTTCTGGTCTTGTCCCCACAATATTTAAGCTTCATTTAAAAAGGCTCCAACACTTGGGCTGCTGGCTCAGCTGCCAATTAGCTGACAGTTGTATGAATGTATCTAGTTTTGTCAGAGTGAGCTGTGGAAAAGAGGAACTCTCTAACTGTGGGCACAGTATGATAAGAACTTGTAGATCTGCAGACTCCTTTGGAATTGTACTTTTTAGTATTTCTTTTTTCTTATTTAGTCTTTTTTGCTAGTTGATTTCTCTGGTTAATAGTACAGTAACTGTTCAGGTAAGAAGAGCAAGGTAGCTCCATGGTTCCTTTGAAAGCACTAGAACAGGGGAGTAGCAATCTGCCTAATGAGTGAGCATTAACACTTCACACTCCTGTCGATAACTTCAATTAATGTCAGGCATGGAGCTCTGGGTAACAGGGCAGGGACAGAAACCAGCCTTTTTAGAAGGCAGGCAACTCTACTGCAAGTGGTTGAAATTATTGCTAACATCTGCTGGCGGGAACAAAACCCACCAAACGTCCAAGTATTCTTTTTAAAAGAAGTCTTCTTTTTAAAAGTAACTTGGGTTTCTGAGAAGTTCCCACGCTGTTACACAGGCAACTAGAAAATATGGATGGATGGCAACTTCAGAAACCTTTACCCAGCTGTAAAAGCGTGTTTTGTCTTCTGTTTCACTGTGTTGTTTAAAATTTTATACAAAGTAACAAGAAGAAATACATTCAGAGTGCCTTTGAACAGTTTGGGGGCTGGGGGACAAATGCAGCTTGTGGAGAAGTGTTGCATACAAATGAAATGGTTGAGATTGATTCTGTTTGCATGATGTCCACAAAAACCTGATATAAATCCTTCTTGTATATAACTTGATTATGTCAGTGGGCTATAGAGTGATTTCTGGTTAGAAAGGAAGGAGGGGAGGTAATGTGTAAAATCAGAGTAATAATACTGTCCTCGTTTGTGGAGTATCTTGAAATTTAGTAGTGTCAAATTTTAGCTGGGTTCCTTGCAATGGTATTTCCATTTGAATGACAGGTAACAGGCATCATAAAACATTTGAGCTATAGCTTAATCCTCAGACAATATTTGGAGAAGATAAATGCTTCCTTCTATTTTTCTCTGGCCATTCTTACATTTGTTGGTGAGACTAGCTTGAAGTGCAATCAAGTAGAATTTCACCTCTGATTATGAGATTGATATGGGAACTTACTCTGATTTCTAGTTACTCTGAATTTTAGCTGAGTTTTAAACTGATTAGAGCAAGGAGTAAGCCTGGGGTCTGGAAAAGCAGAAGCTACAATCCCCTGCAAGGTGGATTGTAATGGTGACCAAATGAGGAGTGGAGAAATGAGCAGGTACACTTTTCTGTTGATTTAAATAGAACGAGGAAGCTCTCATGATTAGTAGAGGGTTCCACAGATGTTGCTGAGTAGACATAGGAAATTGGTGATTGGTTTGAAAACACCATCCAGGAGGCTTTTTTCCAAGTGATTTCTAAATGAAAGCTAAACTCTTGAGTTTTTTAATCTGTTTCAGACAGTAAAGTAAAACGTAACATTCTTTGACCTGGGTTTTAATATGCAGAGACCGACTTGGCTGTGTTAATTTGTCCTCATGTTTTGTAATTTGAAGAAGAAAGCAAAGTGTTTTGATTTGATATTAAGAAGGTGAGGAGCATGTCAAGAGGGCTTTGACTAACATTTCCTCATGCTCCTCCAATGGAATTTAGAAGATCTATTGTTCAGTTCAAGTGCAGGCTAATTTTTTTCAATATTGCTGTGGTTGACAAGGTTTTATGAAGAACTATGAAGCTTCAGTGCACATTGTCACTGGGATCAAACAGTAGTGACTTTGCACATGAAACCTCTGCTTTGTAGTCGCTGTGAAAGTACAAAAATTTTCAGTAGGGATATGATTAATCCCCTTTTTGAAATTAAACTAAATATTCTGGTATTGGCACAGATGTCTAAGTGGTGTTACCACAAAACCAAGACTAAGATAATAAGCCTTGCTGAGAAACAAGTTGTTTACCTGTGCAGGTGGATGTTGCTGGTACAGCTCATTCTCCATCCTGTGTGGGAACAGAGCCAGGTCAGTGTGTCAAACTTCTGCTGAGGGAAGCCAGATGGGTACAAGGTGCTTGCTATCATGGAAAAACAGTCTTCTAGTGTATCTTTGCTTGGAGGAACAGTGAGGGTTACACTTCTCTAGAGGAGTGCACTGCATCTGTACTTGTACGTGTTGCTAACATGGTATGATGACAGATGTTACTGGTGGAAGAGAGAGGAATCCAGCAATATTTTTATTACTATTCAGTGTCTACCTACAAGAAGCAGTTGAGAAGAAACCAAACATAGTCAAAGATTGCTTTTAAAATTTGCTTCTGGGTAGTGAAGCTTTGCAATTGTTCCAGCACAGAACTTTTTTTTTTCTGGAGTGGATTGTTTTCAGTTTCATACTTTTTTGGTGTTGGGACTGAATTTTTTTTTTTTACAAGTGTCTTACAAGATTTGTTTTCCATAATATGGTAAGGATGAAAGCTTCTACATCCAAGGGAACCTAAAACCCAAAAAAGAAACCTAGAATCTGATAAACAGGGTTTTTTCTCATGCCAGCCTTCAAGTCTTTGATGGCACATTCTTGACTAGAAACATGCAGTGAAGCCTGTCCTCTGTTCTTCCCCTGACTGACTAAACTGTCACTCTTCCAGTTTAGGTAAGAGCTGAAGCAGTTAAGAATAAATCTGGTATGTCTGTGTCCGCTCTAGAGGCAGGATTTTTTCTTTCTTGCATTTATTTTGTTGTAAAACATGAGATGTTTGCTTTTTAGAAACACCTCTGCCTGTTTTTCTGGTTGTATTATTACGTAGCAGGTTTAGTTTCCTCAACCCCTGTAGCAAGATGTTTCTATCAGGAAAGCACACCTCACTGCCTGTATTTCTCTCTTAAAAGACACGTTTCAGCTTCAGAGGGTGCAGCTGGGAACTGTTTAAAACTGCAGTCCATGCTGAGCAACCTCCACCTTCGATGGAGGGAGCATGAGATGATGGGGGGATCTCTGTTGTTTCTAGTGAGTATCAGCACCCTTCTGCATTTCACCTGGACTGTATTTTGCACCCATCTATGCCTGTGCAAACCTGGCCCATATTCTGTTATGAGCCACGATAATTCCTGAAAATTTTACTGTAAATAGTCTTTAAGATGTGTTTAGATGAAAGAGCTTTAAAAATTAGTTTTGTTCCTTTTGTTTTAAAACAAGTAAGTTGCTAAGTGAACAATGCTTCCAAGAAGTTTTACATATGTCATTTCTCATAATGATGCTTGAAGGGTATAGTAATTAGTTGGAACAGCTTAATTATCCTGCAAACAGGGCAGCACAGCCATTGTGTGCCTTCCCATTGCAGTCAAAGCATGTGCAAGGCTGAGGAATCCTAACAGTGGTGCCAGTTCTCCCTTCCTAGCCAAAACTAAAAACTGAGCATGTCTTTGGTAGTGCTCCTTAAAAAGCTGCTGGAAGTCTTAATATGACAAGATATATTAAAATCAAATATAAGTTCTGTTTACAAAATGACTGACGTTTTGTCTTTTTCAGAGCTTTTGGAAGTAGCTTGATGGGAGTAAATTTATGGACTTGTTGTTTCTGGGTTTGCCAGTTTAGGAATAACACAGAGCAGTGCAGCTTTTGAGTACATTTAAAATCTATCTTAGAACTAAATTGTAATTTTTGGAGCTCATGCAGAAGAGTTAGCACTGAGCTGCTGTTCTGGATGAGAGTCTGCCTTGGTACAGCTGTGCCTGTGAAAATATTCTACAAGTAAAACACAGTGGAAATCAGTGACACCTTTTTATCCATTCCCTAAAATGGGAAAGTATTTCAAAAGAGTATCTATTTTTTTTTAGTTTTTATTCTAAGAAGATACAAATATGCTTATGCACTTCTGAGAGAGCTTTTTGCACAGTTCTTTGGCTTGCCTGGAGATGGCAATGTGGCAGTATAATAGCTACATCATGACCTACTCCCAGGAACACATACAAATTACATTAAATTAATAATAAAAAATAAAGCTCTGTTTGAGCCAGCTCTGCAAAAAATATAGGGAATAAATATGATAGAAACATACAGATAATGTAGCTGAAACACAGCTGATTTAACTAAATGAGAAGCTTTGTGAATGGTAAATTAATTTTTGATTGCACCCAGACACCCAACATGCTTCTAATGTCGTGTAACATCCGTTGTGGTGAATGACACCCAATAACCATCAGCAGTGGCCCTTTGCTGCTGCAGAAATACCAGTCCCCTCAGCTCTCAAGGTAGTTGTTGCCTTTCTGTTCCTGTGCCTGAGTCAGGCACCCAAGGTTTTGTGTTTATCAAGTTAAGCCTGGAAGCTTAAATGAACATTCTGTTTGTAGCTGAGAGAATTTTTTGAAGAAGGGAAATGGAAAAATCTTGTGTGTAATTACAGCACTAACGGTAAAAGTGATGTCTGCTCTAGTACATTGTTTCTCTTCAGCTTGTTTCTGAGTCCTGCTCTGAGTATCAGTGGTATTCTTGATTGACAAATTTGGAGAGACTGTGTAGGGAGATGGAACCACTCACTGACAGGTCAGCCTCTGGGCTGGAGAGACACCCCAAGTCTATGGAACCCCCATTTATTAAGCTGCCCCTCAGTTAAAGAGAACTCAGACAAGATCTTTTAGGTCTGTATCTGAGTGGATTTCACTGCAGAAAATTCCCTAGGGTTCTTTGGATCATTAAGAATGCAAAGGACATGGTAGACGATTTAATTTGGGAATCCACTTAATATATGAATTTCTAGGGATGATAGAAATTGGATTGCAACATTTTTTCATGGGAGACAGTGTCTGGAAACTGAACACAATAAGTTTGTTCACTAAAATGTTAGGGCTCCAAGTATTTCCTTAAATTCCTGTTTGGGGTCAAGATATCTGAGTTTAGTCAACTTTTTTCTTTGCTGTTCCAGGTTGGAAGTCTCTCCAGCTGTGTTATTTCTGTTGCTCAAGCACCCACCACTGTTTTAATACCTTTGCTGTAAGTACAGTATAATTGTCACTTGGACATGTTAGACTTTGCAATGTGTTGAATAATGCATTTAACATGCTGTCATGATGTACCTGCACCTTGCTAAATGTTGGAAAGCATGTTTGCTTGTTTTGTGCTTTAAGATGTGGCTATTTGTTTACAAAACACTTCTTGCTCCAAGAAATCTTGTTTTGCTCTGTTGCCATCACTGCAGATACTCAGGAAGAAGACAGAGGAGACATTCAAGCAAATAGGTGTCATGGCCCTATGTAATGAAAGAGGATGGTTTTCTTTTTTTGTTGCTGTTTGTTTGGGTTTTTTTCTTCTTTTTTCCTCTCATTTCATTCCTCTTGCATGTTATTTTCTTCCCTCAGAAGCTGTTTGGTGAAGAAAGTCAGATTAGCTCTGATCTTCACAAGCTCCACACTGTATTTTCAGTTCTGTCCCAGACGCTTTATGTCACCCTGGCATGCCACCCCATCACATTTAGTTCCCCAACTCCTCAAATGGTGGCTTCAGTCCCATAAACCACTTGTCTGTCCAGATGTGCCTAGCTGAACTTTTCTAGACCTAGCTGGGTGATTTGAAGACCCTGCTGTCTCAGGCTGCTTGTGTGGAGCACAGGTAATCCCTGACAGAATCTCACTGATGTGATTTGAGATACAACACAAAGGAAGCTTTGTTTATTGCACAGAAACACTTTAAAAAGACTTGATGTTTCCTAAAACTTGGCCTCATAAAGCCAGGTTCAGAAGCACCTTTTGCCTTTTCTTTCCCAATACAAACTTTGAGTGTTTGTGAGTATCATTCATCCACACGAAGGCAAAAAAATCAAGTTTTTCTAGAATGTGGCTATGCAGGAATATATGGGAAAAGGGAAAACTGATACTCAGTTATCAAGTGTCTCATTTGGACACACTTAGTTAATTTGAAAAGCAAATGAGGGAAGGACCTCAACCATCTGCCTAATGCTGTGCTTCTATTCCTGAGTCCTTTTCTGATTATCATATTCTGGCAGCATTGTGGCATCTAGGGCTACACTCCAGACAGAGCAAAGAATATAAAGTGGAGGAGCAATTCAGCTGCTGTTGGGCCTGGGCTGCGTGTCACTGGAGGTGTTAGTAGAATTAACTGTAGTCAGTCATAGGAGACCAAAAGCTGGATAAACTGTTGTTAATCTTTTTACACTTGGATTAATTGCAACAATTGTAATTTCCCAGTTGACTTCCAAATGCTTAGTTCAGGATGTGAGTCAACGCTTAGCTTGCCCAAGTGCTCAACTGTATGTCCAGCTCTTGGGGAAGGTGCCAAGGTGGGTTCCTAGAGCTATAGTCTGTCCACTTGTGCCATGGTCTGCTTGGTATTCCTTAGCCCAGAAAGCAAGCAAGCAAGCCAAGTGTCCTTTCCTAAAAAGGATAATTGGAGGCATGGGTTTCAGTTGAGATTAAATGATGGAGACTAAAAATGAAGATGGTTAAGAAAAAGACCCAGAGGGAATGGTTCCTGTGGGGTGCTATTTTCACAACACAAGGAGCAGAGGGGGCAGTAGAAAATGGAAAGCAGTGGGCTTAAAAAATGTAGAATAGAGGTAAAGTTTAAGAAAGCAAATGATTAAATTATGGGGTCCTTGCAGTTGATGTTGCACCAACTTGAAATATCGATTAATTAAAAAAAGGATTAAGAGATTTCCTAGAGGATATAGTCACTGGTGTTCCAGGTGTCACTTTCAGCTCTGGAGAATGTTTGGAGGCTGGGTGACAAATCTTTGCATGCTTGTCTTTGACTACACTGTTATTTAACATCCAGTACCAGAAAATCTGGGTTAGCAGACTACTGACTTGACCTTCAACTGGACCTGCATTTTCATGGGGAGAAGCAGTTGATAACTGTATTGTTCTTGTTTTCTTGTGGAGTTGATAGCTCTGTCTGTGTGGAATGGAGGAATTTTTCACATGGTCTGTGAAGTTTGAAAAGCTTTTGAATCCTTGCTGAGCATTTGATACAAGAAGGCTTTTAAAATGCAGGTCATTATTGTTCTGTGTTGAGCTCTGGGTAGTGAATGTGGATGTGTTTCCTGTTCAGAAAATTCTATTTATGTTGCAATGATGCTGCAGGCCAATTTCTGTGTAGTTTCTGTGCATTTTATCTTTGATGATGATGGTTTATTTGAAGAGGCCTGTCTTTATATTGTCAGTGTCTAAATGATAAGAATCAGAGCTTTAGGATTTGCGGGAGAAAGGAAGTGCTTGACAGGCATTGCTGAAATGGTTTAGCCAATCTTTCATTTTAACAATAGGGAAATAAAATAACCCAAGTGCAGAAATAGATATTTTTGAGGCTGAACCTAATGCTTATCAGCACAAATAAACACATAAAGGATTGATGTGTTTTAAAACTGTGTCAAAGATTCATCTTCAAAAGCCGTGTTAAAAACAATTGGAGAGGGCTCATTCTGCACCTCTTGTGTTCCAGAATGGATTCAGAAGGATTTACTAGGAAAAGCAGTATTGCCTGGAGGTAGGAGTCTGGAATGGCTCTTTTTCCACTGCTTGCTTTGCTGCTCTGCTAACTGCATACTCTGACCCTTTGGTGTTAAGACTCTTGTGAATGACGATGAATTACTAGTTGCAAGAAATTTTATTCCTAAACTCTGAAATGGTGGGAGTATCAGGAAACTGGAGTGTCACCTCTGCCAAATCAGTGCTTCCAGGCTCTGGGATAAGTAACACTGAATTGAACAAAGTCTGGGGTGAGCTACATATTTAGAAGAAATTCCTGGTTAGGATCACAAAGGTGAAAAGTTCATTTGTACTGCAGCTTTCCTCTCTGGTAACAATTAATATCATGTAATTGTTTTACTACACATTGCAGGTGTCTCACTTCATGGACTAACAGGCACAGAATGCACTATGAGCTCTTCCAGGAGTTCCAGCAAAGACATGGGAAGGTTGTTTAGTATCAACCCAGCCAAGTACCTTAACAAAATGGAGTGTAAAAATATTGATTTCAATGAGATGAATCCTTTTTCCACCCTGAAAGCATGGCAGATATTGCCAGCCTTGCTTGTGAAATGTTATTGCCCAACACTGCAGCTGCAATTACTGCACCACTGGGCTTTGCTTCTTCCTCAGGGACAGATACAAGCCTTGAGCTGGGGGCTGGCATGAAAAGGTGTTGAATTCACATGAATACTTTCCCCAGTCCCTGTCTGGTTGCGTGCACTGCAATGAGAATTTCTAAGGGGTTTTCCCTGTTACAGCCCTTTCCCACCTTAAGGAGAACCCAGCTTCTGCAGCTCCATCCAGACCTTTTTACAGCTTCAATAATAGTGTGAAGTTCAAATACATTGAGTCACTCAAGAACACCTTGCCCTAAGTTAGGCTGTCCTTGTTTGCAGCTGGTGGCAAAAGCCTTTCTAGGGCTGCTCTGCCAGCTTAAAATATCCACAGCAAAGTCATGACTTCGCTGTCCATGACCTTCTGTTAAGCTTCCCAGGATGGCTGCAGAGAACTGGGAGATTTCTATGGTTGTGTTTCACAGCAGCAGTCCTGAAGATAATTTTTAGTTGATAATTGTGTAATTGTTCCCGTTAGACTCTGGATTGTTTCCCTTCCTCCTTTTCTCCCTTTGTGGTTAATTAAGCACACAAAATTATAGTTTTAAAAATTTGTTTTCAAGGCAAATGTTTGTTAGGGATTGGAGGAACTCTGTGGGCTCCTGTGGAATGCTCTTGGCCTAACTGAAAGGCTCATCCCTGGTAGACATGTGGTCCAGCCTCTCTGAGGTCCACAGAAGTGAAGCAGATGTTCTGACACTGGTGTGAACCCCAATCACTGCAAACAGTTTGTACACAACATCTTGTAGGAACCAATGAAACAAATCTGTTTTTTGTGAACCTCAGTAGGAAACTTCAGAAAATCCTGGTGCATTTTAAAATGTGATTCCAGATGGTGTTCACACTGACCTGCTCCAAAAGCAGTTGCTTCAGCTGTATTTCAGAATTATCTGTCCTTAAGATGAGCTTTTGGGAGTGGTAAAGAGCTGTAGCTGTGTACTTTCTAAGACAGCAATTTTCCCTTGGAAAATATAAATCCACTGAAATATTTCCCATGGTGATTTGCTAGTTTTCTAAATGGGTTATTTTGATAAGACCAGAAAAAGTAACTGAAACTTTCATTATATAAATTAATGGGGAAGATACGAGATTGATGTGTCTGAAGTACGTCAGGGTTATTTACTTTGCTTGTTTCATGGATAATATATTTGCTTGCTTTGTACTTGGTAAGGGAGGATGTTTTGAAGTCTGGATATTTGGCCACTTCTAGTGGAACTGCAGTTTTTAAAACAACCAACCCAACTTCCTGTGCTTGGAGGAGGTGAGTTTGCTTGTTCTCTGCCTCTTTGCTCCATGGTTGCAAGAGGAGAAGAAATGAAATGCTGTTCATGGTTCTTGTCACACGGCAAAGCCTCTGTGTTTGCAGAGGAAGAACTTGGCTGGATTTGTCTGTCTTTCAGAAACTCCTGATAAAAATGTTTGTGATGTGATAAACTGAAAGACGTGAGTCCATATTAGTGTTTAGTATGATGAAAGTTTTAAAGAGTGGAAGTTGTCTCAGTGCAAAACAGCACTGAGTGACAAAGTCCAGATAATACTTGCTAAGTCTCTCAATAACTGTGGCAGAAGAAATTAGCCAAAATCTGAAATGTAATTGGAATGAACAGCAAGAAATTATTCAAAGAGAAAATTGACATTTAGATGTCTGACTTGAAGGAAGCTCCAAGGGGACTAAAGGCCATCTGCACTCCTAGATCTCCAAGATAGAAGATGAAAGTCCTAATCTTTTACCACTTACTGCAAGTTTTTCTGCCAACTTCAATATTGCAGCCTTGGCTCCTTACTGTTTGTATCGCAGATGCCATCCCAGGGCAGTCAGCCTGGCAGAATTTTACCTGGCAGTATGAATTAGGTTAGCTCCATCACTGCTAACTAGTGTGTAAGTGCTGTCAGTGTGAGGAGTTACATACCTGACTGAAATATAGCCCTGGATTCTGCAAATACCAACACCATATGATTTTATCAGATATTTCCAAGAGCTGTTGCTGGTTTCTCGAGTCCAAACCAGTGATTCCTGTGAAGATACTTGCAGCTGGGTTCCCCAGATCCACAGTCATGCAGCTCTGGTGCTTCCTAGAGAAATCCATCCTTACATGGTGTGCATACTGACGTTCCTCACCAAGAAATGCAGCTTCAAAAAGCTTCTTTGGTGTTCAGAACAATAAATAAATCCGTTCAGTTGCTGAAGGTCAGAGAATAAGTGCATGACATTGTATGTGACACCACTGCTAATCTAATAAGAGGAAAACAGATGTGGGAAGCTCCTATGATTTCCTGCTTATTAAGATCAGATTTGTCCTGTGATTATGAATCTTTTTTGCCTTCTGGAGATGTGGATGCTTAGACAATAGTCTTAAAGATGCCTTTGAGAATTATTAAGAGCTGGTTTGGCATAGTCTCTTCCCTATCTGCTGTTAGCACTAATTTAGTAATATGATGAATTTTATCCCCTTCAGAAGTAATTAAGACAACTATTTTGTGTGTGTGTGCATCTCAGACAAGTTTGAAAATGATACAGATTTTATAGTTTCCATTTTTTCTAAAGATAAGTATCTGAGTTTAGCAAACTCTTCTTGGCTCAATGGTCAGACTTTTGAACAATGCCTGCCTTAGTTTCCTTATTGTTTATTACTTAACATGAGGAGTGTTTCTATCTCCAATGCCTTATTTTTCACACTCGATTTGATTTTTGTTTGTCTGTTTCCCAGCACCAAACACCTAATTATACATCTAGTTAGGAGGGCTGATATTTCTTGTGGTGTAACTCTGCAGAGACCAGTTTAATTAGTGCTCATGGGGTGGTTGCAAACCCTAAAAGTTGATTACATGGTGGGCGGGAGAGTGGACTTGAAATCTCTCATTTTTCCTGTTACTTTATGTTATGCAGTCATACATCCCTCCCCTAGAGCCACAACAGGCAGTGTATTTATCCTTTCTTCGTGCCTAATATTATTGCTAGTTATCATGAACCTGTGAACAAGAAATGCCAAAGGTTCATTAATTTCAAAACCAAAATAAAAATGTGTTCTAAGGTAGTGCTGCCATGAGGGTGACCAGGTGAGCATGATGGCACTTCAGGTCATCACCTGAATCCCCATCACTCCACTCTGCCCAGAGGAGAATGCTGGAAGCAGATGTTTTCTGCCTTCCCTCAGTGTGGTGCAGCTGCCCTTCCAGCCTTGGAAACACCAGCTCCTTCAGTAAACAAAGACAACAAGGCTGAAGGTAATGATGTCTGAAAATAAACAAGAAACGGTAGGTTGGTGAAAATTAGGCAGGGTCAAAAAAAAGAACACCACGATCTCTAGCAGTGTTCAAATACACCTGCCACCATGAGGTAATTGAAAACCCAGGTCCTTTTTCCAGCATGTCCCAGATCCTTCGCTAAATTTAAGTGATATGAGGTGGAGCAAGGAGGGATGTCAAGTTCCTTTTAAGGATTATAGCCTAAATCCCCATTGGCTTTGTGCTTCTCTTGTGAACCTGCTCCAGTGTCCATCAAATGGATGAAGAGCCAGTTCTGAGCTGAGTTGAGGTGGGAGCTCACAGGAGCAGAGCAGTTCAGGGTTTGTCTGGAGGAGCACGAGTCAAGAATTAAATGATGCTGATACAGTCCCAGAGCTTGCACCATCTCTGTTTTCAGTTTAATAGCAGCACAGAACATTTCTTCAGGCTTTGACTCTTTTCATCAGAGGCTGATGGGGCATAGATGGCCAGTTCCTCAGCCCTTGCTTGTTCCAGTATTTGCAGGGAAACTCCTCTTCTGAAGGAGGACTGTAGGGTCAGACCTAGGCAGTTCCCTAAAACTGGATCCTCAGCTGGAATTGCATCTGCTGCACTCCATTGGTTTTACTTTTGCTTAACACAGACCATTAACAATTTGTTTACATAGATAGCTTTTCATCTTCCACAGTGAATCATAAGTGAGTTCTCTAGGGATCAGTCCCTGGTCTGGTTGTTGCTTTTCATTTAAATACCAGACCTGGATGATTTAGATCATCAGTGTGTCCATCTGAATTCAAAGGCAGCTGGTTTATGTCCTTTTCCTTTCACAAAGGATCTTATTAAAAATCTGCATTATGGATCTGGCAGATTAAGCTTTGCTTTGAAATAATTTGCTATAAACTAGAAAAGAGATGTTATGACCCATTTGCCACAGAGTCCATCAGTGCTAAAAATACAGATCCCTCTCTCTAAGCAGTCATGCTTTCATGGTCCTTTGGCCACAGCTATGAGCTCTTACCCTGTGCTATTGAGTCCAGGAAGAGAATGTGTATCACAGAGGGACAGTGTCTTACAGAGCTCAGAAATAGCCAAGATGACAAAATGGCTGAGGTGATGCCCTAAAGGTGACCAGGTGGGCAGGAAAGTGTTTTCAAGAGTTCTTAGCTAATACTTAGACTTTTTGTCTCAGAGTCTGAATATTTGTGCTGTAGTGCTACAAGATGAGCTGCAGTTGACACCTCTTGAGAAGGGCCCAGGGCTTAGGTGTGTCTGGAACCTGAGAGGATTGAAGAAGGACCCAAAGCAGGGCCTGTTTTTAATCATCTGCATAGAGACCTCCAGTGCAAGTGTGGCACACGATTCTCATGAGTCTCAGGTCAGAATTGCTGGCTGTGTTTGGAAGAGTTGAAATTTAATTTTAATTTTTAGATGTATTGTTTTTTTTAATTTACTTTTTGCTGTTTTACATATCTGATTCACTGTACTTGTGTTTGTACAAAAGCCAATGCCTGAAGGTTTCCAAAACCAGCTGTCCATGTTTCACATCTCATTAGTTATTTAAAAACTTAACCCTCCTTTTGGAGCCCTAATAATGTATGAATCTTGATTAAAAACGTTTCCCCTGAAATGTCAGTGTCGGGGTGATTTCCCTTGCTTGTTTGCAGAGGGGTAACAAAGATGAGTAGTCTGTGGTGTTAATATTAACCTTAGAGGAAAGCAGATGCTGCAGCTACTTAGTTGTGAAAAATACTAGATAAAGCACTGTGATTATTCTTTGCAACTGCACCAAATGTACTTAATTCCAATAAAGTCTTAGAAGGTACTGCTTTTTCCTTTCAAGATGTTTATTTTAAAAATTACTCTGAGGCAAATAATTCATCACCTTCTCACCTTGCATCTGGTGCTTACTTACAGTAAGAGACCACTTTGAGAAGCAGTTGGTTTGTTCCTTCATTACATATACACAGACCCAAAGAAATTTTTATACTCCAGTAAACATAATTAGTATTTGAGGACGTGTAACGAGTTTCTCGTTATACGAATGTCTAGAAATGAATTTATAAATAATTTTTATGGTTCAGTGAGAAAAGCCATTAAGGTGTTTAAAATGTTTGGAAGTGCAGGAGTTGAGAGAGTAGTTTGATATATATGGTACAATGGGAGTTGGGATCTGTAAAGGAATGTTGTAGTTTAGCAAAGAAATCTGGAGGGGTTTGACTACAAGTTGCTAAAATCACCAATTGTAGAAATAGTATGGAAGAGAATTTCAAGATGAAAGAACATGACCAACATTTAGTAATAATAGCACACTGCTCATTTATCAGTAATTATTTAGATCAAGATAAATGTTAAATGCATTCTTAAATGTTAAAATACGTATGTGCTGGTCTGCAGATAATCCAGCTTGCAAGGCATTACCAACAACTCTTAAAATTACTCATTTTTTTTCTTCTCCCAACTGTTTAAGCAAAACCACTTGTGATCCTGCAAAAATCTGATACTTGGTCTCCAGGCTGTCCTGGAAGCTCTTAATTACTCTGGACAAGAGAGTAGCTAAGAGAACTATTGTATTATATGGATCCTGGAATCTCACAGGAGAATTTTTGTTTATGCATTCCCTTTTTCTCCTCTTTCAGAAGAACATAGTGCTACATTCATGGGAAACATGTAAGTTCAGTGAAGTATGAGTCTGTGATGAACTGCATAAACTTGCTGCAATGAAGTGCTCAGTTGCCCTCATTTGGAAGGAGAACAATTAATACCAGATCTAATTGGCTTACATCTCCCAGGGTAAGGTTTCTTAACTCTCTTTTCATATGGCATTTTCAATTAACTGAGAATGAACATTTGTGCATATAAATCTCAGGCCAAAAGTGTGCAAATGTTTTTCTGTATGCATCCAGTTGCCACGCCCTGCAGAAGGGGATTGTGTTCCATTCTGGTGGCTCTTGCCAAATTTTTCTGAGGAATGTGCTGGTAGGAGCTAGCAGGCTGAGGAGGGAGCAGCATATTCCCTAATACCCAGGTTCCACATGCTCCCTATCCATTAAATCTCATGATAATATTAATTATATTTCTAGGTACTGTTTGTTTACGCAGCTGAAGTAAATTGCTCAATCTCTTAACATTATTCTAGCCACCAACTCAATTATTACATTGCTAATTAGCAGCCTTGGAGTATCATCTAGTTCAAAGGCAACTACCTTTAAACTATGAATGGTGAGACTGGCAGAAGAGGTGCTGTCATCAAGCTTAGTGATGTTTATTCTCAGCAAAGGCCTTTTTCAGCATGTCAGTTTATATAGTGTATTTATGTTGTGTTCAGGTTTGCTTTGTGGTCTTGAAAGACAAGACTTTCTGCATTTAAAAAAAAGAAATAAAGCATAAAAGCCAGTTATTTACTAGTTCATATGCTGATTGTAGAGCAAGACTGATAGAAAATAAACTGGGTATTTCTAGGCTACTGCTGATAAACTGATAAGGGAACTTTAATCCTCTTGGGGATGAAAATGGCATATCTGATAAGGAATATTCTTTATGTAACTGCATAAGTCAAGTTGTTAATTTAAATAAACAAAACCCCCCAACATAGAAAACCAACAGCCTCAAACCAAAAGCATTTTCTGCAGAATATTTCCCTGCTAGAAGATTATGCAAGACATACAGTGTTCTTGACAGAGTTCTGTTGTAAACCAGAGAATCAGAAAGTGGCTGGTTCTGGTCTAGTCTCTTGACCTCCCTCTTTTCCAGTCTCAGGTTTTGAGATAACTTGAGTGTGCAGTCATTACTTAGAAGTACAGGTTAGCTTATGATCTCTCATTGAAGCTGTCAGTGGAGAGTCTGGGAAAGCTTTTTCTTTAAGGAGACACTTCACTAAATAATACATCTTACATAG
>NW_009952804.1:948461-958215 GCF_000747805.2 Chaetura pelagica
ATTGCTATGGCAACAGTTCATTTTGAATTACCAAACAATTAGGTATTAAACCCCCACATAATCCATTGCCATGTAAATTGCTGCCACGAGGCGGGTAGTGACTTAAATGTCTTCATTTTGGGGTGTTCAAATAGAATTAAATTTATTTTTTAATCTCAAATTGCTTCACTCCAGTTTTCTTCTCAAATTACATCACTTAGAGAAGAAGAAGGTGGAGTAATGGCTTCAGGCAGTGTCTACTGCCTGGGGAGGAGATACATGGCAGGAGCAGAAGTGCTGGGATGGACATTTGTTTGCCACTACTCTATCATTATTAACTGGTTCATGGCTGCAGGGTTTCAAACCAAAGAACAGCATTTGGATGAGCTCGAATTCTTTGGTTCCCTGCTGAAACTTGACTAATGGGAATCAACGTATTTGCCTTTTCAAGTTCAGGGAACACTTGAGTTCTGGATCCACCTGAATTTTGGAAAGGTAGAGGTAAACAAGGTTCTTTTCTAGTAGCAAAACTGCAGCTGCAGGACAGGAAGGCTTTTATTTATCGTTACACTGTATCCTTTTGAATTCTGGTGCAGGATAACATGAGGAGATGGGCTGTGATTTCACCTGCAGCCTTCAGGTGCAAGAACTGGACATACTTAGATGTGAGGAATGAGAGACTTAGATGTGAGGAATGAGAGTCAGATAAATCAACTGGTGTCACGTTTTTCTTATGAGAATTGATGCATTTGGAAACACTTCAGGTTTTAATTTCAAATGACATTTGTGCTAAAATATCTGCAGGAGGTCTTAAAAGAAGATAGGATCCCAGTGCAGAGCAGCAAACTCTTTCTGTATTGCTCTCACACTGCATTAACAGACACAGCTGAAACTGGAGGTGAGGGAGAGGAAAAGACTTGCAAGAAAACCCAACCACCGACCTGGAATTTCACTGCCCTTACAATTCCCCTGCTGTACCTATGGTAAGTGGTGTCAGACTAGTCAAACATGTAGGTTCACTTTCACTTCAGCTCCATGAATAAATTATATGCCAAGGAAATGCCATCGAAGGCTCTTCACGGCCTCTTACCACTTCTGGTGTAGCAGAGACCTGTTTGCATTTGCAATTACCAAGTCAGCCTCTTGAGGCCTGAGCTGCTACTTCAGTACACAAAATGTTTCCTCAAACAAGTGATTGATGTAATCCTGAAGAGTAAGTTTTTTTTTGATTCAATGATGCTGCTTCTTAATTTTATACACGGGGGTGAACCTAATGACTTCTGAGATTTAAAGCATCTGCTTATTGCTTCATATTTAAATGCTGTGTTAAATAGAAAAGGGCTAAAACACCTGCCAATACGTTTTAATTTGAGAGCTGTTAAACTAGTTTTCGAAAGAATGCACCTACAGCTTCATCTTCAATACTGCTTTCACAGGCAGTGAAATAATGTGCTGTGCCATGGACAACAGCAAATTTAGAGACTTCTAGTGAACGTGACAAAGGGAGCCTTGGAGTAATGTCTTTCCCATAGCAAGCATCCCTAAAATACAAAAGGCAGAGGAAAGGGCTGGTCCCATGGGCATGATATCTTGGTTTTCCCAGATCCGTGTGTCTTGCTGAAGGAAAAATCATCAACTAAAAAAGATGGGGCTGGCTCCAGTGGGTGGCCAACCTGCGTGTCTAAAGCCTTAAAATCCTGCAAAAGGTGCCTTGCTAGGGTGGGTCTGTTGTGCTGCACAGTGGGCTGAATGCAGTCAGTAAATGACAGTATTTGGGAACAGAAGTAATTGCTTTTGGATTTGCAAGCTGCAACCACAAATTATTTCCTGCACCCCTGTTGTGAGAAGAAACTGTTCTTTGGTTTTTAGCTGAGAGAACCTTTGTGGAGCTGGTGCTGTCTTGTCTGCTATGGTGATATAGAGGATTGCACTGAAAACTCCTTCAACTCTGTAGGTAGAAATGTCCAGTTCCCTTTTGACTGTATTGCTGTCCTATAATGATAGTGGCTTTAATTAAAACAAAAAGGACATCAAACACCCCTTCCAACCGGAGTATTCTAAGTGACTAACCTTCAGTAGGAAATAATCACTTTGTCTTTCAAAAACTTTCACTTGGCAGGTTCTTAAATATTTTATTTTCATTAATTGAAACACTCTGGTGTTCTCCTGTAGGACGTTAGTTGGTTTTGAAAATTTCCTTGCAGGCATTGCAAGCTTCTACCTCATTTTCTAGGCATTTGTCTGTGAGCAAGACTTGAAAATTAGAGGTTTTCTCAATTGCTGGAGTTTCACAGTAAATGTCAGTATGAATAGAATTAGAATTTTAATATATCACCACCCCTCTCTTCTGCTGTAGGTAGGCAGCAAAATACATATGCTGGCTAATGGTGAAATGCCACAGCTCTGCTGTAAGCACTAGTGGGTGTAATCCAGGTGTGGTATAATGAAAGGTCATCCACCACATTTGATGTTCCTTAAAACTAGAGCCTCCATCCCATGTGAAACTTGCTAAATGTGTAACTTCCAGCAGGACTGGTGATCCTGTTTGTTGTGGTTTTGATTTGTTTTGGTTTTTTTTAAGTGAGCAGAAAAATGGAAGTGGCATTATTGATAATGATTCCTACATCTCTGCTTCCCCCCCCCTTGCACCCATTGTCTGGAAGCAATGCTTGCCAAAATTTAGGTTTTCATCTTAATTATTCCTGACATTTTCTCCAGGATGCTATGATCTGCTTCAGGGATTTGCAGTTTAACATGCTAGTCATTCTTATGGCATGGAAATGTGAACTGAATACATTGACATGGGCTATTTTTGTGGTGAACTGTTTAACTTAGATGATTGTATCGAAGTGTAGGAAAGTTTTACCAAGTTAATAAAGTTTAAATTGAATTCTCCTATGAACACTGCACGTGAAGGAAGTGTGGTTGGCTGAGGGTCTGTTATTCTTAATTGGGATAGCCTGATAAGGAAAATAATTGTATTCCAAGTATTGACTCTTGGTGAAAGGGAAAAACTCAGATTCTGTCAGGAGGTAATCTGAAAGAGTGCAATGAGCTTTTTACCCTCAAGTCAGCCTTTTTGTTCCAAAGGGTAGATAAAAATCTATGAATAATAACATGAGATAATGTTGCTAGCTAATACAATTTTATTTTAGGGCATTTCCTGCATAAATGATGCTTAGGACTATATTCTATATTCTTAAAGGATATCTTAAGAATAATGGTATATCCAGTTAAAGAAAGTTCTGGCATGCAAGAAGTATTTGATTCAGTGTTAAATAGTTAAGTCTCTTTACTGGATATTCCGTAGTATTTCAGAAAAATTAAAATGATGCTATTAAATGTTGCTGTTATATATGGCAAGTTATTAAGTAAATGAATTAAGTTGTTAAGTTTGAGAAGTCTAACATGTTTGGAATGCAGTGAAACAAAATGTTCTGCTTTCTTTTAAAAAATCAAGCAATGAACAATGAACTGATGGAAACCAGGCTCATCGTGCAGCATGTGTCACACTGTCCCACCCTCCAGTGATGGGGGACTGGGAATCTCTGTTCAGTAGCTGCTGGTTGGCCTGGGATGGCTGCTGGACCACATGTGTGCTGTGCTCTGCTGCTTTCCTTCTGTGGAGATCCTCAGGGTGGGTATTTTTCTTTCTGCCTTCCTAGGAGCCTTGTTTCTGAGTCTGGTTTCCATTATTTCAGCCAAAAAAAAATAATAAAATCCAATCTTTAAAAATGGGTTATACAAACTCTCCATGGCATTTTTTTCCTGAGCTGCTGCCATTAATTAATGGCTGGAGAAGCAATCTCTTTGCGGGGGGGGAATAGAAATAATATCTCTTGGGTGATACAGTGAAGCAACAAAGAGCACATGCTGAAAAACAGATACAGAAGTTTTATAGCTTCCTTAGAAGGGGGGGAACCTAAAGCCTTCAGGAATATTACAATTGCTTCATGTACAAAGAATATGTAATTAAATAAGCAATTAGTTATGGATTATACACTCAGCTTGGCTGTTGGATATTTGAGTAGGACATTAACCTTGAAATGACTGTTTTTATAGTCCTTATTGTTCACCAATAAATTAGGTATGCATTAAAAAACCCCACTCTTCCTGGGCTTGATCTTGCAAAGAAAATTTTGCTGCTGCTTATTGTATCACAGCTGGGAGACTGAGGCATCACAGTGGTATGAGCTGGATGCACATATGGAAGATGATCTTCCCTGCCTAAAATGCTTTTAAATAACTGGGAGGTGAGGGGAAGGAGAGAAGAGGCAAGGCCCTTTCCTTTAAGATGGGCAAAGCTTTGCAAAGAGTGTAAAGATCAATTGTTTTTTAACCAGTCAGTCTCTATAAAAGCATAGAACCTTCCTCTGGATCTCTCAGAATGTCCAGCACCCAGGCACAAATGTCCCATCCCTGTCTCCAACTCATTGATTATTGACAAGCTATGACAGGAAGCCTCAGGCTGTGCTCCCAGGAGCACAGAGTAGGAAGGATTTGTACACAGGTATTCTCATCTACCTGTTGTAGCAGGAGAGGAGACAGAAATGAGACTATTTGATATGATTTACTGGCAAAGTTGCTTGCTTGAACATTCACAGCCGCACTTGTGGCTGCAGAGAAGGACCAAAATGTTGTGAGCACACTCAGCTTTCAGCAGCACACTGCCTTGGGCAGAGGTGTGATCTCAAACCAGCACCATATGTCTGTGTAAAATGGCAATAACTGGAAGGTGTTTTATAAATATAAAATGAGTGTAATTAGATGAGAATGGAGCCAGCTTTTTCCTGAGAAGTGGATGTACCCCCTGCTCTGCGTTGTCCCACAGTGAAAGCCATGTGCAGCTTCACTGTGTCAGAACCTCATTTTTCTTCCAGTCTTGTCTACCCAGGTAATGCAATTTCAGTTCCTTGTTCTCAGGTACATTTTATTGACTGATACATATCTGCTTTGTCTCCGTTTTCTTATTTGGAGTTAAATAAATAGGAGACAGAGGTGGTAGGGCAGAGATATTGGTTGCTGTCACGAACACACGTATCTGTGCCCTGTTGCCTAAAGCCATTATTGCATTACCCTGGCACAGACCAGTGTGTTTCTGTCTGACTGCACAAGCTGAACAATCTAACGTGATTGCTAGTTGAATGCCTCCTTACATTTCTCAATGCAATCCATCACCAAGCACATTCCCCATGCAGTCAAACAAAATCTAATGCAAGCAGATCCACAGGCAATGAACTGTACAAAACAGCTGATACAGCCCATGGCTCCAGAGCCCCAAACCTGCCTTGTGAGATGGGCTTCCCATGGGATGGCTGATGGGTACAGTAGTTTGGCCCTGTCTGCTGCTTGCCCTGGCACTGCCATCCTGTCCTCCCTAACACATTACAGCTTTTGATGGTGCTCATTCTTCTCTCTCTACCAGGCATGATCCCAGGGGTAGCAGGAGTGTTCCTTTGCATGATTGGTTGGAGAAAGACAAGAACAGCTTTGCTTTCGAAGATTCATCATTGTTCGAAGTATTGATATTCTTCATTATTGTACTTGTTACCACATCAAAATGAGATGAGAGAAGCAGGTAACCAAAAATCTAGAAGAAAGTTGTTGGTTTTTTTTCTGGTTTGACCTTTAGATTATCTTCCAGTGTAATGAGACAGAGCAGTGTGTTATACCAAGCAGGAGAGACACAATAACACGGTCACTTAGCAGAAAGAAAGGCTGAAGAAAACCCCACGAGAGTTTCATTGTTCCATTTTCATGCTTATAAAAACAATTTCATAGCAGACACCATGTTCCCTTTAGGCATCTGATATAGGAGCTAATACTTTTCTTGGCATTACTTAAAACTCAGGACAAGCTCCTTGGCTATTGCATATTGGCCAAGTTGTTTCTCTTGGGTCTTAATGAGGTGACAGTTAACTTTGTTCCAAGATCTATCCATAGGGTCTATGGGGATCTCCAACTGAAGTAAATGGTACACTGTATCCTTAGGAACATTTAGGAATGTAGGACACATTAAGACTTCTATGACCTGCTCTTTATTAATTTCTAAAACTTTACATTCATCAGAAGTGTCAGAGTTGGAAGAAGGAGCAGATCTTTGATTGAATTTACCAGTTTCTGAGTTCTAATAAAAATAAATTGAGCCAAGCAGACAGATCCCCCTGTACACCATCAACTGAGCACATCAGAATTGTTGAATAAAGTTTTCATTGCTTGGAAGGGGAAAGCTGGTATTTGAACTCACAATAAGTCAGAAATATTAATGTATTCAAGAAATAAGTTTAATGATGTATTTAAAAGCTATTAAATTAACGTTTCTCATTAGTACTAAGCATTCTCATTAGCCTAAGCATTCTTCGCAAGCAGGGGGAAGAAAGTAAAGCAATATCATAAAAGATCAAATAGTGATTCAGAATTAATTAATTCAGCATTATATAAATCAGGTAGCTTCAATAAAAATACTAGTTGGGTATTTGGTTCTTATGGGCAAAATTAAAAATAAAAAATGCCTTAATTAGTGCCTTTTCATTCAATCCAGCTGACCTATTTATTTTTAATTGAGCTACAGGGTGCTAAACATTCTGTGAAAGTGATAATTGCAGTAGTAAACTTTTAAACATTTCCCTCTGGAGTTAATACCTTGTTTTCTGGAGAGTATCTCAGAATAGTGAAGAAAATTGGTACCTTGCTGTGCTGGGAGTTGCTGTTGTGTTTCTTCTCTGGCTGTTGGCCTGCTTCATGTTCTGTAAATACCTCATGGCTCCTGTTCTGAATATGCAGACATTGGCTTTGGAGGACATGGTGTGTGAAGTAGTTCCAAGAACTGTTTAAATGCACAGTAGTGTTGTGGATGGATGTGTTAACTTTAATAATTTGTACAATTAGAAACATGGTATGTTTGACAGCTCTTCTGATGTGCTACTGGTTTTATATTTATCCCATAAACCTCTTTGCAGTGAACTTTGCTTGCAATCCTGAAAGTAGACATGTCCTGAGACAGTTTCATTTTTAATAGCTGAATAAGAGGAGAAAATAGGATCACAGAGTGAAGAAGGGACCAAGATCATTTAATGCACCTCCATCATCACATGCACTGGCCAGTGATGTGAACTGGAGTGGAACGACTGGTATTGTTGTTAAACTGGTATTTCCCATTGCTGTTTTACTACCCTTCTTTCCAGAGATTCAGATTTTCCTGACTTCTCCAAACACTAATCCTCAGAAATGATTTTCAGCATTGCAGTCTGAATGGCTCCCTCAGAAGAGGTGCTTTTCAAGCTTTCACATGAAGAATTACAGCAAATCTGAATGCCCAAAGCTGAGGCCTTGAGTATTAGCAGCATTGGGCAGCTCTTAGGTGAGGTGACAAAAGCAGCTTTGTTACAGACTGAGAAAATATTAAAAGCCAGGAGAAGGTTTATGCAGTCCCCATGGGGGCTTTTAATGAAGATAAGTAAGTTAGGCACCTAAGCCTCACCTTGATTCTGGGGAAGGTAAGAACAGCCTCAGCCTGCCTGAGTCCTCCAGTGCTTAACTCTGTGTTCAGCTGCTGGTGTGCAAGGAGTCAGTTTGTATTATCCACTCGATTTAAAGGCTCAGCATCTTGCAGACCTGAACCCATAGATTGAGCTCATTCCGTGACAGATATTTACTGCTGGGGCATAAATGTGATTCCATCTGGCTGACAGCATTTCTAGGCTCCCTGAAATGCCTGTACACTTGTACACATGACAGACCATTCCTGCAGATGGAATGACCCGTAACGGGAGGAATAAAAGCAGCAAAAAAACATGAATTGGATTTTGGGTTCTGTCTGGTTGCTTTCTGTTCTGACCTGGATGGGTGAGAAGAAATGTTCTAAAGGGCAAAGTCTGGCAGTCTTTTAAATTTGTACCTTGACCACCTAAATAGCTATTAGCAGTCCTGAATATTTAAAAAAAATCACAAATCAGGAGCTCTAAAAATGAGGAATTACTAATGAAATAAATAATTGTCCCCTGCTTCATCAGTGTTACAGGCACCCTGGCATCGTCTTGTAAAGTTTTGGCCTCTGTCTTAGAATATCTTAATTGAGGAAAACTTATATTCTCATAGATTCCAACATAAATGGCTTGAGGATCACTCTCAAATGACAGAAATCACAGAAGTTGGCAATGCCAAAGCTGAGGTTTGATTTTCCTGAATATGCAGAGCAGCCCTGTCCCATATTGAGACAGATGGATGCACACACATAGTAGCCCAAGTGTCCAAAATGAGACCTCAGCTTACATGCTACCTCATTTTTGGTAAAAGCAATGGGAACACCCAGTGAATATAAATCACTTGGAGACTCCTGATAGAGCTGTTCTGAAATTGTTGTGCACCTTCTCTAGGTAGGAGACTGTGCTGAGAGCAGTCATTGGTCTCTGGAAAATAAAATGGTCCCATGCTGGAGTAGGCAGTTGTTGAATTGTCTCACAGGTACGGGCTGGCTCTGCTCCTGAGCATCCTTTACCCCTCTCAGACTGTCCCACAAAGTTCTGGTTGCTGTAAAGCAAACCCAGACTGTCAAGCTCTGAATTCACTACTCTTGGACAGTTTGTCTGTGATTATTTAAGCAAAGCATTGCTGAGGAGTTATTCAAAGGGGTAGTGGAGCTGAAGGAGCTACACACCACTGGCTATGGCTTGTGCAGAACATTTGGTGCATGTTTGTGTGGCACTCCTGGAATTTTCCATGAGCATCTAACAGGGTCATTTGGGAAATTCAAGATGAAGATCAGCTGCAATGAGAAGCTGAAACCTGTTTCAGCCTGACTTGAGAGAGGGCTGCTTAATTCTCAGACTTCCCTTGCCAAATGAATTTGCAATAAAGAACCTTATTGATTTTTAGAGTTGAACGTGGGCATAAATACTGCTCTAATTGTTTTACATTTCCTGAATTGCATCTGAGTTTCAAAAGTAACCCAAGACCTCCAAAAGCTTTGTGCTCAACACCATGAATATGACTTTGTACTTGATAGTGAGGACCTAGTTTGGTTGGAATGGCCAGACTTTGCTCTTAAAACCTCTCTACTGCTTATAATGCTTTTTAAGTGTAGGGTTAAGTGTTCTCACACTAGAATACAGCAGGTAGATAGGGACAGCTCCCACAGTGCCCTGTGAGATGCTACAGACCTTACCTGGGGTAGCACCTTGGGTGGGGGTGGGGTTAATCAAGGTCTTCATCACTGTAACACAGATCACCATGTGGGCTGAAGGTTCATTGTGTAACACATTAAAATCAGATTCTTCTCCTGGCACCAGCTGCTTCTGTACTAAAATCGTTATGATTTTAGATATGGATTCAGTTTTCAAATGCTTCTGAGCTATGAGTGTCCACTGAGTGATCCTCTGTAGGACTGTGGTGGGCCTTGCATTCTGACTGAAAAGCCCTGCTGAATCTAATTTTAATTTTTTCCACCATTTAAAAATGGAAAAGAAAAGAATATTGCCTTGTCCTGAAAGAAAGGAAAGGTCCTTAGGGCCCCCACCTGTACAGACAGGGTCCAGCTTCCAGAGCTATGGCACTGCCATAAGATTATTTATCTTAAGTGGTCTTTAAAAACCACAGGAAAGTCTTTCCTTTCTGCAGACAGGCTTCTAATGTAAATAAAAGGAATAAATCACTCAAGAATGAAAAGCTACAAGTTCCCTGTGAAACCTTAGAAGATTCTTGCCTTTCTCTGTTATTTCTCCTGTGTAATTTCTGCATTTCTGGAGTTTCTGTTATTTTCTTTCAATCTTTCCTGCTG
>NW_009952804.1:958686-991583 GCF_000747805.2 Chaetura pelagica
CCTGCTGAGGGCTTTCTTACAAAGCTTCAGGCTTAGCAGTGTGTTATTTATGATGCTCTAAAGGCATTTTGTTGTGGACAACTTGTTCTTAAATGCAAATAAATTGAAGCCTCTGGTTGCAAGGGCTTTGTACTGGAGAGCTGCTATAACAGATCATAAAAACCTGATCTCAAGAGCTCTCCTGACTGTGCAAATTAACAAGGGGGCAGTTCAGCAGTTCAGAAAGGTTTGCCTTCTATCCAGAGTGGGCAATTATGAACTAGAGAAAGGTGCTCTGACTCTGGGACTCAGAGGGTATTTTCAGACTGACCCTGTTCCCCCCTTGTTGAGCTCTGCAAGGCAGAACACTCCTCTCTCACTAAGCTCAATTATGGGCTGTGACCACACTTGTTATCCTGGGAATTCTAAGAAATGGCTTTTGAAGGGTTCACATATGGTTTCAATGTGTTAATAAGCAGCTAATCACCTCTTTAGGGTTAGTGATTAAAGAAAGTGTATCCAACTAAATAATGCTCTTTTGTTCTAGAATATCTGTCTCTGTGGTTAGTAAAGAATATCTATTGTTCTTTAAGTTCATGCCTGTGACCTTGAATTAACTTTCAAGTGCAGATAAGCTCCCCATAACCCATGATTGGACTTTCTCACCCCACTCCAAGAGAAGCAACAAACTACATTTAATTTCTAGCAATCCCACATTTTACATCAGACAATGCACCAGATCTTTAATACTGTAATGACAGGGTATGCAAAATATCAGTCACTGTCTAACTCGATGTGATTACACACCCACTGCTTTAAGTGACAGGGCCTGGCCATGGGTGCCCACCTGAAGGCAGTGAGGTAAAAGTCAAGCTTAATTTGATTGCTGTTCAAAATTAAGCAAATCACAGTATATATTGGGATTGTAATGCTTTCAGCACAAGAATTTGACATAAGCCAGAGCCTGGATTCAGGCTTCAGCAGGTATTTAGCTGTGGATGTGAGTGAGGTACAGGAGGAACACCCAAAATGTAAATTTTAGGAACAGCTTGAGAGGGCAATCTGGCCCAGATGAGCCTGTGAAACCAGTTGATCCCCACTGGTTTTATCCAAAGGTCACTGGGTGTCATTGATTTTCTGCATGGGAGGCACCAGTAGCAGCAGGTCTGTGCAGCTCTGTGATACAGCAAGACTTCAGGATGTATCTCCTATGAGAACTAGTGGAGGGGAGGAAATCCTGCTTGATTAACCTTTATCCCAACTAACCTTTCTGCCCCTCCCTCCCATTCTGACAGCTCTGGGCAGTTCTGGTGTTGGCAGCTGAAGGCTGCTCTTAGCACAGGCCAGTACTTCTGAGCATCAGCAGCTTCTGGAGAGAACAGGGTCTGGGGCTGCTGCTGGCTCTGCCTGGTGTGTTGAGGGCTAACCTGGAGTCCAAGAGACTATAGCAGTATCTGCAAAGGCATGTTTTAATTTTACCTACAGTTTAAATTTTATGAGCCAGTTTTATGTTAGTTAAAGGGCTTTTTGTAATGACTGAAAAGATCAGGTGAATTTTAAACTATTGGACATTTAAAACTTCATTGCTATTTTAATTAAACTGAATTTTAATATCTGAATGACACTTTTTAAATACATTTAGGATGCTTAGTGCTATTAATTGATATGTAACTGGGTAGCAGTGAATTTATTATGTGGCTTAAAATACTGACTGGAGTGTTAAAAGCTATTTCTGCTTTGCAGTTCTACTAAATGCCAACTATAATTTGCTATACAGACTGTTGGAGACTTGATTATTGATTAAGTTACCTACCAGTGTTGGCTCAATATCTGTCAGTGAGCATTTATTATCGAATGGTGTGAAATACCTTGTTTGGGAGCACCAACAGTGTGAAGGCTCTGAGCTGATCCAGGGAGATGGGTGAGATTGTGCAAGGCCAGGGCTGCTGGTGTATCAAGTGGCAGTTCAAGCACTGGTTTGGCTGATACAGAAAATAATAAGGTTACTGAGGAAGATTAAAAAAAATAACTCTGCAAGAAGAAAGGTCTGTTTTGTAGTTTTAAAAATATTTTGTTCAGACCACCATGGGGCCTCACAAGCAGCTGGGTCTGCTGAGAAGGCTGGACAGGAGGTTAAGGGTTAGTGGAAGGGATTTGGTTTGGGTGGGGTCTCAGCTGCAGCCCCTTCTGTGAAAGTCAGGGAATTAGCCCTCTGTTATCTTGAGTTTTGCCTATATTGTTTATTTAAATACAGATTTTTCAAAGAAGGTTATATAAAAATCCAGAGCCTTATGGCAGTCCATTGCTACGTGAACAACCATTTCCTGTTTCATATGCTGTCTTGTGAGCTGGAGTTGGCATTTATAAATTTCCTTCCAGCAAATTATTTGCTTCTCAAGCCTCTCCTGCGGAAATTCTCTTAGGGTAGTCTCAGCAGCATGTTTATAGTGACAAAAATCTAGGTAGAGTGTGGGGGAAAATAAGTGTGAATGTTTTCAGAAGATGTTCTTCACTTGTATGGATGCTGCCCTAGAGACAAGGGCTCATTCTGCTCATCTGTATTCAGAGGCATCTCAGAAGCAGGATGCACCCCAAAGAACTTACAGGCATGCAAGGCAGTGAGTGGTGAAAAGGAAGTTTTTATTACTCTTGTTCTTCTCCCCCACACTGGGGGCAGAATCACAAAGGGAATTGGGAAAGGTCGAGGAAAAAACCTTTTTAGTTTTTAAAAGTATTTCTCAAAACCATGAAATCCTCTTCTCTCCACCTCTTGAGGTCTGGCTTTATTTTGCTCTTCTTCAGCTTTGTATTGACTTTAGAGGCAAGGACTTGATTTGGATGGGGAACAACATGATGTTTACAGTCAGGAGAACAACCCCTTGCAGCCACCTTCCCTTTGTAGCACTGGGAATGTGTTGGGTTTTTATGATCTGTTGCAACTGCCCCTTGTAGAAACGAGCTACACTGCCTTGCTCTGGAGGATTAGCCCTTCTGGGTACATGTGCTAAAAATGGTTTGCTTTGGACCAAAGTCACTGGTGGTGTTTTGTTGGAGGAGAAGCTGAGTATCCTGAGTTTTTGGGGAGGGTTTTGAGAAGATTCACAGCACAAATGTTTTCTCTCTTTGCCTCTCCTTGTTTAGACCTTATGGAATTTATGGACCATAATGTTGCTGTCCTTGCAGGATGCTGCAGCCACCAGAAAGGAATGTGAGGAGTTGTGAAAGGTTCACTAAGTCATCCAGCATCTCCCTGGAATGGGGCGCCTTTGGTGATGTAATGATATTAATGAAAGAAGCCAAGCACAAAAGAAGGGAATCTAATAAATACCTGAACTTGGAGGCATCATATCACCACAGGTCATTTTTCTAAATTATTTAAGCACAGTGTTTGCTATGCACTTCTACCATTTCTCAGGTGAGGATTTATTACCTTTTAATTCACTTAAATATCTAAAATTTATTTGATTTGGGAGGAGAAAGCAGACAGCAAGGCAAGACAAATGGCTTTGCTCCCTTTATGGAAAATTTAAGTGATGCTCCTGGTATTCACTCTGAGCCAGAAGACTCGAGTAAGATGTATGCAGATCATTTATTATGAGCATCTTTTACACTACTTTGGCATAACAAAGACTCCTATGTGAAAAGATTCCAATAGGAATTGGAATAATACTTATGCATTGTGCCTCACAGGAAAAATATTCTGGAGTTTAATATGTATTAATACAGTCCTGGGATATACCAAGCTAGATGCCAGCTTTAGGTGCACTACAGGCATAAAAGTGTATTTTTAAAATAACAAAAATCCACCCTAGATAAAAATTGTAGATGTAGGGGTTGCCTGAACCAGGAACATTCATTTCTTTATGGAAGGAAATAAATAATATGGCTTTCCAATTCTGTTTAGAAAAATAAATTATTTTTGTAGTTTTGAGGTATGATATCATGTCTCTTCTACAGTTGTAGTTTCAAGAGGCAGCACTGGGTTGTATCTAAAATTGAGGACTCATTTTTTGCACCAAATCCTGAACCACCTCCAAGATGCACTGGGTTGTCTGATGATAATGTAGCATGAAGTCAGCCTTAGAGCAGATGTTCTCAAACATGTAAGGGATTTCGGAGCCAGCTCCCACTGAGTGTCATCACTGCCACATGCAGACAAACTTCCACAATATTAAGAAAAATATTATTTAATTCACAGAAATGTTGAACTTGCAATGGATTAATAAAACCACATTGTTAATTTTAATCCAGATTCAAAGTAGCCTTAGGTCAATTTATTGTATTTAATTTATGAAGGATATTACACTGCACTGAATGAACAGTCTTCATGGGGATTTCATACAATTTAATAAATCCATTTTAGGACTTGATGAAGATTAGTTTTAGTGTGTTCTCTTGTACAGTTAAAGATTGTTAAACGTGGAGGAGGCAACTTTCAGAAAACTAGTTTCAAGCTCAAAAGAAATTTTCTTTTTATGTGTTAAGGAGGTAGTTTACAACTCTTGTAAACAATACTGTCACAGTTTGACTCAGGTCCGACAACAATGCTCTCGATCCCCTCCCCCTCCCACCCAGGTAGGAAAGGAGAGAGAGAAAAAGAGAGAGACTTGGCTGGATTGAAAACTAAACTACACAGCTTTAATTAAAACACTAATGAATCATACAAGAAAATATATACAATTATATACAGATATATTTAGGTATAGGCAAGAACCTCTCGCCTCCCCCCACCCCAGCAACTCCCACAGCACTTCCCTGAACTGGGAAGAGTCCCGAGGAATCCCGGAGCTGCTGCTGGAGAAAGCAGAGAGTTATGGGGGTCACAAGAGATCAAGGCTGAGGATCGACGGTGATGGATGAACAGAGTCCTCCCTGGACGCCGGCCATGGACGGAAGAGAAGAAGGGAGAAAAAGAAGGAAGGAAGTTGTCTTCTGTGATCTCTGCCCTTCCTCTGAGCTTACGTAGATATATGGAATGGAATATCTTTGGCCAATTTTGCTGTCCATCTAACTCAGCCTCCTACGGGGGGGTCACAGATCTCCCTACAGTGTCTGAGCCGGCAGAGTGCAGGTGCAGCCTTGAAGCCTCCGTAGTTAGAAAAACATTCCACTGTCTTATCAGCCTAGCAGAACACACTGTTGCTAGTTACAAGAAAGCTTGCTGAAGGAAAAAAAAAATCAGTAAAAAGAAAAATTGGCTTCATCCTGGCTCAAACCAGGACAAATACATTATGCAAAATTTAGCCAGTTAATCTGTCCATTATTTGTCAAGCAGTCCGGTAAGGCTGAAATATATTCTGCAGAGGATAACTTATTCAGCAGAGCTTAATCCTCCCCATCTACCACCAAAAGACTTTATACTTGCATACATTTTTCCATTATTTGACCAGCTTTTATGGTGCTGGAAATGCAATGCTTGGACTGTTAAGCCTCTTTTCCTCTATGCTGCTAGAAACTAGCTTTGCTGCTTATCATCCTTTGTGCCAAGTGAGGTTTTTCCCAATGATTTAGCCACTGTTTGCTTTAAAGAACCATCATCCTGCCTCCTTGATTTGTTGCACATTTCTGGGGGGTGCAGTAGTGTTTGTTCACATTGAAATTAACTTTGCAGAACTCAAGAGTTTGTTTAGGAGTAGGAATTAGGGAAGATGCTTTCCTGATGAAGTTCAAAGGAGTGTGAATCCATGGTTCATAAATTAGAACAATAGTAGCAGAATATTTGTAACTGATATGAGAAGACAGAAGAGATGCCACCCTGCTATTGTTCCCCAGTTGGATCAGTTGGAAGCTCTTTGCCAGCCATGGACCGATTTGCATTTCTTCTCCATACAGGAAATCCACTGCATGGAACTAATAGATGCTTTCTGAGCCTGAAGTAAGTAGGGAGAGGAGGCAGCTGTTCATCCTCTGACAGTGTCATTCTGTGACTCTGCCCAAAGCCCATAATGTGATTCACTGAAAGGATAAAAGGACATTTAGAAATTTAGAAGCATACATTCTTGTTTTTTCGTCTCCACTCCTCTCTTTCATTAAGCTCAGGTAATAGCTCAGGTGAAAGGGGTGTTCTTCCCTAGAGAATCCAGGAGGAAAAATGACACTATCTGCCTGTGAAAGCCCACTTTGAAATATTTAGCCTGTTAAGCTATGGCAATATGGATCTTTGCTCTCTGAACCAAACAAGTTGGAGGGCAAGCTGCTAAAAGTTCCACACCAGGTGTCTGCTCCCACCTCCCATTGTAACTCCCCTGCTAAAGCTGCCTTGGAGAGCAGGCAGGCTGCAGGTACAGACAGCTTCTTCACCTGGGAGTTACTCATCTGACTTTAATGGACTCAAATCAAACTAAAAGGGGAATTGGACCCACTCAGCTCTTCCCTTGATCATTTCAGTTCAAGCTTTCCCATTGAATTGACTGGGAGTTAAGACATTTCTGGTATTGCAGTGGGTTTTGAATTGTATTGAGGTTAATAACATGAACCCTGAAGAAAAGGGCCTTGACTTGAGCATTAGTTTCTATGTCAAGGATACCTGGCCACTGTCTTGTCTTCTATCTTGATGGGTAAATTTTCAAAGGCACTTTGAACCATCAGAAATATTTTCTCCAGGGCTGATGGTGTCTGGCTACTCTCTGTGGCCCTTGCAGAGCAGTGAGATTTTCAGCAAGCACTTCTGCTGCATTTATTTCTGAAACTCAGAGAGCTGTGCAAAATCCTCCCTCTGTAGGGAGAAGCATTCTCTAGTATGAAAAGACTGGCATGTGAATCAGCCTGGAATATTTTCCGTGCTGTTTTGTCTCTGATTGTCTGCACATGCCTACTGATGGGGCTGTGTTTGGTGCTGAGGTGCGGGCAGTACCTGTACATGTGATGGCAGCAGAAACTCCATTTCCCCCCTCACTGCTGCAGGCTGCAGCTCACAGAAGTATCTCGATGTGGCACAAATGCAACAGCAGTTTAAAAATTACATTAGGTTTTAAAGCAGCAGCTTGACCCTTCAGGGCTGAGTATACTTTACTTGCACTTCTTCAAGGTTGGGGGCATTACTGGTAGTGTCTATGGAGGGGACAAAGGTGATGCGAGGGTCTATGAAGGCTGAAATAACCTCTCAGGTTTGCTGATGCCTTGGGAACTGGAGTGAAGTCAGCTTAGGTTGCTAAATTAAAGGGCTTTTAATAGAAAATGTAACAAGCAATGCCGAAATGCATTTAAAAGCAAGCAGTGACAGTTTCAAAGCTGAGGTTCAGAATCCCAATTAACAGATGAATTTGTGCTGTTCAATTCCCTCCTCCAGGAGAGCGTTACAGATACAGTGTTTTGTTTCCAGAAAGCAAAGAGCATCACAGACCCTTTTTTTTTTTTTTCCCCACAAAAGGGGTGTTTTACTAAGCTGAGATGATTCAGAGATCAGAATGAATGCCCTGGATTTTGCAGGTGCACACAATATCCTTTGTGCTTGTGGAGAAAGCTTCCATGAATTATATACCTGCTGCTTCTGTTTTTTAAATTGCTAGGATTAAAGGCTAAGAGCAATTCCTTTGGTTTCTTATCTGGATGTTTTCTATTTGAGTTCACTTCTAATTGGAGTCTATTCATCCCAGGCCTTCTGCAAATGCCTAGGACAAATAACATGGCTGAATTTCTAATGGCACCTCTGACATTACTGAGGGGCAGTTTGTCAAGAAAGCATTATGGAAAGACAAAGGTAACAGGCAGCAGGAGCAAAGTAACCCTTAGTACACATGATGGTAAGGAGGGCATTTGGTGTTGACTTGATAAATGCCATCGGTACAAAGGTATGATAAAATACCTAAGAAATAGGATATATAAGACTCTGCCTAACCTCCAGTTTCAAATAATTGTACCATGACAAATGGAGGCATTAGACCTTATAAGGTTTTAATAAAAATGCAAATACAGAAATCCCGGGCTAGGAATGTGCAGGTGCCAAGTGTGAGCTAGAAGTGAGTTCCTAAAAGTAAAATAAGGCTGTTCCAGTCCAGAGGCAGACCAGGGGAAATAGAGACTCCACTACAGAGGTTGATGTGCACATACTTTCTGGCCTGGAAAAATTTCCAGTCCAACTATTTAATATGCACTAAAGCATGGGAGAGCAAACAGTAGAAAAAGGGAAATGAAAGGACTTTCTGAGGTACCAGGAGGGCTGGGACTGAGCTGAGGTTTCCTGGCTCATGGCCTAGTGTCTTGTCTTATAGTCAACCATTTCCAAAGGCTTGTAAATCCCAGAATTTCAGTAGAGATTAAAGTCTACCTGGGGCTGGACTGTAGGATAGAAATTGAATGTCAACCAATTGCTCACTGGGGAAATAAAAGTTCTGCTTTCCTCAGCTGCTACTCACATCCCCATGAAGTAAAAAAACCTGTGGCAGTCAAGACTGGACTAAACCCGATTCCTGTCAGCAGCCAAGGGAATGAGCTTGGAGTTCCTCAGAGGTACCAGGAGCAAATAGTGCTGCCAGCTGCCAACAGCTGAGGATGCATTCAGTTTGCCCTCGACTGGGAAAGCAAACCTGAATTAAAGGCTGGACAAGGTTTTACGTGGTTTGGTTTGTACTGAAATGAAACAGAAGTGCAGCTGGACTGTTGAAATGCCTGTTGCTGTGGAGCTGGGTTTTCCAGCTAGTCAAGGTTGCAATTAGTACCTTTCTCAATCAGTAAACTGTCTGATGCTCAGCTGTCCCAGCCAGCCCTTCACAGCTCCTCGGAGTGCAACAGTTTGCTGTCACAGAAATTAATCTCTTCTTGTTACCCCTGGAATTATTTGCTTGTTTTTAGCAATGATGGTATATGTAGATTATATATATTAGATGATGATGTATGTATATACAGACATACACACGTGCCCACCCCCTGTCTCCTGACAGTTTTTTCCTGGCCCTGATGCTCACTGTATCAGTGAGAGCTCATTACTGTGCTTTGTATTACTACTGAGTCTTGATTCTTTCTTTTGGTTTCTGCTGTTAGTGTGACTGAAAGCTTTGGCTGCACCAAACAAGCTTTGTATTCCCTGTGGCCAAGTCAGCTCTGATATTTCTGAAGCTGTTTGGTCTAAGTGATATCCCTTGTTAACAGGTTACAGAGGAGGAGTGAATCTACGTAGAGAAGAATTTAATAAGGGAGAGTAATTCTGTAAAGCTGTCAATGGATTAGTGCCTGTGTGATCCAGATGAGAACTTGGCAGTCAAGAGGAGCCATTTACTTTGATCAGATGAAGACAACTTTTCTACATTAATTTCTGCATAGGTAATTAACAGATGATCCCTGTCCCGAATAACTTAGTCCTGTTATGTATGAGGATAAGGCATCCCATTTCCAAGGGTCATAATGCAAGGTCCAAGCCCTCTATGAATAGTATAAATAAATACTGGCTGCTGTTGTTTATGTCTGTTTGCCAAATGTTATGAAACAGAGCTGGGGAAGAGCCTGCTAAGCTGATCTGAAGTTGCAAATGATTAAGGCAAGTGGTGTAATCAAGGGTCTGGAAGACAGCATGCATATTAAACAAAGTTAATATGCTTAGAAAGCCATAGCAACTACCTCAATACATCATTAAACACTGAAGACTATTTTGTAGGTGCAAAAGCCCATTGTGGAATTCCTCATGAGGATCATTTTATTCCTCTGCTTTGTGTGATTAAAATGAATCCTTTGCTTCAACAATATGTCCCCAAACATTGCAGTTCAAAGGGCTGATAATTAGCATTGACCACACGGAGGAAGGGAAGGCTCCTTTTAATAAGAGGCTGAAGCCACTTTTAAAATAGCAAGAATTTCCCCTGGAGTAGAGAAATACTGAAGAAATTGAGTAAATTCGATGACAGAAGCCTTTCCTTATCTGGGAGTGATCTATGTGACACACACCTTGTTGCTTAAGATAAATTTCTAATTGAATATGGAGTGCTCAAAAGCATCTTTCACGACATTAATCTTTTTATTTGTACTTACCTAGAGCTGGGACAGGCTAAGATACAGAATGGACCTTGCTTTGTAACAGCCCCAGGATGATGTATTTGCATAGTCTGTTTAGTTCTTGAAAAAGAAATCCTTGGTTAGATTTTTATCTGCCTTTGATTATTAAATGTTTTCTGTCTCCTCTCTCACCTTGCCCTGTTTAAGGTTATTCTGATGCTATCAACTCAAAGAATTACAAAATACAGCAGTTGGTTTAAGTCATGTGGCTGTTTAGTCAAGTAACACTATTAAAAATTATTTTGCCTTTTGCTCTTTAAGGCTTTAGGGTCCAGAATGGCTGATCTTCCCCTAGACATGAGAGAAGGAAACATCTCATGTTGAAATAAACTTCAGATTTTCGTTGTCTTTTAAAGTCACTTTGTGAGCTGGGGCAATACATTGCATATTAAGACAGTCAATATAAAGATAAATTAATTAGCATGTACGATACAGGTTCTAATGTACCTAACACCAAACTATCCTGCCATAAAGCCCAACCAGGGTGTTAGGTGGAACCTCCCTCAGGCTCTCCTGACCATGCTCTATCCTTCAAGTTAGCTGCATGTAACTCAGTGCAGAGCCTTACTCCCAACTCCAGGGAAAAGAAAGTGAATGTAACTCTTAAAAAGGTGGTTATTTAGCATGCCCAACTGGAGATTATTTAAAGAGCTCATCTTTTCTGAAAGTGGGTGTAGGGCTTGCACCTTAAGAAACTCAGGCTGTCTTCCAGCTGCTCTAGGTAGGCACCTGAAGCTACTAAATCTTTGTTAAAAACCCATCTGACTTATATTATATGATAACAATCAATCTTTATTGACTTAGGGCTTGAGATGAAAACTGCTGCTAATACTCACAACACATTTTTAAAAGAGCAAATGAACAGGGAGACAGGCTTTTTTCCAGTTAAAGGACTTGGAGCTATCAGACTTCAATATCTGCAAACTTCCTTTGAGACGAATGTAATTTTGGAAATTAATATTATATCATGGAGACGTGAAAGGGGGAAGGAAAGGAGCAAAGACACAAAGTGCTGTATGAATCAGCTCTTGGGGGGAGCAGAGGAATGATTGTGTCCTGTACAATGGAGAAGGTATAGTTACATGTAAATGTGTGTGCATGTGCTCACACAAAGATGACTGCCACCTGTCATGGTGTCTTTTCAAACTCCACATATTTCTTTTCTGCTTTTGTGCCTGTGATCTCAGAGGGCCTCCAGATGTGCTGGAGCTTCCTATAGAGGCTTCCTTGGCTGCCCTGACATGATCCTTGTACAAAGAATCTGCTCTGCCCCTCCAAGGAACTGCAGAAAGGCACAGAGAGGGAATAATGGGTCTGGCTCCAGCAGTTGGATCAGTTCATTTCATTTGCAAGTTCTAATTAAAGCCCGAAGGACAGGATGGAATTCACAATACAATTTTTTTTATGGTTTTACCACTGTTGTTTTCTCACAAGAAAAATTAAGAGAATGAAATGCAAGAGACATCAGCTTGCTGGATCTCATTCTTTTATGGGTTTTTGTAATTTTGTAAATTTGAGCCTTTGAGTTTTCTTACTAAATGCATATTCAGTATCCAGCATCTCAGGATCTAGAACATCAATTCAGTTCTGAGGTCTGGGCTGTAGAAACCTCAGGCTTCAGCCTGAGCACTTCCATAGCTTGATCACATCCCACTCGCACCAGGAAATATTAATGCATTATTTCATGTTCTACATTGTTTTAATTTACATGTGGTAAGTTGGTGGATACTTTTGTGTTTTAATTTTGGCCTGAAAACATGGACAGTTAACTGGGGAGGAGGTGCTTGGTTTTGTTCTCATACACTAACAACCAAGATTTTACTCCTGATGTTGACAGAAGAGATTGAGTTATTTTCTTTCTGAATGGATTTTGTTGACAGGATGGATTTAGGCTGTTGACAAAACACACTGTTAGTATGGTGGCCTAAAGCTCTGATGAAATATGTTTTATTGGCAGGATGGATTGAGATAGTGGTGACAAAATGCAAACAACCTAATCCATTTCGTTGATAAAACACATTTATCTAACTATCAAATCCGTCCAGTTGACAATCTCATTTTTGTTTGGAACTGAAAAGCATCTTTTTGAGGGGAAGAAATAAATTCCTGCAGAGCTGCAGGAAGCAGCTCAGCTTCCTGAAAAGCTGTGCAAGAGCCTCTTCTTGTGTGCTGTGGAAAAGAGAGATGTGGGCCTCTGTAACAGGAGCATTAGAAATGGCAGTGAAGACCAGTGTAAGTGGGAATATCTCCTGTTTCTGCAGCATGACACAGCCCTGCCCCGAGTCCACACATTCCATGGAAGCTTTGCAAGTTCTTTACATCTCGTAGCATGCTAATGGATTCCCAAGGGAGATCTAAAAGCTGTGTTCAGAGTAGAACCTGAAAATCAACATTAATCTCTCGATACTGAAAATCATGCTGTCCATAGCTACATTGGGTTTTGGTACCTACAGCCAGCTGAAGGAGCTGTGTTTCACCAGAAAAAGTGATACAATTTAATTCCTAGATTGTCCATTCAATCTCAGTTTCTCTCTCCTGAAGGACTTCTACTCTGAGTTCAGCTGAATCTGTTGCAGGCTGGCAGCAAAGAAATGACAGCAAAATCTAGAGCTGTCTCTTCAGGCTTTTGTGTTTTAGATGTTTTCCTTCAGCTCTATGGTCTTCATAGCAGGTATTCCCTCCTCTCTGTAGGTACAATCTTTCTGATGCATAGGAAGGGAATATCAATGTCTTTCCTTGACGTGGTATCAGATGTAGCATTTTGACCATATTGACATTTAAAGTAATACGAAATGTACTTTTCCACTCTGTCAATAGCATCATGTTCTTTGTGTGTCACAGGACGTAAGAATCAATATATTAATACCCCAAAGCAAACATTTTGACATTTGAATTTGTTTCATTTACAGTTTCTATTTAAAAATACTATATTTGCTCAGGCATATGAGAGATCCAGAAATCAGCTTTCCTCCCCCAAACCTGATCTTACATAAGGACGATTTTTACAACCTGAAGTTTATGTTAGTGGCTTCTTTTTCCTATACATTGAGACCAATTTTTCCTTCTCTCTGCAGAGTGATTAACAGAAAATAAAATACTGTCCATACTGGGGAGATGGTTTTGGCCCTTCAGTTAGCTTGTGAAATACAACTGTGTGAAGCCTCCTGCTGCAGTGTAGTGGAAATGTGTGGTGCTCATAAACCTCTGCTCAAACCAGTTCTTTGGCACAGTATGTTTTGGGCTGTTACGCCGAGGCAAAGAGCAGCTGTATTGCTGCCAAATTAAAAGCATTTTACGTCAGTTATGCTCAAGTGTAAATGACTTCAACAACAGTTAAGAAACACCAGGGCAAGTGAGTCGGGAGTGGGGAGGCAGTTTCCCTCATTAACTGGTTTACTCTTGGTCCCAGTGACTGCCCGTTTGACACCCATGCTGAGCGAGGTGGGGGCTCCTGGGGAAGATCTGCTTTAATTGCAGTAAGAACAAGCTTACAATGTGGCTGGATAGACACTGGGGAAGGATTTTACTGCAAGGATATTGCTTCAAATCCTCCCATCAGAGCAATTGGCTGATTGTCAGGGTCACTCCTGACTTCAAGGTGTTTCCTCCCATTTATAAGCCCCAAATCCAGCAGTAGCAGCTCTTATAGGCGCCTGTGTTCACTGAGGAGGGATCCTGGCATCTCAGCATGACTAACATCTTGTAAGCAGCGATAGCTTTTTGCTTCTCTTTGTCAGAACTAGCAAGCTTTTTGCCTCCAAGGTTGTAGGCTCAGCAGTGTGGTGTTAATCACCCACACAGTGGAGTGTGGGGGGGTTCTGCCTGAGGAGCACAACTGGTTCACTGAGCAAGCAAAAAAATTCTGTGCAGTATTAAAGGCTTTATTATTTCTAATGACCTTTTTGCAATAACACACCTGTGTGTGTTAAAGGGTGGGGAGAAACAAGTTAATACTTCTGTTCTAGTTAACTGAGTTCCCCAGACAGGGTTTGCAGGCAATGGTAAGGTCTAGGAGCAATCAGACCATCAGGAATATATTTCAGTGCCAATCTTAATGACAGTGAGCAAGACAGAAGGAAAAAGGGAAAATGAGCCATAAATGCTTTCATACAGTGTCACATGGTGCCTAAAGGCAATGTCTAACTCTCCCTATGGAGAGCTTCAAACCTCCAGTTAGTCTGGTTTCCAGTGTCTTCCTGGGAGCTGACTCCACCCTTCCAGTAATATGCAGGCTCCATTTCTCCTTCCTTTACCCCATGACTTCCAGCTGGTTTATTTTGCTATTTGCTGAGTCCTGGCAGTGTGTGTAGGTCTTCTGAGTCATTCTGTTGTGATTCCTCTTCCTTTGATATCAAAATGAGTTTACCTGACCTGTGTGAGATGGTGTTTGTTCTACCACTGTAATTAATTATGCTGACAGGAGTGGCGAAGAGGATGCCAAGCACTGTGGCACGTGGCATTAACATTCAGAAACATTTTTCTCAGGATGAAAAAGGGCAGAGCAGAGAAATCAAAAGGAAGTGAAGAGATAATGAGAGAGTCCGTGACCTTTCCAAGGTCCCATTCCCAGAGAATCGTGCATTATTTCAGCAACTGGGCAATTAACTTGTGTCATTACTGTACATGTGTGCAAACCCTTCCAGGGAGGGCATGTGGCACTGAAGGGAAAATGACAACCTTTTAGTAGGCTGAAAACAAAGAGATGGGGCTGAATTTAGCACATCACACTATCCTGAGGGCTGTGCAGATACTCGTGTCTAGCCATGTGCAACAGCTCCTTTCAAGGAAGTGGAAGCAATCTAATAGTTCTGTAGGCAATATTTATTGCCATACACTCTAAGAAAAATTAATTTGCATATGAGAGTCAATGAAGGACATAAAATAACATGCACTGACTGGAGCCATTGTTGAATAAGTTAAAATATCAAATGATTTATGTATGTTATTTTCCTTGATTAATAAGATGATGTTGGTTCCAGAGGGTACCGTTTTCTTTGTCAAAGTTACTACTAGACTTGGGATAAACTCACAGGATTTCTGGGTTTTCTTGACACTCCTTTTCAGTTGAAAGGTCTGGGTAAATATTGACTCCACTGAAGGTGAGGGAAAAAACTTCACCTCAGTTTGATGAAGCTGAGAGTTTATGCACTCCATTTTGTCCTACATTGTGCAGCATCTTGAGACTTGGGAATAAAAATATAGAACAAGTGCAAAGTGGAGTATTTTTAAGTGAAAACGAGCCATAGAAAAGGAATCTGCAGTGAATATAGCTTTCTTAAAGCAAAGTGGTATCAAATATTGTTCCGCCCGGAAAGATAACTGATGGTTGGTGGTTGAGAAACTCTGTGGTTGAAAGAAGTTAGGGCTTCTGAGCATCAAAAATGAGGTGATAATTTCAAAACCACAAACTACAGCTGTTAACACTACTCCAATAGAAATGGAAGTGGACAAAAGGCAGGTAATGCTGGTCAGTGAATTGAAAGGCTTGAGTTTTAATGCTGGATTTCCAACTGCTGTTGAATTTTAATATTTATTTCTAGCAACACTCTTAAAAACTCTTTCCTAATTTAGATAATAAAGAAAACTTTGCTATGAGTATTGCATAGCAATTGCATTTATTCTGTGGTTACCTTTTTTATCTGGTACTGTAGTTACCACAGCAACAGTGAAAAGGCTTAGTTATAATATGAAAACTTTCTTTACAGAAGCAAATCTGATAAAATGTCATGAACCGTCTTGGAGAAATATGTATGTTCCAGTAAAAATCATTCAGTGTTTCTGGGGTTACTGTAGCAATAGATGAACAATTCTGCACTAAGGTCTCATCAGTATCTCCCTTATAAATCTGCCATAGTCAGTCCTGAAACTAGTCTGAAATGTTGCACTGCCAGCTGGGGAAGGACTTGAAATGACCCTCCAAAACAAAAAGAAGCAGCTCCTGTTATTTCCCCCCACCCCAGCATACATAGAGATATCTGAGATGGGTAAGATTTGAGAAAGGTATTTTTAAAATTCATGTTTTAGAGTATTGTTTAGTAAGTAGTAGACAGCTGGTAAGATCTGCCGCTCTGGAGCAGTGTCAGGGTCTCCCTCACCAGGCCCCTTGTTGCAGCCATGGCCAGTGCTGGACACGCAGCACAAAACCATCAAGAACCAGTGACTGCCATGGGTATCTGTCTGGCTCCCATTTCAGTGTCTGATACCCTCAAGGCTTTCAGTATGTTTATCCTTTTAATACTAAGCCTGGTAGAGCAGGAGTGCTGTTATTCCTGTTACATGGATGAGGTGTGGGCAAATTACCTGCAGATTTTACTTTTTATGTCCCAATATTTGGTTCATGCTGTGAATATGGAGTTTATATCCGTTTTAATCTTCTCAACCCATCACCTTCCCAAAGGAAACAATACACAATAGCATTTTTATAGCTAAACCGTGGGTAGGAAGGTTGAAGTTATTCTGTCACTGAGGTATTACTGTTCAGAGCATTATACCGTGCTTGGAAGTGGCTGAGTTTTTCTGCCACCTGTTCCCATGTGGGTTATTCACAGCTCTGCCATAAATACAGGAAATTAATCTATATATTTCCATCCAAAGATGAGAACTAGGGAATGAAAGTCAATTAAAAATCTTGTTGCTGAGAGCCACAGCGGAGAAGCACAAGAGCTGACTTGTCTGTAAGAAATCCTCACAGCCCCAGCAAAGCCATGTCTGACACATCTGGATGCCAGTTACACAGCAACAAACACCTACCTGTTATCTGTGTCTCCAGCCAGAATTCCTGACACCAGCATTTTCACTTGATACTGAAGTGAAGTTGAAGTTGATTTTAATAAAGTTGTTGGTTAGCAAGAGACAGTTTTATACCAACCATGTGTGTTGTATACATAATGCACACCAGCTGATCCGTAGGGCTGGTGTACAGTTTCATCAAAGTTTAGTTTTAATGGAAGCTTTTTTTGAGCTAGACCTCTGTGACACCTCGACACTAACAATGCTCACACAGATGTGTTTTTGAGGTCTGAGCGGTGGACGGGGTAATTCATCAGCAAACCCGTGCCCCTTGACAGCTACAATGAGGACTCTGTCAAGCTGGATAGTGGCTTACAGGCACCTGGATGGCAGGTATTTAATCAAGGCCATATCAGGTTGGATTTTCTTGTGCTACAGAGTATGATTGCAGAGTTGTGAATGGGTAGCTGCATGAGTTCCATCAGCCTTTCTATCTAGGTATCAACTGTAATTGCATTTATTAGTATCTGGCTAGATTATATCTGATTAACCTAACGTAGCCAATCTATACTCCAAGCTTTTTACATTAGCTGTTATAATCTAATTTGATCTGGTGAGGGATCTTAAATTTAATATGGTGGGGGTTTTTTACTTTTTTCTCTTGAAATACAAAACTGAAGTTGAAGAATTGTACTGTATATTTCCTTCACACACAGACTCAACATTGCTCAAGCAACCTGAGAATGTCTTTTTTGTTTGAATACCTAAAAATGAAAAATGCTTTATTTAATTTGGTAAGTGTGAATGGAGCAAACTCTTTCAATGCCAGCTGGTAGAATTAGGTAGCTGGAGAAGAGACTGTACTGCAGTACCTAAAAGGAAGATGAAGATTACTGATTTCTACAGCAGAGAAAAAATTCAACTATTCAATTTGATCAAAGAAAACTACATCAACTAAATTACTGGGGTTTTTTATGAGCCTCCAGTTTTACAACTGGTAGGTGTCATTTTATTCTCATATGATCTAATTTTGAGACTGAACTTTGGGAGCATCATTCTGACAGTAGAATTGTATTTTGAGGTGTGCTTCTGTCAAAATGTCCTCTTTCTTTGGTGAACTTACAGTGATCATGAAAATAAATTTCCAGTCCAGCCAGAATGCGACACCTGCAGTAACTACCAGCTGTGCAGGTCTGGGACAACCCGAGGACAGTTCATTAGATACGCAGAGCAGCACAAACAAGCAGTGAAAGGAAGAATGAAATAATGTATCTTTAAAATCAATGAGTTCCTACCAGTACCAGGAGTGCTGAGATAGAGGTGTGGATGCAGGTTGCTGGAAGAAGGCTCCAGCATTAGATGTGGGGGCTCAGATTGTAATGACAATTCCTGTCATAGCCTGATACAGCAGACATGGACCAACAGCCAGGCAGGTTCCTCTAAGCACTACACAATAGTGTCCTGCAGTGCACTGCTAGCCAAGGATCCCTCCCTCCTCCCAAAAGGAACTCAGGTTCAGTACGAATAAAATTACATGCACTGGCAGGTAGATAAAAATCCAGTCATGCTGGTTAACATCATGCTGAGCAATAGTAGTGCAGGCTGCAGTGTGCATTTGCATAGGTCTTGGCAATTCTCCTTTCTCTTCCTGAGTTTTGGGGTTACTTTGCCTGTATTTCAGTATTAATAGCCAGGCATGATACGTTAGTGGTACCACATGGAGTCTTTGTGTGTTCTTTGTTATCTTTCGTCTCCTTGCTGAATAAAACCAGAGCACATGCTTAAAAGTATTTCCAGTGTTTCAGTGTCACGTCGTGTACAGGAAAGAAAGGAATCAAAAACTAGTATTTCTCTACCCCACAGGTGTTGTATGGAGATTTGCTCATTAGCAGCCTTGGATAGAAGGATGGATATGAATGCATTGTCATTATCACAGGCAAGGCACATACCAACCTCTTAAAAACACAGGAGTTGACATGTCTGTCCCCACAAGGACAATAAAGCTGCATGCAGAGCAGGAACTGTCTGGAAGGCCTGTGGAGGGGACATCACCAGCATTCAGCATAAATGGCTGAAGTCCTTTTTATATGAAAGAGAATTTGGAGGAAATGAGAAGGGCAGTTGCATTCCCTGTAGAGCAAAGAGTTTATTTTCAGAGGCGGGTCTCAGAACTGTGGCCCCTGTTAGAGCTCTCACCTGCATCTGAGACACTAATCACAAATGTAACTACTTCTGTAAAAGCAAATTTTCCATGTAAGGGTTTCTCTGTCAATAGTATATTGTTCTCAGCAGTAAGAAAAGCAGCAAATATTATGAAGAACTAGTAAAATCCTGGAATTGGATTTAAAGTGGAGAATTCTTCTTTTTCTCCTCTAGGTGAGTTGCTGATGATTGTTGTCAGTGTTAGCCCTAAGTGTCATAATCAGATATGAAAGTAGCTCTTTAATTAATTCAAGTCAGTGGTGTGCACACTAAAACCAGCTATTTTCCTGGTCACTTCCCCTGATGCTGTTACTGTTTCTTAATTCTGTAACAGTCACACCTTGCAGCTAACTTCAACCTCATCCTATCATCCAGCTGGGGCTTTTGCCAGTTACCACTTTGTGCTCATGAGCTGCACCTCCCACAAGGGTTATCAGTGCCTTTAAAAGCACCACCAGTGATCACTGGGAATCTTGTTTTCTATTTCTTAAGTGTGTGGCTAGTTTGAAAAAGAGGAGTTGGGATAAATGTTACTGGAGGGAAGAGTGACCAAAAGGTCTCTTAATTTAGTATCTTCTGTTATTTGGCAGAAAATACCAACTAAAATTGATACAGCTAAGTTTGCTGGTGGATCATGGTAGTGCTGTCTCTGGAGTAACATTACAAGGCAGGAAAACCTTTCATCTTCTCTTGAAGTCTCCAGTCTTCATGCTTAAGAGTCTCAGTGGGCAAGGTAAGAATTGGAAATAGTCTTGTCCTTGCTGTTTTACACAGACAGGGTATAAAAGGGGATTGTGAAACAGTCAGACTTGTGCATTTTTATACCTTCCCATTATCTCTAAAGCTGATGGAATAAAAGAAATAAAGTAATTTCTAAAAGGTAATTGCATGTTGCTGAGATATTTGAAAGGCCACCTAATTCATTAAGTCTTAGAACAAAGTATTTCAAACTACATAAAAAAAAAAATCCCATCCCATGCTTTTGTCAAGTAGAATTCATGTGAAGGTTTCTAACATCTCTAACCTGTCTGGGTGCCTTAGTCATATGTCATTTTGTGCCCCTGATTTCTAAGGCAGAGCAGACATAAAACCTTAACCAGTATGTATTAATCCATTCTACAGTAGGCATTGTCTCTTTTAACCCATCAGCCCCTTAAAGAAAAGGTCTCTTTTTAATCCAGTTTGGTCACTGACACCTTTTGTAACATTTACTTTTCCATCAGGCAGAACTGTTTTCCCAGCAGCTTTGTTCCTGAGGTGTATCCGTAATTTAATATTGAAGCATCTGGGGCTATGTGAATTGAAAATTCAAGTGTTTAATTATTTCAGTGAAGCATGCTAATGATGGATATTTGTGGCTTGTTCACTGCACAGCAGAACTTCTTTTATTAAGAGCAGCTACAATTTCGAGAAACTCGATGTATTTTCTCTGAGGGCTTAGAGTGCATTTTCAAACAGAAACATGGATAGTAACTGAGTGTGTTACAACACAAATGTTTTGAAGTCAATAACCTGTTCTCTAAAATGTCATCAAAGCATTTGTTGCATCAACAAATTCTCAAGTTTTCATTTTTCATATACACTTTAATGCATGTAAAACAAGCATAAAATGGAAATTTAAGACACTCCCGCAGCACCGCGGCTCTTCTGCTCTGTAATCATCTCTCTTAAATGACAAGTGTGAAATATGTAGCACTCTCTTGAATTATAGCTTACAGATTATTCTGGCAATTTGCTCACACATTTGTAGTCCTTTTTATTATTATTTTTAAGAAGAAGTCTTTTTCCTTTACAACAAATGCAATGTTTTCCTGTCTAGTCCTTTAGATCTGCTTGGAAAAATCAAGTACCACGCCTAGTGAAATATCTCTATTTTAAAGGAAAATATTCAATCAGGTAGGAACAATTTAAGTATTAGTATGGATTTTAAGTTGATTTTAATCATTAGTGATTTAATTACGTTCGAGTAGGCTCTTTCAGCAACCAAAGGTAGCCTGTTATCATGGGTTGGCAACCTACACAGTTCATCTGCAGTTTTTCCTGGGCCAGAATTTGCAGAATGAAAATGAGCAGTTGATTAATTTAGATTTGTGTCACAGGTGTAGCTGTTTCTTTTGGTAGCTTTTTAGTCAGATGATTTTAATTTCTACAAACAGCTCTGTCCTTTTAGTAATCATTCCTCTTCTTAGTTCTCATTTTCATTCAACCTGTGACAGTGTTGGATTCCTTGATACCTAGGGCAAGACACGCAGATAATATAGATGTTATCATGGCCATCACTCACTCTGCCTTAAAGGGCTGGGGATATGACAAATTGCATCTCTTCATAGTTATTTATTGTTCAGCTTCTTGCTTTCTGCCATCTCTTCTACACTCTTGATCCATACTCATTTTGATTTGTCTTGTGTATCTGTGAGTAATTGCTTCACCATGCAGTCATGTGACTAAAATCTCAATTTTCATCTTTTGGATTTCTCTGGTCCCTTATAGTTTCTTTCTCTTAGAAGTACTTGCACTCGTTCAGTGGTATAAAACTTGGGCTGAGTGATTGGAGAATGCTCTTTCTGGCTTATTTTCTAGTTTGTTTTTTTAACTTTAATTCTTCTGTCAGTTTGTACATAGAGACACCAGCACACAGGCCACCAGGGACCACAGAAGCACCCTGGGGAGTGCTCTGTGTTCCTCTGGGCTGCTTGGCTGAGTGCCTTACCTTAAAGGTAGAGTGAGAAGCAGGAGAGCAGGAGCCCTTTGGGGAATGACTGAATGCCTGGAAGCCAGCTGATTTATTGTTACCAGCATATCATTACTCAACCTGGGTATTGTCTATGCTAATGCTTTTAAATTAAGAATGACTATCATGGTGGTAGCAGGAGGCGGTTGAGCAGTTTTATTCTCCTAATTCTGAGTCTTACCAATGGTGATAAAATATTGCTTTGGAATTAAAAGATGCCATTTTAAATACCTAGCTGAGAATATGAGACTCAAAATGCTTTTTTTCTTTAGCACACAGATTCTTGGGACACACTTCTTTGCTCTCTGCAAGGCAATGAGGCTGCATATGTATCCTCATTTGTGGTCAAATAGCTAATTTTTCCTAGCAATTCACCTGAATGTGTTCTAGATCAGAAATCTCTAAAAAGGCCCCGCTGAAAGACTTTGTAAGGAAGTTTAAACTGCATCTCATGAAGCAGATCAAAGGGCTGGATGAAGGTTTTGTACAAGCAGCTGCTTTGAAAATGATGCATGGCCAGAACCTTGAATGCTCTGGTCTTACTTTTCATGACACTAAAAGACCAACTGACCTATGTATCCAGGCAGCTGTGGCTTTAAGTTATGCTCTTAATTGCCTTTCACTGATACCTGTTTATCTCCCTTTGCAATCACCTCTTGCCTGACCTTGAGTTAGTCCAAAGGATTAGATCATTACACATCTGCCCAACACTTCCCTCCTAAGCTCTCAGTGAAACCCCCAGCTCCTGCAGGCTTAGCAGTCATCACACCACAAAGTTCTGCTTCTGCAAACTGCGAAGCATGAGTGGCTGTAGTTTGAGACCAAAATCCTATTCAGATGTGACTCAGGGGAAGACTTAATCTGTGCTTCCTGTGGACAGCAAAAATGACATGAACAACAGCAATATTTGCTATGAAAATGACCAGTCTGCAGTGACATTTTTACTGGTCAAATAGAGATATGAAAATAATTGCAGTGCAGTAAGTATGACTTTGCATGTTGAAAATGAGAAGAAATTGGGAATAGCACCCTGAACACAAGCAAGGCTCTGCAGGAGGGTTTGTCTTGTGTTTCCTGCCTGTGACACAATTTCTGTACAAGATTCTGCTCCTTACATCTCATTTCTTGCTGTAAAACTAAGGTGATTCTATTTAAATGAACAGGATAAACTGCAACTTCAGTGAAGTTTAAGTGCCAAAGCCAGATTTTTCTTCTTTCCTGTATTTTTGAATAACTGATTGTAGTGGTTGCAATGCTTGTGGCAGGAAAGGTCTTAAGGAAAGTGTCTACAGGGTAAATAATAAGGTTTGTCTTCTCCTCTTCATGCAGATCTATTGAAGACTGACACATGTCTGGGTAGCATGAACCCAATTACAGCTGCATTTTGAAAATGGCAACTGTTGGTTTTGACCAGGTGAACTTTGTGGGTTTTTTTTCTCATCAAGGTCTAATTTCAGCCAAACAGCACAGAGCAGCTCTACCACAGATCAGGATGTTCTGCCATTGCCTCTATTTCATGGTGTCAGTACAACGACAGGCACAGTCTGCAGAGCTGTCACTTGAGCCAGTGCCATCAGCCTGCACTCTGCAAGGCTATGCTCTGTCTTAAATTAACATTACTTTCTCTTGGTGCCCAGCCCTCAGAAATTCCTTATTATCAAAGTGATCACAACAAGGTGGGTTTTTTTTCCCCTCATCCATCACACTGTCACTGTGCCACTTTCCCTTTTGTCATAGTTTCCTTTTACTTAATTATGACTTTTTACATGACACTACTTCTGTCAAGTCCACTTTTCTGTAGTAATTTGGTTACTTTTCCAGATGTCACAGATGTCTTGGGATCCACAGCTGCTAATAAAATTTAATTTCTGTAATTTCAGAGAATAGATTTAGTGACTGGTCAAGAGTCTCAGGTTTTTAGTTCTGTGAAGCATTAGCATGTCCTTTCACAGCTCTTCTCTCACAAAACCTCTATGTGAATATTGGCAATTTAAAAAAAAAAAAAAATCAACAGTGGAATTAAGGTTCACATAAACCTGTGGAAAGGCAAGTTTTGCATACATCTGACTAAAGCCACAGGCTGCATTTCAGGCACCTCAGGGCAAACCAGTTATATAAGGAAAATTGCAGCAAATCCTCATTAATAATAGCTGTTCTCCTAAGTAGCAGTTAGCTTTCTCTCTGCTGATGTGCACCCTGGTGCTCTGTGCTGAGAAGCTGTCATGCTAATCAGGATGAGCTGAGTGCATATAATGAATACAGTTTTGTTAAGGACTTACTGTGAATGTCTAAGAATACAGAATTGGGGAGAAAGCAACAATAGTAAAAACCAGCAAGGATATGTTGCTTTTGAGGAGAACAGCAGGATCATCTTTGAGTTGAGTGCTCAATGCCTAGAGGGAAAATGAAGCAGGGAAAAACAGGTCAGAGTAAGGATGCACTGAATGAAGTTCTGTGGAGCTAAAGGATCGGGACTGATTTGTAACTGCTATAGATCAGCAAAAGCTGCATTAGGAATAGGGAGGCTGACATGTCTAGCTCCTATTGTTGCTTTGATTGCCAAACTGCTCAGGGATGCATGCTCTTCCCTTGGCAAAGGTCACGTAGCTGAGTTGGGAGGCAGAGGATGCAGCTGGGAAGTTGTTTATCCATAGGTTCAGGTTAACTGACAAGTCAGGCAGATAGTCCTGTCAGTAGAGGAGCTATCTCAAAGTACCTGTGAAATATCTGACAGAGCCATCCATCCACCTGTGACATCAAGACAATGGATCTTTCTGAGATCAAATTGCTCGTGGTGTTTTGCTGCATCGCACTGATGGCAAATACCTCCTCCCTGCAGCAGCACTTGTCCAGGCCACAGCTCTGTCCACACGCATATCAGCTTTGTCTAAGGCTGAGATTAATAGAATTGCTCAAAACAAAGCACACAGGCAAGTGGCTCATGGAGTAGAAACCTGCAAGTTGCCAATGATGTTTTTCTAGTCTCAGTTACCCAAACTGTGTGGTTTACAATCAAAGTCATTAAGAAAATGAAAGGTATAATATGCACAAGGGTGCTGCTTTTCCCCTTCTTAAGCTTATTTTACAAATATGCATTTGGTGAGGTTTGTGATACTTTTTTAACATCAAAGTGCTCCACTTTTCACAAGAGCTGTGCTGATTAACCCAACTAGTCATTAATGTTCTGCTTCAATTTTACTGCTTGCTTCAGGAATGAACAGGCTTTATCTGCCCAAACTCTTGCTTGCTTTTTTGAAATACGTATAAGTAGATAGAATTCAGTTGAGCAGTTACAGGCTTAAACTTCAGTCAGCTACTTGCCTGCCATCTTGAGGAGTGTGAATGGAGAGAATTATTTTTTTTTTCCCCTCAATTTTCCTGGATTTTTCCCTGCTGAGGCTCTGCTGTTATTAACCTTACTGAGTAGGTCTGCATTGGGCCTTTTGGTTTGTGCTAGACCGAGGGGCACAGGGACTTTGAAGCTAGAGATTGAGTCACATGTCAAGCAGGGAAGCTCGAAGCGCAAATGTTCCAGTCTTATATTCCTGATTCAGCAAGAAATGCTAGTAAAGATTTAACTGCTGGTGACATTCAGATAGAGCATTTTGTCCATGTGTTGTGCAGGCCTAGGATTGGTGGAACACCATGGCCTCATGCTCTCCACAGAGCTCCAGAGCTGAACAGACTAATAGTCAAGTTTAACAAATAAACAGTGAAAAACTAGGAGGGAAGAATCAAGGCAGAGCTACCACCAGTGATCAGGTAACTCTTGGGATGGCAGGGGAAAAAAATTAAGCTGTCTTGCAACTTTCTTACTGCTTTTGATCACATTTATGAAGATGACATGAAGTTTTGAACTGTTATAATACCAAAAAGAGGCAAGGGCAGCAATGCAGAGTGGTCTGTCATGTAGTGTGGGTGACAAGTTTATTACTGCAATGGACTAATATAGGGGTGGAAAAATACTGTACCCATAAGTTATTTTGAAATTAAACACAGTAGCCAACATTTTACTTTTTTTTTTTAATGACCCTCAATAATTATAGTGAGCAGTTAGAAAAATGTAGGGACAAAAGGGAATAAAGAGATGTTACAACCAGAGCAGCTCCTCTTTGTTTGATCTCTTACAGTCATTTTGTGCATCTGTTAGCACTTGAGTTCATAGGGACTGATCCAGCACCAGCTGATGTTGATGAAAGGATATCTGTTATCTTTAGGAGCTTCTGGATTAACACCAGATTTATTAAAACTTTCAGCCTGTGCCCAGTTGGCAATTTGGAAGGTGAAAGTATCTTGTTTTCCTGAGTGTCTTAAGCGTAATTACCTAGGACATCTGTCATGTATTCTGTATTTCTGCAGGTTTGAGGATGCTGCTAGTGGGTGAAAAAGTGTGTAATACTGAAATGGACCTTCAGATGTGTATGTAACAGTCTACTTTGCAATTGAAAAAAATGCTTGATGTGTTTTAACATTTTTATTTTCTTGAAATTACCTTTATCTGGGATATGTAAGCAGAAGTCTGTAGAACAGGAGTTCTTCATATAGAAGGAGAGGAGCTCTGAATGTACAGGTCCAGTTACTGATGCTGGCTTCACTTAAATATAAAATCTAGACTGCATCCCTGTCTGCAGAGTATGTATATTAGTACTTCCTTATGCAGGAGGAAGATTATAAAACCATTGATTTTTAGATCATTCACTGGTAAATGTGCTATTGAAAGGGCGGATGGAAATGGAAATATGTCAGACGTTCCCTGGCTTTTTCAGAACCTGCTTTGCAGAATATAACCTAGAGGCTAACTCACCATGAAATTTATTATTCACTTAAATACTGCATTGCTGTGTTGTTCCAACTGAACAATGTTTCCTACTGCTTGCTATCAGAGGGAACAGTCTCTGCAACTACTCCATAATTGTTCTACTAATGTGTACTTTATTAAACTCCTGCTGTTTCCTTGTCTGGTTTATCTACTCAAAATAGTCTGATTAATAAAACAGATGTGAGAGGTATCCATCTTTATGTATTTTTCCCATAGAATTAGACAGTACTAAACAGTAATTTGATTTTTTTTTTCTTTTAGTGTTAAGCAATGCCAATTACTCTCTGCAGAGGTGCTAGGACTGCTGGTAGGATATTACAAATTTGAATTCTATTCAGGTTGGCAGTGATGAGAATTCAGGTGTTAACTGGTCTTTTGTGTCATGGCAACCATGGAACAAATTACAGTGTCACTAGCCCAACTGAACTGAATCTGGATGAAGGCCATTTTCTTAGATTTTATACTTACAAAGTCTGAAAATAAACATGGTTGGGAAGCGCTCATTAAAATAACATCTGCATAATTACGTGCTATGTATTTTACGTGTGTAGTTTCAAATGGATACAGTACAGGTTTGTGAGTCTGTCCTTTCCCTGCTTATGTCCATATCACAACAATTAAAACCTCATTTCTCTGGCTCTTTTCAGCTGCAAAGACATTTGAACAAAGCTCTGTTTGTTAGGCAGAGGTAAAGCAGTATTTCATTCTTCATCTATGTGTATATGTATTCAGATGTTAATGGTGTATTGTTTGGATACTACAATTATGTCACAGGATATCAGTGACAGGGACTCTTTACTAAATAGTTCAGTGACATAATACACAACACATCCCAGTATTTGTCCATGTCATGAGACTCTTACCTGTTCCCTGTAGGGTACTGGAAGAGGAAATGGGACATTGCAGAGACCTTAATTGTCCTTCCATCAGCAGCCATGCCACTTGGTTGATTTGATGGAATTCTCCCAGTCTGCAACACTAGAAATAAAAAGAGGATCAAGTATTATCTTTACAGAAACAATGTGTTAAATCAATCCATTAAAATAATGCTGTTAGCTTCCCTGGGATTACTGTCCAGGATTAATCTGGGGTTTTCTCCAGCAATCCATAGTGGGAATTCAGTGCCCTGAACAATCATGGAGTAGATGTCACACAATCCCCACATTTCTGATGTGAATGGCATCTTTCTACTTCTAGAAAACCTAAATGTGAAAATTAAAAACATCCTTTGTAGACATCTACAGTTTTCTGAGCAGGCTGTGAGGTGCTGCTCTGCAGCATGGCATATTTCCTGCTGCCTTCCTGTCTGTGTGATGGAGGTCAGCAGAACACGAAAGAGATCAGGGTTTTTCTCTGTGAGAATCCATCACCCGAAACGGGAATGCAAGAGAAAATCAGCTAGGGTTTGACACTGCCTGAGCTGTGTTTATGCTCTGTGCAACCTACAGACCAGGTGGGAGGATCCTGGCTGTATTCAGAGCAGCTTCCTTGCTCAGAAGTACCAATAACTTAAAAGACACACCGGTGATTCTCAAAGTGGAAGCAGTGCTGATACTACCAAGCTTCAAACATAAAGCTATAACCTCAAAGATTTTAGAACTTGATACTCCCAGTAGTACTTCTCCCTGTCAAGCTGGAGTGCACACGTATGGCTCTTTGTACCATGCTTTAGAGTATTTCAGTCTTCTAATTTGTTCACCTGCACAGAGCCTTCCTGAGAAAAGGGCAGGCACAGACTGGAGCTGCCTCTGGCTGCTTAATTTCAGCAAGCACAGTAACACGTTTTGCATGAGTATTGCTGGGACACGCAAGAACTGTGAAAAGTGTTTTCCTTTAATGGGCCCACATTGATCCTGTGGATCTCTGCCATTCTTTTAATTGTATTTCATTTGCAGTGTGAGTAATCAATGTCAGTGAGGAATTTTTTTTCTTTCCCAAACAACAAATCTGGGGCTGAACTGTCAAGCAGGGAAGCACTGCAAATAAAGGGTCTGGAAACAATGGAATATACTTAAGTATCAGATGTGCATATTGCATTTGAAGTGCAGATAGATGAGGCTGGTCCGTCTTGCATGCAAAAAAAAATGTTCATTAGTGCAGTCAAATACAAGACTCAGCAAAAGTCATCCTCTATTTAGGAACTGTTTTCTATTTCTACTCAATAGTTTTAATCTTTTCTTCAAGTGAAAGGATGCAGCCTGCTCTTCAGTTACTGTTACACTTAAATCACTCCAAGTGCCCACAGGGATATCATATTTCATACTGGCTTTTGCCATTTTATATTTTAATTAAGCTTACCCTGTGGGAAATAAAATGCTAACAACTGTGTTTACGTTGCTAACATGTGATCCCTAGAATAGAGACCTGTTGCCTGTGCCCCTTTCAAAGCCTGCACTTCTGTGGCATGTAACACCTCCAGAGAGCCCAGACAGGCTGTGATTTGTTTATTTTTGTTTTTAAAAAGTTTTGAAAAAGAATAAAATGTAATGGCAGTAAAGAATGCCTCTAGCTAGGCTTGAATAAAACTGCAGTGTGATTATGTAGTTTTTCTCATTTGCATTATGGGACAAGAGCAATCTTCTATTCCTGGAATAAAACTAAATCACAGGTGGCCTCAAACATTTTTCAGCTTTGTCAAATATTTTCATGTATCAGATACATTATTTAAATATTTTATTTGCCTCCATTCTCCTTTTGCAGTGTATGCTAATACTTCCTGGAACATACAGATGTTGGAAACATGAATGCATCAATATTTTACTGGAGGGAGTGTTCAGATTTGTTATGAGATTAGGGTAGCAATGCAGATACCTAAGCTACTAAGGGGGCTAAAATGTTTTTTGCAAGACCAATCAGAAGAACAGAGTTCTAACAGTGAAGTGCCTCACAGTGCTGCTGTGATCAAGGAAAGAAGCAACAGGGTGGTCTTTTTATTTTTCCCCTCTCTGTTTGCTCCCACTTGGCTTTAATTTCAAGCAGCAATTTCATCTCTTTTGCAAACTCCTAGCAGTAATACTGGGCATGTGCAGGTTTATAACACCTACTTAGTCCTCTGACAGGCTCAGTTGTGATAGCTAGAGAGCCTGTGCTTCATGTAGGACATCTGAAAGAACAATGTGGGATGACTATTTACAAAAGCTGTTTCTGCCAGTTTAAGTAGTATCCCCAAAAGATAGAACAGCTTTAGTGGGAAGATGGAGTTGCTGAGAGCTGCATTGTTTTTCAGCCCTCTTGACCTTGATTTTCTGATGCTGAACTATTTTGTCTTTCATTTCTCTGACCTGAAACACTCAGGTCAAAGATGTTTGGAAAGTGATGAACAGAAGTTGCCCCAATGCACAGTCCTATTTCCAGCACCATACAATGTGACAAGATGATTTAGATGTACAGGTCAAATGCTTCTTTTCAGTTGACTGCATCAACCATCTTGGGCACTGCTGTTAACTTCTGCATTAAGGCTTCATTCTGCAAATTTCTAGGTGCTTTTTGTTGTTTTGCTTGGAGTGGGGAACGCAGTTAGGGTACTGCTTCACCAGCCTATGAGTAACATGTCACACATTTGGTGTCAGAATTGGACATCAAGGTTCCAGCTTCACTCTATCTTGCCCAGACCCTTCCGAAGTAGTGTGTTTAATGTGGGATATCATGTGTCCAGGAAGAAAGACTGCAGGACCAATAATTTCATGTGGGTGTTTCTGGAGAAGAGAGACTCCCAAAATGCTTTGAAATCTTAAAAAAAGAAAGAAAGGAAAAAAAAAAAAGCTGAATATGTCTATTTTACCAGAAGGCAAAGGAATGTGATCCCTTCTGGACTTAAAATGATCAAACTGGTGCAGCCAGGTATTGACCAAGTACCTGAGCTGGAAGTGTGTGTAATACTGGCTTTACTGGTAGGAAAAACAGAAAAAAGTTTCTGTTGTTTCCATAGTACCTCAAAATAAACAACATCCAGTGATTTCTATACAGAAGCAGTTAGAAAACTTAATAATGTACTCTGTGTTTAAGATTGTGATTCTCGAGTAAGCTGGGTTAAATTGAAACTTTGTAAGAAACATGCAAAGGAAGAAATATATAAATCACAATGGTTTCTCTTTTCTTCAGATTTAAAGTCTGCACTCAGCTGAATCTTTACAGGTTGCATCATTTCTGTTTGGACTCCTGAAAGGTCTAGGGACCCAGCTGACTCTCCTGGTCATGAAAAGGGAGATGTGTTGATTTTTCTTGTAGTTGTCATAGATAATTTCCTATTTTGAATGGATGCAGGCAGGCAGTAGGCTGCCTGCAGATGAGGGAACATACACAGAGTTTGAATCCCAGGTTAATCCTTTGGCACTAGCCCATTCTTGTAAGAGATACTGGAAATTCTTGTGTAGGTCCTGTTGTTGCTCTCAAGTCTGTGCAATCTTTTTAACAAACGCAACAAGGCAGATATGTATGACAACAGCCTTGCTGGCTGCCTTCCTGAGTGTGTGCTTTGCTGACTTCTGAATAAATAAGCATGTAATTAAAAAACAACATCCCAGCCTCTTGAATGCTAGCAGAAGCTTGTTTTACAGTCGCATTAACAGGTTTAGACTTAATGAAGAGATGCAGTTTCTATTGCTTCTGTCATGAGTAGATTGCAGTATTCTCTGCATTTTCTGATTCCTGAAGCAGTTGTACCTGGGAGAGGCTGGTGGATTTTTTTGCTTCATGTGTTGTGTACAGTCTTGTAAGCTGATGAAGAAGCAAGGAGGTCTTTACACTGCAGTGTTGATCTAAGAACTGGGAGATGTGCCTTTTACTTCTTGGCTTAATCCCGTTGTGCCTTGGCCCTGGGTTTCCTCAGCTCTGCAGAGAGGTCACTGAGCCAAAATTCCCTCCACCTGAATCATTATGCAGAGTAGTTCTAATACTGGTCTTGATTCTGGAAACACGTGTTTACTTGTTTGTGTCTTCAATTATATCCTTTCCTTCAGACATCAAATTGAATATGTGTGTTACTGTTGTTCCTCAGCCTTAGCTTTTTATCAGGCCTTGGTTATAAGCACCTCTCCTACTGATGTGTTAGAAACTTACATTACAGTTTTCCATGACTGCATTGGCAATTGCCAAATTTAAATCTGAAGTACTGTTCAATTCCTGAAGTGCTGCACAGTCTGTTGGTCTCTGCTCTGTTAATGTTTATTTATTTTAATAGCATTTTCTTGAATAATTTTTACTAAGAAGGTCTTTGGCAATCCGTCTCTGTGCCATTACACTAGTGGTAAAGTCACCTCAGATGCTACAGGTTTCCACTAGCTTTCCCATATTTTTTTTTCCCCACTGTATATACAGTTATAAAATACTACCCAGAGGCCTGTAAACCCTTTGAGTGATGGTCTTCTATTAAAGCATGTTTTATACAGACATTGCTGAAAGCAATAATGCAGAGTGCTTTGTTCACCCCAAGCAAGCCATAAATAATGCAGTATAAGTTTCACACCGAGTTGTCTACATACACAATGCCAGTGCAGATAAACTATACCACTGTACAGATATGCTCTATTACAGGAAGTGTTCCCAAAAGTTTTGAAGTAATGATCTTTTGGGGGCTCCCACAAAACAACAGAATGTGCTCTTTGTCTCCTGCTTGAAGGACTAGGCTTGGTTACATAAAAGGACTGTAGTCCTGAGATGCGAACCCAGCTTGGGAAGACAAGAAGCTTTTTCTAATATACGGTCCTCCAAAAATCAAGGCTTAAGGCCTTTGGTGGAATTGACCAGCTCTCCTTGACTCTGTCTCTGAAGAACTTGGCAGCTCTGTAAGCAGGTGACTGGAAAATAGGGAAAATGCCAGCAGACAGGCACTAAGGATGGCATGGACTTGGTCCTGGGTTATTTTGCGAGGAATGAAGCCACTCAGGTGTTCTGGAGAGCACCTCTTGAGACACAACATTGTCTTGCTCTTTCACTTTACATCTGCCTTGATTAGTGAAGTTAAAATGTCATTTTCTGGGTCAATGGCATGAGTTCCCAGGATTTCAGTACCCCAGTGAGTAGCCAGCCAGAGGCCTGAACTGTGAGAAATGGTAACTAGTATCTAAGTACCTAAAGTAAATCAGAAGACTACTGTGCTAGAAATTGTACAAAACTGCAGAGTGACATTGTTCCTGTCCCAGATACTGCAGCTCCCAAAAATGAGCAAAACCAGGCTGCATGTGGCAGAAATAATGTAGCACCTTTACTGTTTTAGATGAGCATGTTGAAAACTAATTTGAGGCTCAGGTGCTCAATACTGAGCAGATCACATTAGGAGTTTCACAATGTTTTAATCAAATTTGAGATCCAATATAAAATTTCTGCCCAATTTCTTTTTAGTTTCTGTATTTGACAGAATTTATGTGTGTGAGTAATTTCACCATTTTCCTTAAAAATTAATTCCCCAAAAGGGAAAGACCTTTGCAAGCAAAAAAAAAAAAAGGGGGGGGGGGA
>NW_009952804.1:991886-1014330 GCF_000747805.2 Chaetura pelagica
GAACACCTTTCAGAAAAAAAAAAAAAAAAGGGGGGGGGGGGACACAAATTGAGTAATAGCTTATAATGGAAGTTTAAAAAGGAGCAAGGAGGAAAACTGGGTTACAATGTTGAAGTGCTTTGTATAAACATGGATTTAAAAATAATTACTGTAGACAAAATCTCTTTAGCATTGTTCCTTTACTAAAACTTGTAAAGCAATTTGAGATTATATGGAGTATGGAACTCAGAAAGTGAAACTTTTTATTACATAGTGGAATTAAATGCCTTTTTCCTTTTCAAAAATCTGAAACCAACATGCAATGCTGAGGACTTTTCATCTCAGCTGCTTGAAATGTCAGGAATTAGTTTTTATCTGTGCAACCTGTTTATCAGTAAAATCCAGACGTTCAAAGTAAGATAACTAAAGGCAATGCAAGAGTGGAAACAGGCTCACAAACACATTTCTGTCATGGCTTTATTCTCTGGAAATAAGTAGTACCACTATTCTTAGCTATGCATAAATAAAAAGTCAGGTATGCCCTGAAGAAAGCAGAAAAAGATCAGTTTAGCACCATCGTTATACATTGACCAGCAGCCAGATGACAGACTCCAAATCTGTCTGACAGTTCTGTGCAATTCCAGAACCCAGATTCCCAGCCACCATGCCCCCTATTTTCTTTACCCTTGATTCTCAGGGGGCAGTGGGAGGTAACATGGAGACCAAATATCTTGATTTCCACAATAATTTATCTTTTAACTTATCATTCTTTGGTGTTTTCTTAAAGAAAAAAACATCTGTGAGCAGAAGTCAGGAAGCCTCAGTTTATTCTCAAACTATAGTGTCTTGGACATTTTATTTTCTCTTCATGTTAGTCATAGAGTACTTGAGACAATCCTGATTATATGTGTTCTGTTCCTCCCCTGGAGTACTCCTGGCAGAAAAGCTCTCTTGGTGAACTTTGATCTTTGTGCTTTTTAAAAGCTGACAGCAGAGCCTGGAAAATTGCATGTTTCAGGGGAAATTACAGAGTGGGGTATCCAAGGCTGCCCTAAAGAAAAGCACCCGGGAAAACCACGGGAGTTGGGTGGTCAGGAGCAGAATTCATGCTGCAACATCAAGAAAATGAGGGCAGAAACCTGCTAAGACCCTGGGTCTGTGCAAGGAGATGGTGCTTTTCAGATAGGAAAGAATAAACATCTCATTATAACTGTTAGCAAAAGAATGGAAGTCTGCACAGGAAGGGAGAATGTCTGAAATACTGCATTAGAAATACAAGAAAAAACCCCAGTCCCTCTCTGCATGCAGAGTGTTTAAAAAGGGCTTGTGAAGCAGCTGAATAGCTGACCTATGTGGTACAAATGGCTGGTTCCCATCTGTACTGGGTTTAGATGTGATGGCTGCCTGCCTCTGATGTACTCTTTCTCTACATGATCTCACAGTTATTCTTTAAAGGAAAGACATTTTTAGGCATTCAATACTGCTGTAATTTAGTGTCGAAACAATAAGCATGGGTCTAGTGGCAGTTCACTTGCTATTGAAATTATAAATTCCCCCCCTTCTTGTAACAAACACACGAGACATTAATAGGAAGAAGGCAGCCTTGTGTGCAAGACTGGGAAATTTACATTTTGCTTCTAAAATATTTATTTCAATTCTATAGTGGCTCCATGTAGTGTTCCAAGTGAACTGGAGGACATGGGAAGTTTATGGCTAAGCTGTACCACTTATTTTTTTGCAATAAAGATTTTTTTCTTTACCCAAGACAAAACTAAACCGTAAGGCTGAGAATGTTTGTGTTGCCTTTAAGTGATCAGAAGGAAGATTTTTTTAAAAGATAATATATAAAATACTTAAAAAAAAAAAAAGTTTCCTTTGGTTTACTTAGTGTTAAGTGGTTTACAAATTCGGTTTGAATTTAAAAAAACACTTTGGTGTTGCTGATTCTACAGCACCGCTTGCCTCACATTTTTTTCCAGTAGAAAAAAAATTGAAATTTTCAAGTTTCAGTTTGCTTTAATCAAGTGTATTAAGGAGGAAATGGGCTTTGCTTGCAAAGATGGAAGCTGTCCAACGTTGTAACATTATAGCGTGCAGCAATTTTTCCTGAGGGAATGCCTGTTATTTGAGGGAGAGTGAAGGAATTGAGCAGAAAAGCTTTGGGGTCTGTGGTGTGCAGGGCACTGGAAAATCCACCAATTTTCATTAATACTACAAAGTGTCTTGACTGGTTTGTATGATGCACCATTTCCTAATGGTGTTGGGATCCGAGGTTATGAGGTGAAAACACGGCACTGCCACTAAAATGGCAGCAGCTGAATGTAGGTGGAAGATGGGTTGAAAGAGATCAATGAGTATTCATTGCAGTGTTATAAATGACAGAACTAATTGCAGTCTTAATTACAGTGGTGTAATTCTGGAAAAATAGATTAAGGCATTAAAGTTAGACAAATGTAACAGCTAATAAATGACTGAGATAAGAATCAGGCTATCATTTTATCTCCCTCTGTGTTTGCTTGTAATCTGAATGCGTCTGTAGCTTTAAATCAACAGATTTGGATTAGTTTATTTCAGATATTTTTTTTTTAAACAGACTATGGAATAGAAGACCAATAAACTTCAACTGGTCATCACTGGTGAACAAGCAATATTATTTCTTAGCACCCAGGCACCAGAGCAGTGGTGATGTATGTTTCCAAGCAAACACAGACATTGTAATTTCATTACCATGTTAAGTACAGTAATTGTTTGGTGTACTGTAACTGCATTCCTTTCCCCCTTGGAGCTTGTTCCCACATCACAAAATTAATCCCTATTTTGACCAGAACTCCCATGGCACACCTGCCAACGTGGCTCCAACAGCACTGTGGCTCTGTCCCCAGGCTAGTGTCATTTGAATAATCCATGGCTGTAATACATCATTTATATACTATTGTTTTGATGATGTATGAAAGTAATGTATCATTACAGGCCTACCAGCAGAAATATCTCAGAGACTGCCATGCTGGGGAATTGGTATAAATGTGGGTAAGAGATTAGTTATTTATAGGAGCTGAAAAAGAGGTAGGTTGGAAGGGGAGTGAGGAGAATATAACCTAGGGATGTTGTGATTTTTATAGAGGTATGTAAACAAATAGGAGCTGCAGTTGTTTATTAAATCCTAAAATTTAGGATTTAAAGGAGAAGAAAAGGGAGAGTTCATGGCTGCAGCTCCGTGTCTGTCCCCCCAGCTCCGTGTCTGTCCCCCCAGCTCCTCCACACCAGCCCCGCCATGACCCCCCAGGGCCTGCCCGGGCACCGCCATGACCCCTCAGCAGGGCCTGCAGGGCCCTCTGCTCCGGCACCTCCTGCCCTGCTTCCTCACAGACCTTGCTCTCTCTGCTCAGGTGTTGTTCTCACCTCCCCCTTCTCCTCTCCCCTGCGGGTCTTTTGAGCCGTTTCCTTTCAGTTTTTGTTCAGTCTGTTCTTCACAGAGGCCCTCCCGCCCTGGCTGGTGGCTCGGCCTGGTCCTGAGGCAGCAAAGTTCCAGCAGCTCCTCCCAGGAGCGGCCCCGTGGGCTCTTCCCTGTAACCACAGACCCAGCTCTAGACTGTTTTGTGCCCACCACTAATATAAGTAATTATTAAAGTTGCATTTTTAATAAGGGATCCTTTTATTTAATACTGTACACTCTGATCGTGGAAGACTAGCATAAAGAAATCTAAGGCTAAAGCCCTGATGGAGTTTGACACTTAAATACACATGGTTCAGCCATCTGCAGCCACTGGAAGCCTCTCTGGGGTTAAGGTCCTTGTTGAACCTCAGCATCAACCCTGTAAGTGAACCTGACACAATATAATTGTTTAAATAACTTGGCACAAAATGTGCCTTTTGTTCTACTGGTAGAAGTACAATGTGTGTGAAGATGGACTGCCTCTGGATATCTCAGTGGTTACTTTTTTTTTAAAAAGAAAGCTGTGTAAAGAAGCCTTTGATTTTTTATGGGGTTATTTCATATTTTGGATTTCCTGTTGCTTTTTAGTTCAGTGTCAGCAATCTGACTGGTGTGGTGACATCTGTTCGCATTGCCTCAGTTACCGTCCCAAAGCAGCCAGGTTTAGTAGGCTTTCTGCAGCCCAAAATTGTACCTCATTTCTCTTTTTCTTGTTTCTAACAAGCTGTAGCTTCTTGCCTTTGGCTGCTTGTCCAAGTCTCTCTCCTCAGCTCTCTTTTCATTTTGAACCAGAAAGTGAAAAAGCCTTTCAGACTCAGTCTATCTCAAGTGATTACAAAGTCGATTGTCCTTGGATTTCTTTTCAGCGTGTCTCAGGATTCCCGGTTTCTATTTCCACTTTTTGACCACTAATTCTTTCTTTGGTAAAATGCCTGTCTGTGTTGCAGCCCAACTGATTTGCAGTAATCAAGGACCAGCACCTAGGTAATAGGATACAGACATCATTACATGATGGACAATACCTGCAGTGCAAGCTTAGAGATCTGAGATAGTTTTTTTGAGGAGAGAAGCTGACTAGAAAAATGTCTGAGAGATTATTAGGACATCTTGATATTCCACTGGAGTAGCCCTCTGAGATGTAATCTTACTTTTGGGGTGAAGAAACATCTCTTTATGGTTAAACAGGCTTTAAGGCTTGGAAGTCTGTTTTTATTCTTGCTCCATATAACTCCAAGTGATAACTCCAACTCTTACTGAACTTTGGTTCTGACTGATGTGAAAAATGTGCAAAATGAAAATTAAGAATTTTGGACAAGGTTTTCATAGAACTTAGGTCAGCTTAAGAATTGGAATAAAAGAGCTGATGTCCATTGATAATAAGTAGTGAAAAATCTCAATTGTATGATGTATCTAAAAATTTGGACCTGGATGATGTTTGGTTACACTTTTTTAAATGGAGTAAATTTAGCTTTTTCCTTCAGGTGTTTAGTTGTCTAGTCATCCTTTTGTCATAAGGGGAATTCTGAGTTCAGGTTTGGGTGGGAAAGGCTTGTTGGCAAAAACAAAAGCCGTTAAAGAAACAGAGAAGCAGGTTACAAGTGATATGGTATTTACTACTGCCTCATCCCATCTTCCATTTTTACTCAATAGGAACTAAATTAGCACATCTTGGAGAGGGAGGATAGCACTTGCAGCTTTTCACATGGAATGATTATGTATATTCCTTTTCATTGCCACAAACCGGAGAGCTTTTCATTTTGATATCGGGAAGCGACGCATGTAGGCTGCAGGTATTTGTTACCCTAGCTGCACTGTGAGCCTCCATCTGTGCAGGGTCTGTGTTCTTCAGCTGCTTGGATCATGACCACAGGGGTTGGCTTACTTCATTGGCATAAAATATTTCATGTGGGATTCATGGTATTTCCATTGTAACTTATGAATGGGCCCTGCTAATTTTTTGGGGCAAAGCTTGTTGTTTAATATGCTTGTGCACTGCCTTGCAAGGGCCTTCATCCTCCCAGTGGAGGTCCAGAGGTGCTGCTGTATTTCAAAAAGTGCCCTCTGGTTGTTTCCTCTCTGTCCTCAGCCTCTTTCATCTGCTTGTTGATCTCATCTCACCCGCTGCTTTTCTTTGTATTTCTTGTTTTCTCTTTTCTCTTCAAACAGTATAAACATGAAAGCAATGTAAGCTAATCCTCACCTCGCACCTGCACCCTCGAAACAAATCCTGTTTAGAACAAGCAAAGCAGTCCCTTCCTGAATGTTATCTCAGGGCTTCAGTCACTCAGTTTGGCTGCTGTGTGTGATGCCAGTTCAGGTTTTGGCAGCTCAACTTGTATAGATTTCTGCGTACGATGATCCCTGCGAGGTAGCCGTGACTGGCATATAGACATGCAGAGCAGAAATAACTTGTCTGGCATCCATCTCTTTCTGGTGCTTTAGGTGAGACCAGCAGCCCTGGAGAATGTTAATACTAGAAGATGCAGACTTAACAAGTGTAAGTGCAAATTTTGGAGGCTGTTCAATGATTGCGGCTTAATTGTCCTGTGGATATGCAATAAGAATGCAAAATAAAACTAAGGTACATGGAGTTTCATAAAGGTGATGGCTCAGATCTCCAATTCTCTGAGTGTAAAACCTGTCACCAAGAAGGAAGTGACTAAGCAGGAACTCTTTGCATCTGCAGTAGTTAGGGGCTGTCTGCATTAAGAAACAAAAAAAGAAATATAAAAAGAAAATAAAGCTGTTAGGGTTTCTCTTTTTATTTTTAAAAGCAAAACAGTGATGAAAGATTTAAGACGTGGCTTTTGATGAAAACGAGCTACAATCGAGTTCCTGTCTTTGGATTAATTTAGAGCTACTGTTGCTAACTCAGTACCATAAAATTATAGAAACTAAAAGGTCAAATTGTATTGCAAAGTTTGACTGGGAAAGTGTAGTTTGGAGTGAGAAATTCTGCATATGTGCGCATCAGCTCAGCTGACTTCAGGACATTTCTGGGTGTTCCTGAAGCAGTCATTCCCTTTACACTCACTGAGGTAGGTGATTAATGCCCAAGTGTCCAATTTGAGCCATTTTTGAGGTGAATATTCAAAGTTGCTTTGGATTATTCAATAATAAAGCAATAAATAAACCCTCACCAGTCCCATTTCAGGCTCAGTGTGAGATTTTAATGGAATTGAACTGGTTCATAGTATATGTCCCAACTCACTGCACAGCACTGAGTTGTACTGAGACACAACAAATATTAAATGCTCAGACTACAAGTAGCTTGAAGTTACCAACTGAAAACTTAGTACTGAATTAAAAAAAGGAAAGGAGAGAGGGGAAAAAAGAACTTTGTTTTCAGTCAAAAGATGAAACATCTTTTGCTTTTTACTTTCTAGTATTTTTCTCTCTCAGGATCAAACTTGATCCATTGTTCTGGTTTTTTAGGTGCCTTTATCATCTGCTTTCCCCTTGATTCAATTTACTAGACCTAAAGGATTGCTAGTTAAAATACACATGTAGGGTATTTTGTGTTTTAATTGTCTGAGTGCCATCTAATGAAGAAAGAAATGGACGAAGGGAGGCTCTGATTCTGAATATCTCACAGGACAATGATTTCATTTTAAATCACTGGTTCTAGCCACTGTAATTTTTTGAGAAAGTGGACAAAATTGTTTACCTTCCTGTCTATTCAGCAAACTACAGTTGAGGGTTTGAAATTACATGTAATTTTTTTCCCTGGTTGTAGTACTGGGAGTGGACCCAAGGCTAATTAACACTGCATGAATATGTTTATCTGGAAGAATCACGTCATGGAAATCAGGATAAAACCAGGATATTCACTTCTTTGACAGAAAGCCCTGTTAACTGTTCTCTTTAGTTCCTGTCAGTTGTCATTGCATAGGTTATTTCCTTTAAAAAAATATTTTTAATGTAAGTTGAAATATGGGGTTTCCAGGGTATTTAGAATGTTTTTAAACTGAGGAGTCAGGTTGTTTATTTTTAGCCTAGGGAGCAATTTTGTAAGCAGTTGTCTTAGCATGCTCCCAGTCTGTAGGATTTCTTTCTTTAAATCATCCTAGGAAGCTTTTTGTATGGCTCAGGTGTAGGCAGATATGAACAGGAGGTGATCCAGGCCAAGCTGGACTCCAAGCCTGGCTCAGGATGTGCTGAATTTAGCCAGGTTCATGTGTAGGCAGAACATGAGTGGTCGCTGAGGTTTCATGTTCTTGACTTCTTTCACCTGCTTCTCAAATGGTGAGGTCCAGCAAAGGAGAATAAGCTTCTGGGTCATGGCTGTGACCTGTACGTGGCGAATGATTGTGGAAAGGTCAGTAGCAGCAAGTGGTGCTTGTATTTCATGTGTCAGAGGAGCTGTTTGATTACAGGCAGATGGCCAATGCTTCAGTTGGTATTCCTCCTTTTCCCCCTCACTTTCACCAGAAATTTCACTCTTAGCAAAACTGGAGTGAGTCTGTGTGGTTGTCATTTAGTGTGCCCTAAGCTGAACTTTCTTACAATAGCACTTGGTATTCTGGTTTATAGGAAGTGAGTTTTAGTTTCTTCTCGTTTATAGAATATGAAATAAAGGTCCATCAAGAGACAGTGTAACAGTTGGGCCTCCCACATAGCACAGGTCAGGAGATTACAGCTATTAACTTCATACTGCAAGTGTTAATTACCACGCACAGAGTGTGCTTAATTGTCTTTTCATAGATGTTGTTGTTTAGTACAATCCACAAGTTTATTTTCCTCAACTGTAGTGGAGTTATTCTTATCTTGTGCAAATACATTTTGGACAAAGATGCTCTGGCAAGCTATCATATTTTAGAAACACTAATGGACTTGGAGATAATAGTGACAAAAACACCACAGGTGTTTCTGGTGGAGTAATTCACCTTTTTGTGACGGGAAGCCATGGCAGAGAGATATATGAAGCTGTCTTTATTCTCTCCCTTTCAGGAAACTCTCCTCCAAGTTTGATTGGTTTTTACTGATACCATTCAAAATCAGAAGCAATACAATTTAAGTGAATATGGTTACAGTTCTGTAAAAGTGATGAAGGAGCCCACTAAAGCGGGGAGTTGGGGTTGTTTGCATCCCAAATGCTCTGGCAGCTACTTCAAGTGTTTTATTCCTTGGCAAGTGATAACAGCTAAATTTTCTGCTGCTTTTCTGTGATTTTATATTGATGTTTTTTTTCAAATTCAGCTTTTTCATACAAAAAGAGCAAGTGCTTTATCTTTTACGAAGAAGACATGGGTGAACACCTCCTATTTTATAATTAGAAGCAGGAAAAGAGGGATACATTTCAAGGAGGAAGATGGATGTTTTCTATCAGGAACCAAAAGTATAAAGGGTTGGATCATACAAAAAATGTAAGAAAAGGAAAAAATATTTTTGGTATTTTCAGCACTTAGTCTGATTGTCCCTTTGGCATTTTCTGACAGACTCAGATGAAAATCATACCAATGTAGCAAAGGTTCTATCAAAGTGCAATGATTGGAACTTTCCCATAGAAATATTTTTGCAGATTCTATTCAAAGTTCAGGTTAACTCATCTGTTAATGCTTGAACTTTATGCTATGCTGTAAATCACACATATGTAGAAAATGCAAGGGGCTTTTTCTTTCACTTTCTGCACACATTTTATATTTTCTGGTGGTTCCACTTCATTAATCATATCTATCTTTTCATTTTATCTGGTTTAGCTTGTACTTGAAATGCAGGGCATCTGTATTCACAATTCATAAAGTATCCTTCCCAGTAGTCTAAGCAGAAAATCTCAATTGCCAGATGCCATGTTAAGAAGAGCAGAGCTGGGGGAAGAAGGGTTGGGACTCTTCATGTCATTGGAGTTGAGCATCTCAATCCACCAAAGAGAAATCTTCCTAGATGTAAGGCAACCATCAGCAACCTGAGAACAAAATGTTCAATTCTTCACTCAGCCACAGTACCCAGCGTGACCCCAGACAAGGCTTTTACCTTCTGAATTTCAATTCCCTCCATATCAACGTCATCTTTCCCAGTTCAGAGTTAGTGTCAGGCTCAATTTGTTAATGTTCATGAGATGTTATGTACTACTTGTAGCCTAACAAGTCATGAAGGGTAGTAGAATAGTTCAGAAGGAAAAACAGATGGTGGGACGGGAGGGAGAGGCTCATCAGTATAATTGTATTTAGTTTCTAAGCAGATTAATGACATAGGCCAGATACCACTAACAAAATCCTCCTTGAAGAAATGATACACTGCTTCACAGTGTTTGCAGGAGCAAGTTGCCTGGTTCCTAGTTATTTGGTGTGAATTATAATTGCCTTTTTAAGGTAAGTTTCGGGTTTGTAAGCCAAAAGCATGTGTCACAGCAAATACTTTTATGCCTTTGATCAGTGGTGCTCCCCTCAAGATAAAGGATTTGCAAGCAGATTGTCCTGTGAATCGTTATTAAATTGCACTCTTGAACATTTTGCCAGGGACTGGGAAGGAAAGCTGTCTCTGAAACATTGTTAATTAAATACAGTTATATGAAGTGCTGAACATTTTTTGTGTTTGTTAACAACTAGCTTTTTGTAAGCAGTTCAGTATGTGTTACTTGAAGGCCTTTTATCCAGCCTGTTCACCTCACGGGCTGTCCCACTTTTTGGGCTTGTGTGAAAGCTGAGGAATTGCTTTCACACCATTTACTAACCCTTGAGTCAGGTCTCTTTAGGCAAATTCACTATTATTTTCAGGTGGGCTTTTGACCCCAAAGTTCATACTGACTAGAACTAATATGCTTGAATATCCCTATTGCACAAATACTATTAATTTTGGGTTTTTTTGTGTGGAGCAATGTGGCATATTTGATTTAGATGTACAATTCTGTCTTTGGGAAAAAATGCTCCAAATCTAAATATAGTCATTGTAGTTGATGCACAGCACAATCAGGAACACTAGTACCATGGATGTTATTAGGTGGTGTCTCTCTTAAAGGCAACAGCCTCATTTTGGGAAACCCTGAATTAAAGGGGAATAAACTTAATATACAGTTTGAGCTGTGTGGTCAAGGTACACACTGACCCCCCATCCAGTCAAGCATGCCTCTGTGTAAGCTTTCCATGCTGTGTGAAGGATTAAAAGGACTACAGATGTATAGTACAGAAAGGGTTGTTTCAAGTGATGGACTGAATACTTAGCTTTAGTTTTTCTTGAATATTTAATAGGTACCTGGCAGAGTATGGGTTAGGCTCCACTGAAAAGCAGAGTCTTCCTGAATTCATCTCTTCAAACTCTCATCCTGTGTGTCTGTCAGGGTTTGCTAACTGTCCTGTGTTGTTTTGCAGAGACCACTTGGTGTAGCTGCTTCAGCTAATGTTGTACTGCTCTGTTGTAATGTGCCACACGCAGCGTTCTGCAGATAAGCGTGTTTAGCAGTTCCCTTCTTCCATCTTGCACCAATCTTAGTCCAGAAAGCAAAACATTCAAAGCAAACAAGCTGTCAGAGACCTGCTGTTTCTGTGAAAGCTGAGCCAACTGTACAAGGAGCAAATGCGGGAACTGTTTTGGGTGTACTCTGATTCAAATAATTCATTTAGAAATGACATCAGCAGTTCAGCTTGTGATCTAAACCAACAGTACTTCAATATCCACAAATGCCCTTTCACAGCAGTACCTGATGAGAGGAATGTACCTTCTAACTCTCCACTGAAGTTCAGTCATCACAAAGTGAGATTGGAGTGTCCAAGAGTTAGAGAAAATGAATGTCTTTCATGGGGAAGCCAGCTCCTTAAAAATCAGACAAAACTTATAAGGCAGGTGTTTCAGTGAAATGTGAATTTTAATCTCAAGTCAAAGGACAGTCAAGGCCTTTAGGATTCAAATAAAAGAGGCAAACCAACTGTTACATAATGCTTTCTTCTTCCATTAAGAAAACATTCCTTTAAATATGGGGTTGTTTAATGAGTATGTTCAACTGCTTGAGAGAACCTGTGCATAATGAAATCTTTTTAATGTACAGTGTGAATGGTTCTGTTATCATATGGATTTCCAATTTGTAATTAAGCACCTTTGAAAAACTGGTCACAATTAAAGTGTTGGTGGTTTCATGAATAGTCTTAATTTCAGTCAGCTTCTGATGCTTTATTCATGGAGAATATTAAAAGACACTTAGTCATTCATGGGAATATATGCATGGTATATAAAGGTCAGAGTCAAAAGGATAGGTGAGGAATAGCAGTCAGAGGTGCCAGTTCTTTAGGAAGGAAAGATTTAACAGTTCTCAAGAGTTACTTCAAATGCAGCACGATATGTATGTTAATATAATCTCAGATAATTATCTTTCTTTAGCTAATTTGGGGTTCAGTAATTAAGTGGCTGAAAACTCAAAAATCCTGCACATATTTTATGTGGGCCGACCTTATCAGTGAATTATTTTTATATGCCTTTTCTTTGTGCCAAGTCAAGTATTCTCATTTGTATTGAAGGAACCTGAATGTCTGATTTGGGTTTTTTCTAGGCGTGGGTGTATTTTGGTGGTAGGTTTTTTTGTATTTTTAGTTCACTTCCTACCTAAATGTCAAACAGATGCTGATTTGAGTGGTAGCCAGCTATATTAATTACTGCACATAATGAATCTCCAAAAATGTAATAAAAGACTAATTGGTGTCGATTAAAGTAACACTGACAAATGCCTTCATGTATAATATAAGCAATGTTTGGTATCACATAAGCAAGAAGAAAAAAATCCACCTCCCATGGGAAATACTGTGCCATTTGATTTTCCCCTGCAAGAAGGGCTTTGGCTGGCTCCTAAACAAGTAAGACAGTGAACATGTGAAGTACAGGTGTTCATCAGCCTTGTTGACTGTTTGCATTTGGTTTTATTGATTTCTGCCTAGGAGTATTTGTTTTAAGCTTCAAGAGAATTTGAGCTGTGACAGTGTGGTATTGAAATTAAAGATGATGACACCTTGGCTATTGTATTTCTCTCCTGCTGTCAAAGAAATGTATCATGTGGTGGTGTCCTGGTTCATGTTCCTTAGACAGACATGGAGCTCACAGCATTCCCAGTGGCTCATCAGACAACTGTTGTAATTCTGTATCATCCCATTCTTTTTCCTCAAAGCTCAGGACTTCTGACAAGCATGGGGAAGGCAGAGATGATTGCAAAGGAGGTGCCAAGAGTGAGGAAAGGAGAAAAACAGCTTTGGAATTTTTATTCTGCTTTCCTATTTCCTGCACTTCAAATTCTCATGTGTTGACATGTTCTGTTCTCATTGCTTTGCCAAAAAGTCTTTTCTTCAAATGTATTTATTAGCATCCAGCTGCCTGGGCTTTCTTATACCAGTCTCTTTTGCTCATCAGGCTCTCGCCATGGGATTTGCTAATAGCTTGAGCATGAGTTATCAAGGTCAATGTAAAAATAATTTTGCGCTCATATGTGGAATTTCTTGTTTTTCCTAGTGGCACTAATAAGGTCTCAGTTACAACAATAGTGCCTTATCTGTCTTATGCTGATATTATATATTTCACAGTTTAGGATAATGTTTCTGACATGTTCTTTCTTTCCTTTACTTAAGGCTCCCAGTAATTTTTTTTTTCTTTTCCCATTCTCCGCAGCTTTCTTTTGATGGTTCATTAGCCCTGGAGCCTGTCCCTTCTCTGCTCCTCTGTCCTCAGGCACATTTCACTTCACTCTTCTGATTGCTCATGTGCTTCTATCCTAAAGTAAAACCTCACCATCTTGATGAGATTTCAAATGAGATTTGCAAAGAAACAGAACATCAGAAACGTGGAGGAAAGCTCCGGGTGCAAAGAACGAATTTAACAATCTGGGTAGTTTACCCTTTCTTTTCATCCCCTATCCCAACTTAAATATCAACAATAATTTAATTTTTCCTAAAATTAATCCAAAGCTTACTCAAAGCTTAAATTTTTATTTGGTTCTTTCTTTCACCTTTTCTCCACAGCCTTCTTTTCCCTCTGGCCCCAACCTATCCCTGCTAGTGGAATTCAGAGGGCCTTCAGCAGACTTGTTTCAGGTTCGCTGGTTCCCTTACTGTCCATTAGACAGAAATTCACTTACACTCCCCCTCTTTTTGCCACTGACCTGCTTTATTACCTCCCCTTTGCTTATTATACTTCATTATAGCTGTGATGGATTCAGGGCAGAGATGGTCCCATAGGATGTGTGTCTGTACCACACCAAGGATCCGGAGCTGTGACTGAAATTTTTATTGCTTTCAGTAATTCATATCCAAGTAGTAATTGGTAGAGGAATGGAGACTGGGAACAGGTTTAAAAAAATAAAATTCATAGGCTTATTCCTTTTTTTTGTTGTTGTTCTCTCCTAGAACAGTTTTCCAAAAGGAATATGTACTTGTTCCTTATGTGTTCTTGTGGCTGTGCGTGTATGCGCAGATTTATTTTAAATTTTCATATTCATACTCTTGCTCAATGATGCAGATAACTAATTTAGCAAAAGGCATAATATCCAGAAGTGTTTTTTTAGCATCCTTACATATGTGCAAAATGCTTGGTATTTGGGTCTCTAATTTTGTCTGTAGCCTTTAGCTACTGGAGTATTATTAATAAGCTCTGTGTTGTGTATCTGCAGATGTTCCAAGATCTTTTTTCATGGGGAGTTATACAGCATACTAAATTTTCGTGCAAGCAGTCTCTCCACCACAAAGGTATAAAATCAGAAAACTTGGATTAATCCACCAAGGCAACGGAAGGAATATGGTTATTTTAGGCAATAACTTTAATAGAATAGGCATATACATAGCAATAAACGTCCCCTCAGCTTTACAAAGAGCCTGGCAAGGGTCACAGCACAAGGTGTTTATTACTGTAAGAGTCATTAGTGCTGAGAAGACAGATTTCAAGGCATTTGGATTGTCACTATCAAATGTCATCTTTGATATAAAAATGTAAATTTCACAAGTATCTGTCGACTCTTTGTTATAATTTAATTATCAGAACAAGCACTTTTTCATCTAGCGGATGCTGCTCTCAGCAAATTGAAACAGGAGGCAATTAGCAACTGCCAGTTCCCAACTATATGGGACTGTTGCAGCTTCTTGTTTTGACAGGTACTTGGAGTGATGTTCCTGTATGGGATAAGCCTAAAAACCTACATCCTGCTGGAGTTCTTCCACTTCAGGCTCAACCACTGACTTAGGGGCTTAGCCAGCCTTGTTGATTGTGGGCAGCATTGGCAAGTATGAGACAAAAGTAGATTCAGGTGGGACTTTGACTTGTTTACAAAATCTGCTTGAGAGTATTTTGTAGACTTAGGTCTTGGTTCACCTATGTTTGTGATTCTGAGCTGGCTGGAGTTATTCCTTACTTTGGCAGAGGTTATTTTTCTGCCTCCATATAAAACCTGTGGAGGCTCTCTTGTGCATCAAGTATTTCAGAAAGCTGCTGTGAAACTTGCTTTGATATGTTTTTGGAGCCAAATATTTCATCAATGCTGTTAATGCTTGTCTTTATTACATCTTTTAAATCTTGGGACTACTTCTCAGTCATTCATTTCTTGATTAGTGTTTCCCAGGTAGAGAAATAATTGACAATTGTCTCTGAAACCAGGAAACATGTAACCAGTTATAAAATGAAGAAATAAAAATTATTGAACCAAATCATGCAGGTGAGATTTGTCAGGGATTTGGAAATAAGCTCATCTGTAGCCTGAATTCTGTCACTAACTTTATAAAACCAACCACTTTATGAACAAGACTCCTGGATGCGAATTATGCCTTTTACTAGTTATTTTTTTGTAGTGCATGTACATTATTACTTCAAATGTGGGTTTTGCACTTTAAATGCAAAATTCCACTTCAATTCCAGTAAAAACTGAAAGTCCCCATTCTCTTGAGGTTTTAAAAAAAAACCAAAAAAGATTAAAACTCCAAACCCTAACAACCTACCCACTGTGTCACAGGAAACCTGTGTCAGTTCGGTCAGTTTCTATCTACAGCATTTTTATTGAACACTTCAGAACAGAAAGAAGAAAATAGCGCCTATTTAATATTAAAGTAGAGCTTTTTCTCATTTTCCTCTTACTTGCAAGAGTCATAGGGTGATGAGGGTGCTTGATGTTTACAGGTCAAGGACAGACATGCTTTTTCTGGCTAATGCAGTCTTAAGACGTAGTGATTGAAAGTGTGGAGAGATTTCTGAGCCTCCAGTATTTGTCAGGTAGGTATAAGAGGAAGACAAATAATCCTTGATAATTTGTATTTGTGTTACTCTGACATATGCCATAGATTATACTAAATGAATGGTTTATGGAAATGAAGCCAAACAAGTGGCAGTAAAAGTGTTATGCACATTAAGTGACACCTGGCAGAAGCTGACTGACAAAGTATAATAAATAGTTGATATATCCTGTAAATATGTGACACTCGGTCAAAATCTATTTGAATCACAAAGTACCTAGAGCATAATAAAGTTTCACAGCACCATTTCAATTTCACCCATTTGCTTATGGTATTTTATTGGGATCTTTTAGCTATAGATTTTTTGAGCTCTAAATTCACAGTTTAAAACATGAGGCTTCAAAAAGTGTCAAAGGACTGATTCCTTTAGATGTGAAGGATAGGTTTTAATCTCCCAGTATTTATAATTTCCCATCTTTTTAGCACAGCTACAACTTGTGCTGAAAGCTTTCCAATGGATCAGTGTCTCCTGGAATGGAAGGGAAAGTTGTAAACTGCAGCCTCTTTGAGCATCACTTGAAATACTGAGCAGGGTGTATAACTGAAAGGCAGGGAAACAAAACAGGAGGAACCCAGGAAGAAATTAAATGGGAGCAACAAGCCCAAAGGGAGGGATGTGTTTTTTTGTTGGATTGTATTAGATGAAATTTGGGTGAAAGCAGTGATTAGTGCAATCCAGTAGTCAATCCACAATCAAAGCAGCAATAGCTGATTTTGTAGCAACTTGCCTTCTCGAGAAGGTTTCTTAGGCCTCATTGTTAAGGTTGATGTAGGTCATATGGTAGTTCTTTAGAGAAGGAGGTTGCAATACTGGCTGAGATTAATCAGCTGCTTCCCTCCTGGAGAAAGCTGAAATCACCTCCCAGAGCAGAGGGATGCTACGGAGAAGCTCTTGCAGGAGGGAAAGTGTGGTTCAGAAAACAGAAATAAGGAGGCAGGAGCAGCTTTAACTTTTTTGAGCAGAAAGTTGATTGATGTTGAAACAATAAATGCACCCCTGGAGGCAGGGACAGAAATGCAGAAATTTATGTGCTGCTCTGTAGATAAAAAAGCTTATGAAGGGAAAAATGGAGCCTACAGCAGGTTTTAGTGCCATGTAAGTGTTGCTCTGCAGCAGAATTCTTGTTTATTTTTGGATATCTCCCTAACTGAAAATGTTTCCTGTAAGTCACATGTTAACAGGTACCACAGAGTAACAAGAGCACTGTATTAAATGTTATGTTGACTTCTTTTGAATTAATTTTGAATGCTTTTCATTGCTTTATTGAGTTAGGTAGTTACTTATGCCTCTACCTGCAGTAAAACATGAATTGTGCTCCCCATTCCGGGTGGTTTCTTTTGGGGGGGTGCAGATAATGTTGAAAAGAAGAGTTTCAAATGTGTATGAGTTTTATCCTGTTTCAAATGTCTAGAGGCTTGTTTCATCTCAAAATTAGTGTGAAGGCAGGCAGGAATCCCACATACAGACTTCCCCTGGAAGGATCACAAATCCAACGTAGAATTTGTTAGTGCCCTATAGGGAAACTTTGCTGCTTGCTTTTAGCAGTGCAGTTATTCTCCTCCTCTTCTCGGTTGGTTATTCACACAGTACTAATAAAATTTTTCTTTAGATTAGCAGTGAAAAGGAGTAGAAAGAAAATCTGATATACAGGCTGATTGCATTGCCAGAGAAGTGCTGAAGCTAGTGGAATATTGTAGGGACAGAAGCTGCCTCAATGCTATTTAATTTGAACTCATAAAAGCTGGTTGGTTATTCTGGGCATGCATGTCTCCCTGCACAATTAGATCTATGTTTGCCCTTGTTCTGTTTGTGAAATAGCCAAGTGAGGTTTAAATTCCTTCTGCCACAGCAGCTTATTGCCAATGTAACTAAACCTGAATTAAAGGAATGGACTTTAATGAAGTTCATGGACCTGATTATTTTTAGTTGACCATTAGGAGCTTTGTCCAGTTCAGTTCCCAGTGAACAGGTATCCAAGTCACAAAACCTGCCATTACTAACTGGGGCCCTTGTTGCAGTCATAACACTGTTTCCAGTAATTCAGTGGCCCAGGTGTTTTAACCCCTCTCTAGGCAAATGCTGAATTAGCCTCCAGTGGTATTTGCTCTGAGCATTGGGACTCACTTGGCGGAGGAACTTAGATGAATGGCTAAGTAGTAGGGTGGAAAGCAGTAAGAGGTGTTTGTGTGATATCCCTCTATGTAAAGCTAAATGACAGTGTCACTGCCTTCAGTGACATCTCTACAAATATTGAGCTGTGTGTCAGCACGAAGGGACATTTTCCTGGCAATATCTCAGCAGTTTCGCTGCTCTGAGTCATGAAGCAGCTGGGAGCCTGTATGACCAGAGAGACTGTTGGTGTAACATGATGATGACCCTGCTCTGGCAGGGGGGGTTGGACTAGATGATCTTTTGAGGTCCCTTCCAACCCCTAAGATTCTATGATTCTATGATTTCTCTTCCATGATCTGGTCTCACCCTTCCCCCCTTTCCCAGAGGAAAGGAGACCCTGGTCACCTCCTGCTGTTCAGCCCCTGGGGCTGTGATGCATCTCTTAGCAGCAATTGACATCTTGGCTGGATCTGGAGGCCCACCTAAGGCAGATCTTCAAGGGTGATGAATGCTAGATGCTACCAGGATGTTTTGTACTAATTAGTTGTGGATAGTCTGTGTAGATGTTTTCTATCTCTGCATGAAGCTGAATACCACTTCAAATCTAGGCTTGTTCTGTTTTAAGCTATTATTACCTCTCGAGCAGCTTTTGCAGGCTCCAGCATGCAGAAAAACAAACCAATAAGAGCTAAGTTTGGGAATTTGTTTTCAGTGCATGTAGAATTAAGCACATGTTGTATTGTGGCTTGAAATTCTGTCCTGATTTAAAGCAATTTGGTTACAACAGTGGACATGAATATGATATTCCTTTGACTACACACTGCTATCTTCTGGTAGAAAGACACTAAATATTTCCCTCCAAGTTTTAGTCTCCTTTCACCTTCTTTCTCATTTTTGTAACTTCTGTTAATCCCTTTAGTTTCTGCTTACTTTACTCCAACAGATTTTTCGGTATGTGGGGGGAAAAAACCAGTTTTTTAGTGCATGGCTAAAGTCAGTTCTAAGTCAGTAGCAGATTTATTTGTGTTTCCAGCAGTGTGATACAGATAGTTTTATTTATATTTGTGATGAAATACTGTCCAGGTACCTGGTAACTGAAAGGATATTTAAGCAAATAAATGTCACCCTTGCCTAGAAAGAGAATAGTACTGGAAAGAGATAAGATTTATTCAGGTTTGTGGACAATATATAGGGGAATCTAAGGTTTATTTCTTCTATGCAGTCTGTAGACTTAAAATTGACAATAGTTATGCAATATACTATTTAGAAAAATAATTGCTCTATATTTCTAGGGCTTGGTGATTAATAAGTTTTGAATCATGTCACAGGTGGTTTTATGTTGCATATTAAACACTTGCCAGTCACTTATTTAAAACAAGTATCAGTAATTTATACATAGGAATGAGTGATGGGCAGGGAGATATCTGCTGATCTGTTTCCAAGCAAATGAACAGTTTTGAAAACCCCATCCCAAAAGTGATTTAATCTTTAGAGCCTATGTAATTTTCATTAAGGGAAAAGGCAGAAGTACAGGCAGATCTGCAAGCTGTCAGCATAGCTGAGCTTGTACTTGTGAATGAGATTCCCCAGGGACAGGATGTACAAGAAACAGAAAAGGACATCAGAGTCGTTCCTCTTCATGCAGTGAGTTGATATGGTAGGACAGAAACAATGAGATAACCTGTATGAATTTAGAAAAGAAAGGGAGGTGAGGTATTGGCTAGAGAAACAAGTATGGTCAGATATTTTATAATTCTTTAAAATTTACTGAGATAATGAAATGCACACTTATTGAGGGAGGGAAGCAGGTGGGTTGGATCAGGGGGAAGAATGGACCAAGAGTTGAGAAGGGAGATCAAGAGTCAGGGTGAAATCACTTCAGATTGAAAGAAGAGGGAAGCATGTTCCCCCAGCATGTGCTGTGGGGGAGAGAAGCTGCAGGATAGAAGGACAGTCCAAGGAGGAAAACCAAGATGAGTCACGGACAGTTAGTTTTCTTCTGGGGAAAAAGCCCCCAAACCCACAGTATAGGGTATGTGAGAGATGGAGACCAGAGCAGGGGAGTTTTTGCAGAGTAACTGATGTTGAGGAGTGACTGCTCTCAGTAACTTATGGAAAAGTTATTTATTCTAAGGCCCCACGGGGTAACATGGAGAAGGTTAATTAAGAGCAGAGCTGTCCATTGTACAAGGTGGAACTGTACTTTAAACAGGCTCAAGTAATAAAGCTTTGCTTTAGAAGAGGTCTCAAACTCTTAACAGCTGGTTTTCTTTTTTTCCCCTTAGTTCTTTGCTTATTCCGTTTTCCAGTTGCTTACTTTTCTGACTGCATCTACTTCCTATCCTACCTTTAAGACTGAGCCCAATTAATACTATGATGTATTTACAAACACCAAATCTCCAAGCCCATTTCCCAGTAATCCCCCAGGACTTGTGCTACGTGGTCTGTGGATGTGCTGACACCAGGATGTCTTGCTGCATGGTTCATTGCCATGGAGATTCAGATTGCCATGGCAACTTGCACCTTTTTAAAGGCAGCAGTGAAGGCTGAATAAAAGGAGCTTTGCAAAAGTGGAATAGCAAAATCTCTGGATATGATATTTAAACATCAAAAAGAAGCTAAACATTTTCCTGGTCTGGCATACTCCTGTGCTTTGAGAATAATGAAAGCATTAAATGCTCAAATAAATGGAGTTTTCTTATTTGAATATTAGTAAATAAAGAAACTTTTGAGCAGGCTTGGCATTCATGTGAAGCCCAAAAGAAAAGGAATATATTTAGGAACAGCCTCTGCAGAGTAGCAGTTACTGTCCATCTTTCTGCTGCTAATGAACTTAAAAACAATCCTTTCAAATAGATACCATTGCCTAAGTTTCCACAACCAGAAGAAAGATGGTGATGTAGGTTTAGGTGATGGATTGAAGAAGAAATAGCAGCAGCAAATTGTAATTTTGGTCCCCTCTTGTACGAGGGACCAAAGAAATGCCTGCTGGGTCATCCTCACCTCTGTCCTCTGGCTGATGAATGGCAGGTAGGGAATGCTGAGCAATGCTTAGAGAAGATAGAGTCTCGTACGTAGGCAGTGCAGTCATGTTTGACATTGTGGTTATGTGGCTTTGCATCCTTGTCTTTGGATGGGAGCATCCCCATCTCCCTGCTAACAGAAAGGTACCACATAGCCCTGCTTCCAAATTGCTGCATTTCTAGTCTCTGCCAAGTGACCACTTGGATATATCAGGGATTTAATGTATTGCCAAGGAAAGATGAAATTTAAGAAAGCTCCCTTGCTGTATATGCTAGTCAGAGTTCTAAAAAAAATTTATACATGAGAGAATAACTCAGTAGATCATCAATATATATATTCTAGTTATGTTAACTTTGCCCAGAAGAGAAAAGCTATTTTCATGTATTTTCCATGTGTGTTTTGCAAGTTCTGAATGACATTTTAAAATATCAATAAGATACAGGCTTTAGGCAAAGTTACTTTTCAACCACTACTTGGTGTTTGAGAATTTTTTAATGTTAATCTGTGCTTTTATTTTTGAAATAAAAAAACATATGGAGAACACAGCCAGTAGTGTTGCAAGGCATATGATGATGAAATTATATGTAGCTGTTTTTCTTAGCTCTAGTTAAACAAAAAAAAAATCCTATACATTTATCTATATATGAATGGTTCCAGCACTAAGCTATCTTTGTGAGAGGTGGGCATGTGCTGTGAAGGAAGATTTCTTTTGTGCAAGGGTAGATTCAGATATTTTTTGTGGAAGTGGAGAGAAAAATGGAAGTACTTCTATGGCTGCCTGTTTTCAGCAAGTGGGTCCTCTCTGAAAGTGTTAAGTAACAGCCTACCAAGCTGCAACACACCACATAGAATTGCAGCTGAAGACAAGTACATAATCATAACTACAGCAGATGCAAGAACAGTGAGGGTGGATGAATCTAGCAAGACATGAAGAGTTGAATCTTGAGGTAGATACACATTTCAAAAGAAAATCATGTCAGTTATGTAAAGTCAAGGTGAATTGGTCTGCTGGAGTAAACAGTCACTTCACTCTTTAGGCATATTTTCACCTTAGTAGGACACAGCTGGACTTTGCAGCTCCTCACTATGGTTCTAGGATGGTTTTCTGTCTTTGCCCTCCTCACCTGTTGTTATTTCTCTCTTCCTCACTTATCTCACTTCTTCAGTCATTCAGTAAAGTAGCATCTTCCCTGCCCCTTCCATAGCTACTTCTGACCCTTCACTGGGTTATACAAGCTGATAAAATTTGCTTAAAAGCCTGCTTTTGGAGTGGAGTTGATTCTGCGTGCAGTTGGGATGTTTAACGAAGTTTGCTGTATACTTGCACTTACTACAGTCATTTCAGTTCAACACGTTCAGGCTACCAGTGATTGATAATTTAGAAATCTTTAGCACTTAATTTTTAGGAATTGCAGTTGTTCAGCAAATGTTATGGTGTGCCCTTGATTCAGCACTCATGAGGTAGCAGTAAATTGCCATAAATGAGTTCAACTGGGAAAAAAAAAAGGCAAAGAAAGGAGGAACACCCCCCAGTCTAGAAATTACTCTACACAAAACCACACGTTTCATTTCACTTTAAAGATGTATTTCAAACCAATTCAGAAAGATTAAAGTTGGCAACTTTGCAATAAGATGATTTTTCCATCTTTTAAGTTTAATAGCATGATAGATACAACTTCAATCTCTGAGAAGGTGAGCTCTTTTCTCTTT
>NW_009952804.1:1014347-1049965 GCF_000747805.2 Chaetura pelagica
GTGAAAGGTACAATCAGTTGCTTTTGTTGCTGGCATCTCAACATGTACTTTCTTGTGTGAGTTAAAATCAATGTCTGATACAATCTCTGTTGGAAGTCAGAAACGGAGCTACTGGTTGCAGCTACGAAGTGGAATTTTCTGAAGATTCACTCTGGCAACATTCTCTGAAGTTTTATCCCTAAAATGACCATGAAAAATAAGTTTTAAGGGCCTCAAGTTGCTACTGGGAAGTTTGCACTTCAGTGCCTTATTTTGATGTAATCTCTGATTTCCATATTTGTGTTTTAAAAATACTACAATAATGACTACTGAGACTTCTATGGACCAGAAGTTGGTTGCCTTCCACATGGGGAGCTGCTTGGTTGTGCTAAATTTTATTGTCAGGAGAAAATCTGCTGATCTGATAAGCCAAAACTCAGGACTTTATTATTATTTTCAGTTTAAAGTAAGTAAGTAAATAAAAACTTGGAGAGAAGATTATTTCAAATGGCAGTGATGGAGTATATGAATAATATAAGATTCTTCCCAGGAGGTCTTCCAGATAAGCAGTCTCTCAAGCTGCTTAATAAAAAAGAAATAATCCTGTACTGCCTGCTTATGGGATACCCACAGACAGATCATTATTTTAATGGTGAGGTCCTTCAGGTGCTGTTCTGCTAGACACTATTAAACATGTACAGTTGGATTGTAAAAGAGATTTGGATTAAGCCCATGAGGAGAACTTGGCAGTCTTTGGGCTGTTGATATCACAAGGTATCTAACCACAGAATCACAGAATGTTAGGCGTTGCAAGGGACCTCAAAAGATCATCTAGTCCAACCCCCTGCCAGAGCAGGATCACTTACAGTAGGAAAAATACCATGTCTTGTGTTCCACAACCTGTTCTGCTGTGGAATTAATGGATGGGTCTTTGTGGTTGCCCGGGAGAAAACTGGAGCTTGCTTTCTTAAAGGCAATGTGGGACCTGGGGGAAGGGCCATCTTCTAAACATTGTCACTCAAACCTTTGCTGACCCTGTTTTCAACATAGCTGTTTTATTTGCTGCCTTAAGAAAGCCCCACAAAAACACCAAAACAAAACACCTCTCAGGGTATTTTAAGGACACTGACAAGAGAAGAATTGCAGCTGGTCAGATCCTTAATTTTTGCCTACAGCCTGACCATATAAACTGCAATGATAAAATCAGTTGGGCCACAAAGAGCAAACAAAATAAATGGATATTTTACAATAAGTAAACAATTACAGAATGACATTTGGCATTAGGTTAATTTCTCTGCCTACTCTGGAAAATTGCCATATGTAAGCAAACATATTGACTAAAGTATTTTCAATCATATAGAAAAAAAGGGCTAAAGTATTTGCATTTCAGATAATGACATCAGCATTATTATGGAGTTATGTTAACTTAAGTGGCAGGTGGAAAAGTAAAATTAATCTCCTTTGCTAAGCTGTACTGCATAAATAAAGAATTAATTTTTTTGATGTATTGATTCTCAGGGGTTGCTTGCCAGGAAGATGCTAACATCAGCTTATCTGAATTAATACATGGTATTAGAGGAGGCAACCAACATCAATATTCCAGCACTTTGCAGACCATGACCTGCATTAAGTCATGGTTCAGATGCATTGTTATGTCCTTTCCATTCAGGAAAGCTGTTGCACCCCTCTGGCAATGGATATTAATCCTGGAATATATAAATATAAGCCCCTAGGATGTTAAAAGGCAATCTATACCTGTTGGGGCTGGAATCTGGCTTGTGCAACTACGATGTTGCCATTAATGACATTTAGGAAGAATGATTTTATGGCTGAGACATAGAAGTGGGACTTGAAATACTAACATCAGTTTTTAACTCCATGACCCTGAAATGAAAAGAGTGGGAAACAGTTTACTTACTCATTTGTCTTTTTGTTGTGTTTTGTATTTGTGCAGCTCTTGGCCACACACTGAAAAGGCACATGGACCAATCCAGTGTCAAAAAAATTACATAACTCAAATATTCCAATCATACAAAATCCTTAATTGAAAGAGGATTAATAGTCCTGGTTTATTACAAGAAGGCTACTTCAAAGCTTAAAGCTAAGAACAGAATTTTTTGAAAGTCTAGACACAAATAGAGTTAACTTATGAAGATAAAGATTTAAAAAGAAATGTTTTACTATGTTTCAGCCCAGTGCTGATCAGGATGGTTAAGCATTAACTGTGAGAAGCAGGGCTTTAAGTGAAAACCCATCAGGAAGAATAGACTTGGATGTTTCCTTACTTATACTGTAAGAGTCATTTTGATACTCTTTTACTTCTTGCCCCTTCCATTTTCAGTATGCAATTTTTAAAGAAAACCAAAGCAAATTGTTATTTTTGGATCATCGACAATGAAGTGCTGACTTTTTTTAATGTAAGAAAAAAAAGCTGCTGGAGCTTAGTACCCAGTTGTAGCCTGCTCACTGATGCTTGGTAAATTGTATCATGGTTTTCAACTTCCCTTCATTGCTACAGCTGTTGGCTTCAATCTGTTTCTGTGGTTTGATTAAAATAACCTTATTTTATTTTAGTAACTTGTCAGTTGCCCAGTGTTGGATAACTTCAGCGAGCTTATCCTTTTTTCTAAGCCAAATCAAGATACCTGCTTAAGAACAAATCATCACAATAGCTAGATAACTGCTACAGGAGGAGAGCAAGATAAAATCTAGGACTTGATTCTGCATAGAAAATCAGTGGAGAAGAAAAGCTGCAGAGGTTTTCTATTGTGTTTAACCCCCTTAGCTCATCTCATCTCCTCTGCACGTTTAACTCTCTTACCAGTGCAAGGGAGGACAATTTGCTATGGTGTTGCATTAACCAGACACTTTAGAAATGTCATATCCTTTTATCTAATGGAATTATTTGACACTTTTTTGAAAACCTCTAAAGAAAGACTGGCACTAAACTGAGGCTAACTTTCACGTGTTAATTGCTAGAAGAAACTAATCAGCATTTCATAGGAAATGCAGATTAAGAATGCAAAATTTTTCTCCAAAGGCTGGGTTGTTATTTTGTCTTGGTGGAAAGCAGTAGCCTTTTTTGTGCAGGGCATCAGATTCGAATAGGCCAAGTTGGAAGTTGGGCAACAAAAGAAATACTGTTTCCATTTTACGGGTGGGGAGTTTTAGCACAGGCAGTTCAAAGAACTTATACAGTCTTATATAGGAGCAGTCAGAATCTGAATTCAGATTTAGTTCCAATAAGCAGCTTCTATCACAAGATTGTTTTTCTTCCTTTTATAACTTGTAGTTATAGCATGTGCATAAATAACCAATAGGCCTTTAAAAATGGAATCCCTCTACTTCTTCTATTCCATTTCTAATTCTAATCCTGGCCAGTTTATTATCTCAGATATTTACTTTCCACTATAAATGGAAATAACTTCTTTCCCTTCTTCATGTTTCATGGTCATAATATCCTCTAGCATTCCATTATCTCTTGGTACCTAAGATAGATCAAAATCTTACGATGTTGCTCTTTTATAATAAATTAAATCGACTGTAATAGGAAACTTAAGTATCTGTAATGTTTTTTATAAGTAATGAGTAAACTGGACTTTGTGTAGCTGAAATTGAGTTCTAAATCATTTATCATGTTATGCAAAGTAGTGCAAGAATGCACAGTGTAAGAGTAGGAAAATAACCATTCAGTGTCGTTCTGAATAGATTTTATATTTATAGGGGCATTGTTCATTCATTTTTGAGAACAGAGTCTGAACTATTTATCAGACACATTCTTGGTTCGATGATCGTTACACTGCAGTCACTTAGGTCCTCTAAAACCTTGCTGGAAAAGGGGAAAATGTCAGGGAAATTTGGATCAAATGATGCTTTAAACACCGATGGAGATAAAAAGCTCTTTGAAATTTATGCCAGTTGTCACAGAGAGAATAGGTTTACCTGTAGTATGAATTTGAAGACCCTTCTAAAATATTCCAAGTGGGTTCTGGTGCTTCAGTTACACTTTCAACGTCAGTTTTCGTTGCTGTCATATTTCACTAAAGCAGAAATATTGATCAAAGCACAGGAAGTATTGGTGATTCATCTCGAGTTCTGGTTTCATGCATCTGTTTTGTGTTTCAGTTTTATAACAAGCATTTTGATGCTGAGCCATTGAGTTGTCTGATAAATATCTTAACAGCTTCTTTGTATGCTGAATGTCATAAACTTAATGCACATCATAGTTCCTTGCTTACATACTACTGTGCTGCTAAAATAGAGTGGAATGGATCACAGTTTGTTTGCTGCTTTTGAGAACATGCTGAGATGGATTCTCTGAAGTACAGCAAAATGAGGGAGGATAGAGAACTGCTTTTTTTTTTTTTCTGAGAGACAGAAGTTCAGGCTTGGACTGAAGGTGAAATACTGCTGTGGGAGTTGACAACTTAAGTAGAGATCTGGGTGCTGTGACTTTCAACTTCAGGCTCAATTGCATTTATCAATGCACATCTGGTACATTTAAGGCGTGACACTAGAAATAGAATCAAGAGGACACTTTCTGCCTAAAAGTGGTAGAAATTTAATGGAGCTATTTTACTCTGCCCCATTTTGTGGCTTGAGTGGGTCTTGTTTGGGGAGAGCAAGAGCTGTGGGTGTACAGTGGAGTGCTAAACTGGGCACTCCTGCAATTGCTATGACTTTTGCTGGCAACTGAAGAGGACAACAGTGTGCAAGGGTGGCCTAAAAGGCAGAATTAGGAGGAGAGAAGAATCTGATTTTGCAATTTAAATATATTATTTTTACTGTTTTTTTCCTATTCTTCTTTTCCTGCTCTTTTGCCTATGCTAATTTTCCTATTCTTTTTCCTTTCAGAAATAGTGTGTTGGCAAGGTTTTCTTTAAACACACACTACTGTGTGTTGGTGTTTCAGAAACATGGCTTGAGTTGGTGTGGTGAGGTTTGTACCGATTTGCTTCACTCCTCCTTGTCCATTGTGAGCCTCTGACCTGTTCTCTGGGTGCCCTGACTTGAGGGGAGATGAACTTCCTCCTTCTGCAGGAACATCTCCTTGTGCCCGAGGAGTGGAACTGTCAGACGTGGTGCTGCTACTAGAGCTTTAGATGATCTTTTAGGTATTCAGATGGTCAATGCTGCCCAAAGCAAGTAACAGCCTTAATATCTGTAAGAGGAACTGCCTCAGATCCATCATTCAACACAGATCGTCTGTCACACAGCATGAGAGTGTCTTGCTACTGTGGGAAATCCTTAAATCCATAGCACTATTGTGACAGGTTTATGCTTATCCTACGTGGATAAGACGTTTTACTGTAGGTGCAGAAAAATCTAAGGAGAATAAATACCCAAAGGAAAAACACCAGAAGCACTTGGCAAGCCAATAAAACTGTGCTTTTTATTTATAGGTCTCTGGATGAAGGGTGTCTTTTGGTGGGCTCATATAGACACCTTTTAATAACAAAATGAACTATAACCAATGAGAAAAGTAATTAATTCACTGGAATTAATCAATATTTAAAACTGTAATGTATGCAAAAAAGTAACAGAATATCTAAGATATGGAATAAGCAGTAAGCTTAAATATGATTTTTTTAAAAAGCACTTCATTAACTGAATGTTATAGCAGTGTTTTATGCTGGGTTCATTAAGTTACATACAAATTAGCTTTTCGCTTCATATAGACTGTGTTCTTAATGAATATTCTAAAATAGCATTTTATTAATGTGCAGCCTTAATTAGTAGATTAAAAAAGGCTCCAAACACCTTTAAATTGTTATTTCCAAGGCAGCATGAGAGAAGCAGAAGGTAACAGTGAATTTCTAATTCCCTTCAGAAAATAAAAATCCAAAGTAATGGCTGCAGCTATTTGTGTCAGACATAAAAATTGATATAACATGTGGTAAACCTCCTATTGGGTATTATCACCAATGATTGATTTCTCTCTCCCCCTACAGTTTAGATGGCGCAGTGCTTACTGTACAAACAACTCATGAAAAGTCAACATGTTTTACAAGTAAATAATTTACAGCCACTCTGCAGAATACAGAACAATATTTTACATTAAGTGACACTAATTAGGGTGGAAATATTCAAATGGTGAAGAACTGGGAGATGACTGTTGCAAAGAAGGGGGTTTTTTAAGTGTTTTTTTTTTTTTTTTTACTTACAGTCTAAATGCAAATCAGAAGCTTGGAGAGTCATGAGCACATTGCTCTTAAGGGAGAAATAATTCCCATTAAGTACCCAGCTCTAAAATTATTACTATATGCGGGGAATGTGAGCCAAATTCAAGTCAATGACAGTCTGAGCTGTTGCTGTTTCTGAAGGTTTTAGGCACATTTTAGATATGTTTTAATTAGAGGTGAGAGATATCTCTCAGTCTTGGGTCTTAATCCCATCAACATTAAAGCACGTGGTTATCCTCACCTCACAGCACGAACCAAGTGACTTAGTAGGATTAGTTTCCTGAACTGAATTTTTAAGGTCAGTACAGACTATTGTGGTTTAATCTTGCTCATAAAATGTGCACTGGAATCACACTCGGTAATTCCTGAGTTGATCCTGTTGATAACTTCTGACTGAAGTGTGTTTTTTCAGAAAGACTTAGTGATAGATGATCAACCACGTCCCTTCCACCATCAAAAAGCTGTAGTGGGAGAAAGCATTATACCTTCTGAGATATGATATAATCCTGGATTTTAAAAAAAACACATCTGTATATGTAAAGCTTAAAACAATCAAGGGCAGCAATTGTTGAAAGCAATTAGAAGCTTAAAGGAAAAAAATAATGAGGGGAGGAGGAGATCTGAAGGTTTGGGGAGAGGAGAAAGAAACAGTTTGAGATAGGAAGCCTTATTTCTCTCCTTGGTTTCACAGTGCACACCATATAAATCACCTACCTGGTGTCTGAGTTGGTGATAAAAAGGCCTGGACAGTAAGTTTTGTGTGCAAAGTGATTTTGTATGGTTGCACCCCCATTAATGTTTTCTAAGAAGTTAATAGCATGTGTATGTAAGATGTACTAAAAAACAGCTAAACTTATTTTTTACAGACTTCAAATTTCAGCACTCAGAGCAGAAAAAAGTGAATATATACTTCTCTTTTTATGTGGAAATTTATTTTATTTTGGAGTTAGCTGGAAATCCAATCAAGCACTATTATACTCTCAATCATCACTTACAAAGAATTGAGAAAAAAGAGCTTTTTCAAGATTTTATTTCACCCAGTTGTTAGTACTTAGAACAAATAAACAAAATTACTGCTAATAAAGCTGATGTGCCATTGATGTAGAACAGAAGACTTCTTTCTCTTGGAACTGGGAGGTTCTGATGACTGATGACATACAGCTTTCTTATAAGCATTATGACTAATGTGTTTGTTTTACCTGGGAACTTCCTAGCTCTCTAAACTTCACTCAAAACCAGATTTCACATATTAGACATAAATTAAGTTCTGATCTCTTAAGAATAAACACAAACTAAGGGAAAAAAACACCTTAATATGACTGCTGCTAATTGCACTTCAGTAGCCTCTTGTGTTTGCACTTTGTAAATGGGAACGGCTGATCCTGGTACATTGGGATAGTTTAAATTAAATGTTTGTGCTCCTTGTAGAAGTAATTTCTATTATGAATGATTGTATCAAATATCTGCTAAAACTGGCAGGTTAAGTAACTGTTCTGTTGCTTAGCATGCTGCAGAACCCTCTTTACTCTGCATTGGGCTGACAGAGCTGCAAGGTGCTGTAAGGGGCTGCTTACTGCTTAGTTGACTGATTAAAAGGGTATCTGTGGAAGGGAGGGAAATTACTTGGAATGATAAAAATGGGGGAAATTTGAGGACCCTTTGTGCCAGTTCTTAAGATTCTTCTGTGATGCCTGATTTCTTAAAGTTAATGAGAAGGTGTTGAATAAAAAACAAAGATTTAAATTGAAACCTTTGACTTGAAGTTTTAATAATTTTCCCTGAAAAGTCATAATGTACACTCTGAAAATTTGCTGTGTACAAGGGAATTAGACTTAAGTGTTTTAAAGTTTGCAGGTGCTACGTGGTCTTTAAATAAACTGGACCATCATTACATTAACAAATATATTTTTAATATGGATTGAGTATTTGTTACCTAAAATATCTACTTCTCTTTTTGTAGTGCTGGCATAAGCCTAAACTATTCTTCCTTATGCTATTTCAGCCCTGCAAATAATTTACTAGCAGCCTTTCTGCCTAAGAAGATGGTATAAAAGCAGTAAGTTAATGTTAATTAGTGGTCAATGGGAAAAAAAAGGAAATCACTGTTTAAATAATCGATGGAAAGAAAAGTCAAGGGGTCCTAAGCTTTGCACAGTTAGATTAGTGAAAAGCCATGGCAGTATAATATCACATCAGAATAAAAATGATGTATACCTTTACCATGGTTATAAATAATTCTGCAAGGTTCAAGGCAGTAAAGAATGTTATGAAAAAAAATCTTCTGTAAGTGTGGAAATTAATCAACTCATAAGCTTTTGCTGGCATGGGCTCCATTCTCATAGCTAGAAACTTTACCTAGCAGTGAAACTTCTATTAATTTTCTATAATTTATATTTTTGCCAATGCTTATTTTTCTATTCAGCTAATCTGAAATTTGCATTGTCAAAATCAAAATCAGGCTGATGATGTTGAATGTGCTAGAGGTAGTTAATAGCCATTTCTGTGCCCTTTCTGTGCCTCTGGTTTTGGTCCAGCTTATGTACATGTTTTGTTTTGTTTCTTTTTCCTGTCTCCTTTGCTGTGGTTCATCTGCTGGGCCCTGCACAGCATCCTTTTGAAGTGCTGCAGAAGATGAGCACTTCAGATAGCACCTGGCATTGTGCAGAGTAAAATAAGTCTTGCCAGTTAACTGTAAAAGCACTCTTGCTAATTATCTTCTAACTATCCATTCTAGTTTATTATCCACTAACAAGAAAAGATGAACTGTACAGAATTCTGTTTATAAAACTGTATCATTTAACAGTATCATAACAGGAAATTAAACAACATGGTTCTCTGTGTGCCTGTACTTCTCAGGACTCCTTGTCTGAGTTGTTTAAACATTTCTGAGCAGTTCTATGCTCAAATTCTCTGCTTGTCCTCCCAGAACCTTCAATACAATTGGCCTTGCAGAAACTGGTGTAATTTTATCCTTTCTGATCTTAAGTCCTCTTTTTTTCACTTACCCTGCAAGCCTTCTGGGCCAGTACATTTTTCTTTAGACATCCCCTTGAATTTGCATCAACCTTTGCCAGCTGTGGAGGAGGGATGTTGGCATTTGAAGGATGGACCCAGTAAAGCCCAGTGCTCCTTTCTCAGGGGGATGTGTGACCCACGTGCCAGTTCATGACACACACTGCACAATACTCTGGCAATGTGCATAGATGACAATCACTGCAGCCTGTGTACTTTGGTAAAAGCCATAATCATGCCACAGCCTGTTCTTATGTTTTTAATCCATTCCATCCTTTCAGGGCACAAATCATGCAAAAAATATTGCAGAATTTGTTTGGATTGATTGGATCGATGTCTTTTTCAATCTCCTTTTGATTTTTTTTTTAGTTGTTTTTAGTCATGTTATTTTGTCTGTTTGCTGGCATTTTGATCCTCAAGCTTCATGAATTGCATGAGCCCCAGAGAACAGTAGTCTGGGTGGTTTCCATCCTCTGGAGCTTGCATGTAATAAAGATGAAAACAGTGTAAAGCTTATTATGCACAGTGCTAAAAGAAGGGTTGGTTTCATGATTTAGGCAATAAATTGGCATTTGATTTCTAAGAGGAAAGCCAGAGGTCTCCTGCAGGGCTTCTGTGTGATACCAACTAGACCAAGATTTTAAAATAACCTAAAAGCCTCAGCTGTGAAAATTGGGAAGAAGCCAGCCAGTAAGTATTGTTGATCTAAATATAGTATTACTCCAAATACTAAACGTCACACAAGAATCTTTTCAGTATTTTCAATTGTTTCATGTTTTGTACTTTCTCCCTCCTGCATCATCAGAGAGGGAAAAACTTTCTATAGAGCATTGGTTTAGAATACAGGTTTGGTCCCTGTCATATGATGCTGCATTCTGTACTTTTTAATTGGTGCCCCATGGAAGCAGATGATATAGAGGAATTGGATTTTTTAATTCCATTTTTTTCAAATCCACGTGTTTGATCTGAGGTCTTGTGTGTCTTCCCAGAGCTCTGAAAGGAAAGATAAACAAAACAATCTACTGGGGAGACCTGTCTCCACAGAAAACAAGCAGTGGAAAAGTAACATGTAGAAATGCAAAACTGCCTGAATCTCCTTTGCATTCAGTGTAGCTAGGATAAGGGAGGTTCTCATACGTATTTTATTAACAGAATTTGGGAAATGGCAGCAATTACAAATGGGGATTCTCCCAATGTTTTGCCTGGTTCTGATTTGCAGAAATGTAAGTGTAGAGTAGCTTAAAATTTTTAACACTATAGTTAAGTTCTGAAATTTGGCCTGGGATGCAAGTATGTCCAGGTTTCAAATCACAAGGTTTCCAGTAAGGAAACTGAGTAGCTGAGGAAAACAAGGAAAAAAAATGGCCAAGTATTATTCAGAAAGATGCTCAGCCATACCAAGCCAAGACCCAGAGTCCAAGGCACCTCATTTTCATGAAAGTTGGATTCTCATCTGAGGTTCATACCTGTGAAATTCCAGTCCCAGAGAAACAACAGTACTTTTGCTATTAGTGTGGGTATGAGAATTAACCTGTGTTCACCCAGGGATGCAATCTAATTGTCTTCCACCTGTGGGACAGATTGTAATTATATGTTTTACTGTCTATTTTCTGTCTTTATCCCTTATCCTCTTTAGGTCCTGTATCTGCTATGAAAAGGACCTTCATTATTGTTCCTCTTCAACACCTGCTTCATACAGGTTACACATAGATTCTCTTCCTACTCATTCTCTTTAAGTCTAAGGTCCACTGGGAGTACAGTTTCATGCTGAGATACCATGTGTTGTATAGTCAACAAATGTGCATGAAGCTCACACACTGGCTCAGCCGTTATGGTACCCAAGGGAGCAGCCTTGCTACACAGCCACTCTGCAATTCCTAGGTTGAAGCTGTATGTATTATTATAAACAGATTCTTCCTATTAAATTAGCTGGAACATACCTGGGAAAATTCATAATACTCCAACATTCATCCTGTCTTTGAAAATTTAAAAGGAATGGGGAGTACTAAAGGCAATTTATTTATCAGTGATAAGTTTCTGAAGGTTGCGTCTGAGGTTCTTTATATCCACAGTGTTCAGCTGCACAGAGGAATTAAATGACGTGGTTGCTGCACGCTGTCAGGAAGAGAATCTTTAGTTATAGTACACCATGGAGAGCAGAAGGCAGCAGCTGGTGTCTTTGCTCTTTGCAGAGCTGTTGGGGAGGCTCTGTCTAGAGTAAGGTAGAATATTCAGTTCAGCATTCAGTGTCAGAAGTTGCTGACAGCAGAAACTTTAGAATTATTACAGAAGGGTAAAGATATGAATGTGTTGCAAAATCAATCATGGGCAGCCTGGATTGTGGACAGGGGAAGTAAGTTACCAGTTAATATCAGGGTCTTTAATGAGGTTTTGCTATCACAAACTGTTGGTGCTACTTTGGGGAAGCTATTTAGGCTTGATTTGCAAGGCAAAATATTTACCTGAACATTTGGTAAATCCTTAGTAAAATGTGGAACACATCTGAGTGCTTTTCTTTCTTTCTGGTGTCCTTATCACTTCATTTATGTAGCATCTCCCATCCAGCAGACTTCTTTTTCTACCTGTAAATACAGAGATCATATTTTATTATTGTAAAATAATAACTTTAGGGCCAAAAGGAGGTGCACTTCATATCTTTAGATCTTTCCATTCAGTCAAAGCCTTAGTATTTTGACAAAACTTCCTGGAAGGAATCAAAGCAACACTTTTATAATACGGAAAAATACCAGGAGAGATAATGTCTGATTTTTCTCTTCTTCCTGCCAGCATGAAAATCTGTTCCTCAGCTTTTTATTTCCTTGCCCTCACTAATGACCTTTCTTTCACTGCTGGTTTCAAAATCTTGACAGCTCGTTAGAATCAGGAGAGACTTTGCATGATCAGAGTGATAATTCTCAAATCACTTTGTGGCTGAAAGTAAGTTTAGGAGCATTATTTATTCAAATTACAGGCATGAAGGACCACATGGGAAATACAGAGGAGTGCCTTCTGTAAATGACAGCTTAGGGAGAATTTTCAATTGCATGAGACAGCTGTATCCCAATACTTAATCTAATTACTATAGTGAAGTGAAAAATGTCACCCTGAATAAAATTGATACCGTCATATACGTTCATGGTAGATTTTGGCTTGCATATGGCTGTGTTTGGGATAACCTTTACATTCTAAATCCAACTTGAGGCTGATGGAATGCTTTTGTAACTAGAGGAATCTGAGCGTGTGGAATTTCTTTCTTGCTCTGAGCAGATCAGCTTTCCTCACATCTGTACAAAGTTCAGAATAGCCCTTTGACTGAACATATGCTTTCTTCCTAGCACATGTACCAAATGGTATCTGAACCTTTCTTTTCTTTCTCTTTTCAAAATCTATATTTCAAAATGTTTTCCAGTTGTGTTTCAGAAGTGTGAAAAGAGAGGGAAATTACTCCCGGAGCCCTGGTGTGCCGCCCCCATATGTTTTGTTGCACATGAACAATTGTATGATAACTTGAAAAGCTGAGTTGCTGGAAGGCCTTCATTTTCAGCTGCTGGTTTATGCCAATGAATCTGAACATTAAATCAGATGGAAACCAGCAGCTTGAAAACATGCAATCTGCTCTGTGCACATCTGTCTGATATGTACTGCAGGTCTTTGTCTCCCACTAAGGTTGTCTGAGATAACAGAAGAGCATGTTTTGAAACCTCTGATCTATTTTTTTTGTTACGACTTTTTTTTTTTTTATGTGTAAAATTTTGAATTGACTGCACTAGAGCAAACAGTTTCTTGATTTTCCACAAAACCACGTTTAACAGCATATAGAAATGCCAGCTTTCCTTATGCTGTTGAACCAGTGTGTTCCCAACCTCTTTTGTATTGATGTATGCTTTCCTCCTGGAACGTTGTCCCAGCTAAAGACAGCAGAGAGAAATACAAGTGTCATTGACTTTCTGTGTCTGCTTCTTTTCCAGTGAATTCAGGGGAGCTAGGGACATGCTCAACACCTCAAGGATTGGTCTCAAAGAGAGCAATAAAGCAGGCATTGTGTATGTTGGTTAGCGAAGAACTTGGGAACTGATTTCTGCCAACAACAGGTAAAAGCTGCCAGGGTCTGTTGCTTACCTGAGAGAATCCACATCTAACTATTTGGTGATAAACACTTTAAGAATAATATTTGTGCAGGAAGGAGGGAGCAGACCTGAATTTCAAACTGCCGAGTAAGCCTGGAGTCCAGCCTGGTATTTTTAATCAAAGCATTCTTGAAAAATGGACTCAGAACAGATCTATGTGTGCTTAGGCTCTACCCAGGGCTGATGGTTTTCTGGGACTAACTGCTGCTCAGCAAAAGCTCAAAGGGCTGTTGGATCCATCTCTTGCATAACCAAATTTTTCACATGGAAGTGTTCTAGGAAAAACAAACTCTTGGAAATAACCTTGTATTTTGATTTTTTTTAATTTCTGGATTTCTACAAAGTTCTTATAAGCTAATCCAAGGATCCCTCCAAAGTGCACAGACCTGTATCATATAGGGAAGCTAGATGACATTGCTGAGCTGTTTATAATTGCTGCTCTGTAGTGGCACATTCATATATATTGTGAATAGCTAGCAAGTGGGGATGTGCTTTTGTCGATGTGAATCAATATGAGTGACTGAGGGCTCAAGCAAAGCCAAGTCCTAGGAAGTGGCAGTCTGGAGACCTGATTCTGTTTTCGTTTTACCTCTGTGAATTAATTTTATTAGAGAAAGACATCACAAATAAATACGTGAGAGGCAACATGGAAGCTGTTTAATAATTTTCAGCCCAGCCCATAAAATCTGAGGGAGTTTCTTCAGCTAAGTGTTTTGCTGGACTTGATCCTTCCTGGTGTTGAGCAAAGCAGAGAAGGACTTGGAGGAGCTCAAAGTTTCCAAAAATAAGGCCATTGAGACTTGCTTTTTCTGCCACTCGTGTCAATAGCAGAACTTGCCTAGTTTGAAGGCCAGCTCTAACCAAAGCCCAAAGAGGATGGATGCACATCTGTGGCAGGTCGTGGGGGCACCCAGAGTGGCACTGCCAAAGATTTCTGTGCAGGGAAGGAAGAAGATGAGCTGCTGTCCCCAAGAGCTGAGCTAAAAATCGCTTTGGCTCTGCAGAGTTTATCTACTAAAATGCCATGCAGCCCTGGAGCCAGCAGTTGATATTTCAGTGTTGCTGTACCCTGGGCCCAACACCGAGGGACAGCACTGCTCGCAGTACCAGGACTGGCTTCCAGAGTGTTGCCATTATTGTTTTCATGGTTTGACTCAGGATCAGCACTTGCCTTTAAGTTGTGGTTTCAGTCTCAAGAACTGACCATTGTGGCTGGCAAATCATTAGCATTAAGATAAGAAATGCAACAAGTTGCATTGGGGATTTGCTGGGTGATGTTATTCTCCTCCAGACTTTACAGATACATACATGTTCTTCATGACTGAAAACCAGAGGAAGTATCTGTATGGGCATATATATATACTTCTTTGAACACACCTACAAACACATATGTTTTAAAACACATTTATTAACTTGGAGTGATGTACATGAATGAACACATGGAAAATAAAGTTACTTTCTTCTTTGCAAAAACTGAAAGGCTCAGCCATAACTCCTCTTCTTTCAGCAAACCAAAAATACTCTGATATGCACACAGCTGTAGCTGCACTCCAGTGTGGCTATGTCTGTCCCACAGAGACTGTTTAGTAAAAATAGCTATATTTGCCATCACTAACGGCCAACATGGAAATTTACTAGATGCAGGCATTTCAATTTCATCTCTATTACAGCTTCCCTGCACACTAAAAATCCTTTTATTTATGTTGCAGAAAATGTGTTTGAGGACTTCTCCCATGGCTCTTCCAAGTCGTCAAGCCTCAGACTACCCTGACATATCAAAGGTACATGTTGAGCATTTCTTCATGTTTCCAAAGCCTGCATTATGTTTATTCTGATGATGAAGTTAAGCCATGTTAAATGCTAAGTTTACTTAAGGGAGGTACTGCTGTTTGGCTAATGACCTGTGCATGTGGCTCCTGTGCAAGCTGCTTGATCAGATGGCTCAGACTGTCCTGTTTCTGATGATATATGTGCAACACAAGGTTGATTTGGAGTGGGCTGTGGATGCAATGGAGGTTCTGCATACCATAGCTGCTCCTAGAACTGTTTTTCTGTTGTCTCCAGTAAGCTTGGGAGCATGTCCCCTGTAAGAAGAGCAGAAAACAATACTTGCAGTTCAGTAGGTAATGTGTCTTTGATGTTGCAGACCTGCCACAGCCATTTCACTTGGTATGTAATTAAATGTTCCAAGACATGGTCATAAGCCATTTGGTAGGCTTTGATAATGGAAAATCTTGGATCTAAAAATGTGGAGCTGGACTAGAACTCAGATTGAGATATATACTTGACTAAACATTCAGGTATGTTAGTGAGATTTTGCAGGAGCTTTTGGGTTGGCTAGATGCCTAACTCCATAGAAATTAGTCCTAGATTAAAAATTGTCTTGAAACATCAAGACACTTAGGTTCTTAATTCCTATTAGACATTAAAAGTGTTTTATTAGTTAGGATCCTGTTGGGAGTTATGCATGTGACCTTTGAAAATCTGGGTCTCTTGATGTATTTTTTAAAAAAGGTCCACCATGTGCCCTTCTGCATCTTTCAGAGTTCAAATAATTTTTTAATCCTATGAATGTCCAGTAAAACCAGTCTCTAAGAGCACCACCTTGCATGGCATTTATACTCCTGTTTGTAAAAACTTGGGGATAAAATGTACCTAATACATGCAGTAGTTGGTTTTTGGTTTTGTGTTTTGTTTTTTGATTTTGTTTGGGTTTTTTTCTGAACTGAGTGCTGCCACTAAGTTCTATAGTTATGTCATCAGAAAACTTCCTGTAAACTTTCTAGAGCATAGCTAGCAGTAGTGATTTATTTTGTAAGGGTCCCTGAGTATGGTTTGCAAAGTTAATTCCATCATTTAAACATGAGCAACACTGTGGACTGTTGCTGTTTTTAAAATGTCCAATACAGAAAAGATTAGGCCTTAATTACTAGTCTCTAAGCACCACTGACTTCTGAGTTATCTGCTCCAGGCATCATTTGTTAGGTACATCTCTGACCTTGGTTCATTTGACTGATAGCGAACTTGGGAAATAGGAGGGAAATAAAAGAGCCCGGTGAATATAATTAACATCTGCTTATTAACCAAATTATTTATGAGAGAGGTGATTCAAGTTCAGTTAATGGCTGGAATAATTTTTGCAAGAGAGAAAACCTTGTGTAATTGTTGAGGTGCAGCTCTGCCAACCTGTTTCCAGAGCTTGCTGCTTGCTGCAGTTTTGGGGCCAGACGCTCAGTCGAAGCTGCTGGGCTCCAGCCATGGAGCTGTGCTGATCTGCATCAACTGTCCTGTCAACTCTGAGTCTGAATTTATACCTGCAGGACAGGTTCATCGACAGTGTTGCTTGGTGCAGCTTCCCTTGCAGTGTTAATTATGCAATTCTCCCAGAGCATGAATCTGTGTTGACTTTGAAGATAAATTAGTTACTCTTCCACTTGCCATCAGCCTTCCTCTGTCAGTTAAGGATTATCTTGTTCCCCCTCTTCTCTTTGTGGATCAAACAGTCTATTAACCCGTTCCACATCAAACTTGAAATCTATAGGGGAAAACTTTTCTAAAGCTTGGTCTGGAGTTTAACTTAATTTCATTCTTGTAAGTTTGCAGCTCAAGGCAAGTTTCTCTTTTTCCTGTGACATTGAGAATTCGTTTTGCAGTCTGGATTATCAGTTGGGGCTGGTTTGTTTCCCAGATTCTGCCTTATTTTGTGTGGTTTTAGGTTGAAAGAAAGTTCTTGTCGTTTCTGATTTTGTATCATCTCACAGAAAGATATTGATGTGAGTGAAAATACTAACATCACAAACCAGACATATTACATATTAGACATATTAGAAATTAGATAAAATACGTATTTCCATACAAGAACAGATAAACCAGTAGGACTGATGTTTTTAGCAGCAATATTGTATCTATATTGGTGTAGTATCATTAACAACCTGCAACTTTTGTGCAGTGCTGACTCCTAAGTGGTTAGAGACTGTTGATGGTGTAGGATATGAAAGTATCTGAGAGCTGGTTGGTAGGAAGGAAGATTTAGTTGTACTGGTTCTTTTGTCTCTTTTCTAGAGAGCTGGGTTATAGATTCTGAAAACACAGGAAACCTTCTGCAAGATTGGATCTAATTATGTGAAATGTTGACCTTTTGGGGTAGGGAGCCCAAAAATACCCATGCCATGTCAACAGAGGGACTGCAGTTATTGTTTAAATACAAGATCTGAAATGACAGCAGGGTTAGCAGAGCTTCCCAGCACAGTGAGCCCTGCCTTGTGAACCCCTTGCCTAATGACTGTCTTCTCCTTGCAGCTGCTGGAGGGGTATGATACAAGTGGTGTCTAATTGGAGTTGCAAAAGTATAAATTTTCTGGGGTTTGAGGAAACAGTCCCTCTCACAGCTGTGGTGCTGTACACCACAACTGCTGCACCTGCCCCAGCACAGCTCTCTGAAGCCTGTGAACCATTGCCTTATTCTCAGCTGCACAAGAAAACAACACAAACCCTTGGGTTCCTCAATCCAGAATGATTGGGAATGATTTTTGCAGAATGGAAGTTGCTCATCTTTGTAAGCAGGTTGTATTCCTAAAGGGATTACAAAGGATAAGGATGAATTACTAAGAACTTTGCATCTTTACCAGGCCTCTTGCTGGCACAGAGTTTATTGGTTTAGAAAAGTCTTCATGAAAATAGTAGATTATCCCAGAGAAAGCAGGGAAATCAGTATTCTTTTTGCAAACATCAAACTAGCCTACTTTGTTACGATTTCCTTGTGAAAAGTCTGCTTATGGCTCTCTAATGAACAGTGGTTCCATTCCCACAAAGTGACACTTGCTGAATAATGTGTTACAGCTCTCAGTGACTCCTTCCCAGACACTTACCATGAAATCTGCAGAGACAATTACCACAGTAGGAAATGAATACCACAAATGCAGTTTCCTCTTTGTTTTAGCAACTTTCTGAGGTTGCACTCAGTTCCTTCCTGTTGCCAAGTTAATTTTTCCTATTTTTTTTAAAGTATCTTTAAAACAGTTAGATTTTGATTAATGAGATCTCTACCTACTTAAAAGTGATTGCAACAGACCCACTGAGTTAAACTGTAGCTGCAACTTCATCCAAAAAACAATTGCTGTATCGGCTGAATTAGAACCAATTTCTCAAATCACTAACATTGGTTGTCCCAGACAAGCACTAACATTAAGTTAATCTCATCTGATATTAGGGATTAATGTAGTCAGCCTTGCTTAATACACTTCTACGTCAGATTTGAGTCATCTGGAAATGGCCTCTCTCATCATCTGCTGTTGACTGAATTTATCATGTGCAGCTTTCTAATTCATATGAGTTGAGTCCAGGAGTGAGTGTGAATGTGGCATGAAAAAGTTACCTGCTGCACTTCATTCAGTTCCTGAAAACCCAGTGATATATGGCATGATGCTAATGTGACTGGTGTGTTTCCAAAGCTGTGAAGATTTCTGTTCTCTAAGGTTTGGATGAATGGGTTCATCTTGCCATGTTCCTTTGGTCTCCCAGTTATTTTCAGGTTCTCTGTCTTGGAGCCACAGTTTATCTCCTTCCTGTGCAAAAGAAAAAATAGTCAAGTCCTCACTAAATATTGTTCTGGGCTTTACACTTCCAATTACAGATTAATAGAATTTGTATAAAAACAATAAGTAAAATAAAAAGAAGGCAATCAGTGTTTTAAGCCTTTAGATTCTGTTTTTGTTTCCTAAAGTTTTCCATGTATTAGGATAGTGGAAAAAAATCTTGCAAGTAGGATGTCACAGGAGGCTTTAGGTTCAGTGTAAATAAGATTGATTTATGTTTCCTTTCCCTCTTATATTCAATGTGATTTAAGCATATGTAGCAATTATTTCCCACTGCATGATGGGGTTTTTTTTCTTTGCAATAAACTGAATATAATGCATTGACCAAAGCAACGGGAAAAAACCACACCAAAAAAAAAACCCGGAGCTGTGAATTTGACTGTTCCATGTAACAGAATGGTATTAAACATGTTCTCTTTACTCTTGTAAAGAATATACACTCTTGTGTATATTCTTTATTTAGTGAACAATTCCACCCTCTTTTTCTTGGCTTTGGATTATGTTTTAGATTCTAGTAGTTTATGAACACCCCATATTTAGATGCATAAACTTCTCTACAGCTGCTGCTACGGGATCAGACAGGTTCTCTACCACTGTTATATTGAAGTCCAAGATTTGGTCTGTGGTTATGGGGACTTAGTAAAGGTTGGACAGACCCATGTTTCTACTCTTATGCAGAGTGAAATTAGATGGGTGTCATTTTTATTTATCTGTTTTTATAGGCTTGTCCCGTATTTGTAACACTCAAGGACAGCACAGATAGCAGTGGGAGTTCTTTAGGAACATATTTATAAGAAAATGTTGAGTAATAGCTTTGAGTTGAATACAGAGTTGTTTTGCAGCAGTGGAATTGTAGAACAGAGTTAGAGTCATTTCTCTGTGCAGCCTGTAGCACAAGCAGAAACACAAATCCCATCTTCTGAACCCCACTGCAGTGGTTTAGCCCACGGGATAGCCCTTAGAACTCTTTCCAATGAGCCTTTGTCTTTTCAGTGGAGTGAACCAAATTGTGGATCCATCAACACCTCCTGCTCTAAACTCCCAATTGTCACCTGGGCTTTGTGAGCCAACTGGCTCTCTGCTTCAGCTAAGCTGCAGATAAGCTGCTTAGCCTTTAGCAGTAATTGAATCAAAGCCAAATTCCCAAGCCCAGAAGGTTCATCCCTGTTTAAACAAAGAGAGACAAAGCGTGTGTATCTGCTACTGAGGAAGAGGAAATGACTCCTTTGAAATCGAATCCACCAGGGAGACTGTATGTCTTCACAATTCATGAATTTTCCAATAAATGTGGTTTTGTCATGTTGCTTTGCTCATAAAAGTGCTTTACACAAGCCAACCTGAAAGATGTTAGGAGAATAAACCCCTTGTCATCAACTCCACAGGGCAAGGTTTTGCCTTTAATGGTCACTTTTAGTGATCCTAATTTTCCAGCAGAATTTAATTTACCTGTTAAGAAGATAACCATCTGCATTCAGCCCAGCACCTTTCCCCATGGAAAATTTTGACCTCAGTGCCTTAGTGTGGAGGTGAAAGCTACGTGGAGAGCACAAACAGGGAAAAGGTTTTTGGTCAAACTTAGACCATCTAGTTTCTGCTTTCTTTGTTGTGTCCATGTGGGGTGTGTGACACAGATAAATTTAAAGAAATTCTAGGAAGCTGTAAACAGCTAAAATAGCAAGACTTCACAACTTCTTATTGATTTTACAATAACTTTCTTTTTAAAAAAACACCACCACCAAGATTTCCAAATACTGAAATACCTTATTTGAAAGTTTAGCCTATGAAATACTTTCCCTATTCCTTTATTTGCAATCATTGCTTGCTTCAAATGCATTTGTTTTCCAAACTGTTAATGAGAAATGAAGCTTGTTTTCCTGGATTCCAGCAGTGAACTAATTCTGTTTTGCAGCTTCTGGAGCAGAGCTGACACCCATCTGATTAAGGAAGCGTGTAGGCAGGCTATGCTCAAATGCATCTATGCTTGAAAACCCAAACACGTACCTGGTTTTCCAGGAGATACAAGGTGTTATGCTCTTTTATATTCACCATCCTGTAATCTGGTCACTGCAAGTTCCACCAGATCAGATGACCTTTCAAATCACTTTGTCATTGCTTTTTAAAATTTATTTTTCAGTTCTAGATTGAATTCTATAGTTCTGGGTAAAGGTGGAGCACTTCTGCATTGCTTGCGTGCAGCCAGTACCCAGCAGGCAGTTTTACCTAGCTGTTTCTTCAAACTATCTGTTTTTAATAATCTGTAATTATTAAAATGTTATGCTTTTTGATTATATATCTGTTCAGTAAAGCTAAGATGAAAGTCAAATATGGAAACATTTTTCTTTCAGTTTATTCACAAGGCCTCAGGAAACTAATGAGATTTATTCTGTGAATTAGTTTATAATTGTGCTTTAACTGCACTGTGACATTTAATAATGTCAGAAGGATTTTGCTTTAGGCAGAGTGATTTCAGCCTCTGTAGAAAATTAATTACCACTCTCTGAATAAACTGCCTTTTTTTTTTCCTTTTTTGAGCTAAGCGGTATTTTCAAGGTTAAGCTGCTTTCTGATATTTTGAGGGAAAGAATGCATTGGAGATGTAGATCTCGCTTTCTGGTTCACATACAAGAGGCTGTATTTGTTAAGTCATCACAAATCAGAACCTATTGTTATTAGCAGGCTTTTCACATGCAGCCTTAATTTTGGTGTTCTCCAGCAGCAGGACTGGGGAGGTGCTGGGAAACCCGCAGTGCTGGGCAGAGCTGTGGGAGGGAGCTCCACTCTTATGGATAATTTTGGGTGTTCTTAAATGCATTAGACTAAGGAAATTAAATAGATGGAGTTGTTTGAAAAAAATTACATTTTGAAGCTTACATGTTGCTATAAGCTTTAAAGCATAATTATGTATGCACCTCTTAATAAGAACTGCTAAAACTGTTGGAATTGCGGTGTCAGGAGTAGATACTCACACTGGAGTGTCTGGGCTTTGTAAGGGCATAGCAGCAAGGCAAATTAATTTGAGCTGTTCAAATGGCAAATCAGATGGATTAATGATTTTCAAAATGACAACTGCAGTTACGTGCCTTTTAGCCTGATCACTTTGTATCAGATCCAGTGCTTATTGAAGTCAATGGAAAAAGAGACCTTTGCTTTAAAGGGAATGGAGATAAGGACAAAAGTTTGTCCATAGCTATATGTACTCCAGGCCTTGAAATTACTGCAAAGTTTCAGAAGCTTTCAATATTAACAGTGTGCCTGCTGTCTTTTCCTGGGGTTGGTATTCCCACTGACAGCCTCCAAAATCCTTTCCCTGCTGTCAATGTAGTGAATAACTCCTTGATGACCTCATCCAGGCCACTACCAATTTTAAATTTATTCTAGGTACTTGGCAAACTAATTATCGTTGTCCCACATTCTGTAAGAGATGTGTTTAAAACAAAGCTCAGTAGGAAAGGGCTATTGTCTAAAAATAAATGAGAGTAAGGCACTGATGTGCATGGAGATTTCAGTGCACTTTTTAGGAGGATTTTCCAGTGTTTGCAGGTCAGCAGGGCACTGGCTCTGATCTGTCAACATAGCACGATGAACACCAGTGCATTGAACTGCTGGGGAAGTTAGCTTTGTGCAGTCACTGGCTTCCAAAGCTTTGGGGAAAAGCCACAAGGGATACTCATTTGTCTCTCAAATAACTGATGTTGAAGAAAAGTGATAGTGGAATAACACTTGGCTAGAGGTTCATTGATGCTTTGGGAACCAAAGGTGAAAAAAGCCAAGATGAAGCCAGTGAAGTCCGTGTGTCAAAGGGCGAGTTACTTTTCCTTACCCTGTTTGAACATTTGTTGCTCTCCATTCAGCTCCTTTGTGGAGTGTATTTCTGCCCTGTAGGTGGGATTTTTATTGGTTGATTGTCCTTGCTGCCTTATGGAAGGAGGTTTCCTCCACAAAAACTTTGTGCAAAAAAATAAAAATCCACAGCCCGTCATCCTCCCTACTATGAGTGTTACACAGTAAGTCAGACTAGAATAATCTGCTCATCTGCATGGCCTTACTTCAGCTCCATCTGCTCGAGGCAACAGAGAGGTGTACTCCCCAGGGTGATGGATTTAGGCTCTGGTTTATAGGAGCACAAAGAGGGCTCTTAAAGTTTCAGCAGACCCCTGTCATTGCAGTATAATTGTCCCCTAACATCTACCTGCACTAGAGAGCCTCATGGCATCAGCTGTCATTGGAAAAGTCTCCATCCTGCCAATAAAATGCAAGTTAGTCCCTGAAATTCATGTCGCAATCAATAGGAATTTCACTTTCATTGGCTTTTGTTGAGCCAAATTTCAATCCATTTTTGCATTTGGAGGCTCACAGGTCAATCCAATATTGGTATCTCTTTTTTGATGCTGCTCAGTAGGCGCTGCAGCATTTCCTGTGCCTGGTGCCCATGGCTATCACTACTTCCAGCCATAGCTCACACCACACTTGGAGGTGGTTTTGTAAGTGCTTTCCAATTTCCATGTAAAGGAGGGAGCTTTCTGGTCTTAAGTTTGGCTCTGAGTTGGGGACTTAGTGGGCATTACATTCTTTCCATTACAAAAACTGCCTGTGAAGCTGTCCCAGATGATGCCACCGCAAGTGAGCTGGTTGTATTGGCTTGATCACATAATGTGCTGAGATGGAATGGCAAGAGTAGCAAGGGACAAGAATGGAACAATCCATGGTGCTAGGAGCTGCAGCTATTCATAATAATTGCTCTCTGGATACCCTACAGTCTTGGTGATGTTCAGGGCAGGAAGAAAGAAGGATAGTTGGCTAATGGGTGTGCACAGCAGCTTGTCAAAAAAAAATTAGAGTGAAATATGTGCCTTGGTGGTCTCAGAACAAGTCAGATGCAACCACTTTCCTTCTGTGCTGGAATGCATCAAGAACAATAGTGTTGCCCAAACTATCCTCAGGTTTTCATTTAAAAAGCCCCGTTTTAACAGATGATTTCTCCCAAATATTTAATCATTAGATGCTTCAGCATAATAACAACTTCAGGGTGCTTCCAATTGCTTAAAAAATAACTGTATCTTGGGCTAATAAATGTTCAGCTGTGGGCCTTGAATTTATTAACCCAGGAAAATGCATATTGCCTCATAAGTAGGAAGCACCTTCAGGTGAATTAATGAATCATGTTTCTCTCACCTTTCTGAAATTTAATCTAATGAACAGTTGAGATAAGAAAGATATTGCAAGTAGGAAAAGCAAACAACAGCAAACTTTCCACTGGCAATTAATTAATGACAAAATTGTGTTAATACATATTGGAAAAGTCAGTCCACAGCACTGCAGAATAATTTGAAGTTGTCTTTCAAGAAGTTCACACAATATTAGATAACTTCTATATTATTTTATTATCTGAAGAGTTTAATAAATAATTGTTATGGTGACACACTGCCTTTGCCATTGGCATGATGTCCTACCTCAGTGTTCAAGGACTGCACCTCCAGACATGCAGATGAGTTGTTTGCTCTTAATGAGGATACAACCTGCTCATTTCATTAGGCAAAATTTGATTTCTAGGTTGTAAGCTGCTGAGTTTTGAGTTCGTAGGTATCCTAGCAAACCTTCTCTTTGGTCCTGTTGAAGAAGCAGCATTCAGGATCAGATGGCAGCTGGAGGTGGCAGAAAAGGCAGGCAGGTTAAGATATTTTGGTAGAGAAATTGTGCATCTCAGTTTTATAGTTATTTCAGTGTGGTTCTCTTCTGATATAGTTGCATCCTCTTTTCACATTGATTCAGATCTTGTCCATTGTTTTCTTGTTGCAATATGGGGGGTCTTGTAATTTTGTAGAAGGACATGTAGCACCATGTTATTAACATCAAAGCATGGTTCACTTTTTCAAGGTTTAACTGCTCTCTGTAAGAATGTTTAGGACTGTGAATCCAACATAGTTGTATGAGTATTTCCACATTGGGTTTGAAGGTGTTTTAGCTCGAACATGCTCTTATTTCAGCATAGTGGGCTTTTTTATTTTTGTTTTCACACAATCTGAGGCTGGCTTTCCCTTCTCTGTTTTTCTGGACTTTTTGAGATCTCACATGTGCTGTCTTAACACCAACAAGTAGGATTCTCAGTGCTGAGGTCCCCTTTTATTAAGATTATTTGGGCATTCAGAGTGTGGGTAGGTGACTGGGGCTTTTAGAAAACTCATGGGTTTTAAAAGGAAACTTTGGCTTCTACATCTCTTGGACATCATTGTAATTTTTTCCCTAATCCCTTTTGTGCTTCTGAAAGCCCAAACTTACAAGACTTATTTCCAATTAATATCTATTCTGTCCAAGAAGAACAAATTACACATTTCAGAAAGTTTCATTAATATTGATGAGCTTTACATATGGCTAGTTAGTATTCAATGTATTTTGATCTGTTCAACAGAAAGAATTTCAACTATTAATTATGTTCTGGTCATTCAGTTTTCATGAAATTGAAGAAAGTAATGTGTTGGAAAAGAATGACTGTTTCTACCTAGAAGCAGAATGGAAATGTCTTCCTCAGCATTTTTTCTACATTTTCATGGCCTATATTTCATGGGTTTGTTTTGTTTTGCCAAGATTGTATGCAATGATATGTCCAAAAGGAACATGCATGTTACTTTGTATTGGAAATATTATTCCTGCTTGCTTATAGATGCAGAAGTGAGGCAGAAAGGGGCTCGGTTTTACATTAATATTTAGCTTCACTAAGAGCCAATGTAATGGAAGGAAAAGTCATATAGACCTTTTACACTTGGGTAAAATTTAAATTTAAAATGATATAATTGTTTTTAGATCAGAATTGCTGCAAGTTTTTCTGCTTTCTCTTAAAATGCTACAGGACTGACCCAGTAAGAGGTGGGGTATTGATGAAGGCAAATCTGCATCTTTCATGGCTGCCTGCAGAAGATAAAGTTTTGGTTTTCATACATGGAAATATTTTTATGTCCAATGTCAATTATTGTTTTGACATGCAATTGTGTGTGCATAAGGAAGCTTCACCTTTATTATCCCAGATTAAAGAAATGAACTGAAACATATGTTCTGTTTTTGAAAAACAAAACTTGACATTTTGAATCCTGTGTTGTTTTGGCAGATTAAGTACACTTACTGTTTCAACAGATGAAAACACATTGAAGTGCTTCAACAGTGAATTACACAGAACACCTAACAGATACCAAAGAGAGCAGAGATAGAGGGGATCTTCTTTGCCAGTCATGTTCCTCAGCATTGCAGGCAATCTGGAAGTACCTTATCTTGCTTACTTGAATATTTGAACTTGAAAAAATACCTCAGTGTCATATGAAGCTACCACACAGTAAATTATTCCAACCATACTTTACATTCTGGCAATTAAATCAGCTATGAAATAATATTTTAATTAAAATCAAGCCTTTTTCCTGTTTTTCAGTTGTTAATGAACTATTGGTTGAAGATCAGTTTACTATGGGCCAAAGCAATGGGTATTTAAGATACTGGAAAGACAGTGGTGTTCAGACTTTGGATCACTTAAGCACTTCTAGAAAGGTCACCCTAAATTAGCATTTTATGATGTGTACTGTAGCTGTGTAGAAAATGATTCTTTGTTTCTCTTCCCTAAGAAGGTGCCACTTCACAGACTCAGTAAATTCCTAAAATGAGTCTTCTGTAGTTACTGTAAAAGTACTTCTAAACTGTCAGCAATGCTCTGTCATTAGCCTGGAGTAAAAATGTATATATCTCCTGTAGTGTGTCTCAAAGTACTCCTAGTGGGCTCCAAGAAATGCTCTTTGAATGTCTTTATTGGAGGAGGGGGCTGAGAATCAATCTTCGATTTGAGAAGGATTTTTCTTCCTTCAGTGTTTCCCTGAATAGCTCAAATACTGGCACTCACCTTTGGAATCATTAGTGCTGTTAACTCAAAGTCACTTTGACATTAAAAAAGTGGTGTAGAATTGACTGCTGATTGCTGAAGAGCTCTACCAGTGCACAAATGGCACAATAGAATGGGTTTTCCCTGTTAAATTCTATCAATACTTGTATTACCAGTTACTAAGTGCTCTTTCCTGTCCCCCCCATAATTTATGTGCTCTCTGTGCATGAGACTTTACACTGACACTGCAACTGAGTGCAGCTGTATATAAGAAAAGGGACTGAAAAAACCCCTTTTGTTACTATTTGGAAGGCAAGGAACTGGAAATAACTAAACAACTGGTTAACCTTGCTTTGAACAGGGGGTTGGATCAGATGACCACGTTAAGCCCCTGCCAGCCTCAGATATTTTGTGAGTCTGTGAAACGGAAGTGTCTTTGCATTTCCATACTGATCACACTCCCAGTGGCAGTATTCTGTCCCAGCTGGGAGCTGAGTGAACCCAGGAGCTTGCTGTGTTCCACCAGTCCTCCAGTGACCTGCCTCACTGTGCAGCTGCAGTTCAGTCCAATTTCTCTTGACAACTAACGAGTTATTGCAACAGATGGCATGGTATGGGTGATGTTTTAGTAGTTTGGGTGTAGCTGATGCGATGCTGTGTAGAGAGGAAAGGAGTCTATTGAAAAACACCTCAGGCATACACATACAGAAACCCCTGATCTTCTTTAAGGAGTTTAATGAATTAATCAAAGATATGACGTCCAGTGATAGGACAAGGGGCAGTGGGTGCAAACAGGAACACAGGATATTCCATGTAAATATCAGGAAGAACTTATTTACTGTGAGAGTGAGAGAGCCCTGGAACAGCCTGCCCAGGGAGGTTGTGGAGTCTCCTTCTCTGGAGACATTCAAAACCTGCCTGGACAAGTTCCTGTGTGATGTGCTCTGGGTGATCCTGCTCTGGCAGGGGGGGTGGACTGGGTGATCTTTCCAGGTCCCTTCCAACCCCTAAGATTCTGTGATTCTGTGAAGCACTGCCTTTTGTTACTATAAAAATGAAGCACTGTTCAGACAGTTTTGGTGAAATCTGGGTCTCCAGACAAAGTAGGCAGCTTGTCACAAACCATTTGGGGAAATGTTTTTAAACAGAAGAAAAGGCTGTAGGATCACTTGAATTCATAAAGCAGGATAATCCCTTGCTTTATTACCAAGTAACTTTGATGCAGCATTAAAACAAATTTGCATTTTAATACCTAATTCTCTGTATTTCCTCTTTGGGGTAATCCTGTTTTGGAGATGTATTTTTTTTCAGCATACTTTGGTTGCTTGTAATAGTGTTCATTTAATGAGGGATGGAATCAATGTGTTACAGAACCGTTTGTGCACCAGAGAGATCTTAAGAAGCTGGTGCTTGGAGAGATGTGATGTTTAACTACCTGCATCCTGACTCTCAGTATTCTCCTTTATCTAGACATTGGCAAATAGAAATCTTTTCTGGAGAATGATAAACAGTTGTGTGGTCAAAAGGAAGTCCCTTTACATCTTAGCTGCCCTGGTAATGACAGAATATTTACAGGGCTGTTGGGAGAGGAAATGTACACATTTAGTGATGCTCAGAGGCATCACCTACAGATGAGGAGGTGGATTCAGTTCAGACTGAGACACCATCTGCCCCCATGGGAAAGGACTGTTTCATATCAAATCCAGCAAACTTCTGCCACCACTTGATTTAGAAAGTTAGTGCACTTCCATGTTGGAAGAAGCTTTTTTGGGTTTTTATTTATTTTCATCATCAATTTTGTCTGCTGTGTGCCTTTGCAAGTCTTTTTAGTTAGGTTTTTTTTCAGGGATGAAATCATGCTGCTGATAGCTTCCTAAATAACTGTATGACCTACATGGAAACAAGAAAGCTTTCTTTTTCTTTATTGATACTGTATTTTTTTTCCTAAAAAAATTTAATTGCTGTTCCACAAGCATATCTTTTCAATGCTTCCAGTGGTATCCAAAGAGCAACTTTGTGGACCACATTTGTCAAATGTTGTAATTTTTGTCTAATACATATATATATATATATATATATATATATATATATATATATATATATATATATATATATATATATATATATATCATGTCCTAGAAGCCACACTGAAGTTTCCTCCATACATACCTACTCCTGTGTCAACTGAGAACACTTCAAGCCTTTTAGGTGACATTCAATAATATGGAAACCACGTGTTTTTATCTTAGGGTCAGGTCTTCCTGAGGGTAGAATTTGGTCCAACAAATTTGTCGCTCTATTAACGGACCATGAAATAAACTTCAGTGCCTGAGTTCTGCCAAATCTCCGCTAAACATTGTGCAGGAATCAATACCTTGTTTTTTATCATAGAAAGCTCTTTAAATCTTAAAGAACATGAGGAACAAGAGATCAAAGGAAGCATTGGGACATGACATGTACAATGAAAAAATTTAGAGCTAAAATAGTGCCAGCAATTAGGTGTTCTGAAATACTGAAGGTCTGGGTGTAATTCCTCTGGAGCATTTAGTGTAGCAGCTCCTGTGCTTTTCCTGGGAGCACCAGCTGCAGCTGCTCTGTTCCTGACAGCAGTGTGGACTGGAGGGGTCAAGAATCCAACCTGGATGGACAATTCCCAATTTATTTGAGTCTTCCCTAAAACTGATGTTAGACTTTTAAGTATCTTTTCACTTCTGCTATCAGGTAGCCCAAGACAAAGAATATACAAGGGAGTAAGAGAAAATGTCTTACCATTTTTATCATGCATACTGAAAAGTGATTTTTTTTCCTCTTTTCTTTCTGTGGAGCAGAGTAGTAACACTTTCTTCTGATGAGAATTAAAATGGGGAATATCTTTGAGCAAGAATTACAGAGGTGTGTAATAATTGCCTGGCACTTCCATACGTTCTGACAGCAGTCTGAAGCTTTCAAGTGAGCATATTGTCCAATTCATCATCTTCCATGCAGCATTTTTACTTTTAGGAAGGGCCATACATCATAAGGCTCAGCAAGTTTTAGAAAGAGCTCCTCTATGTGGACAGATGGTGTTTAAGATGCATGATGAGAGGCCTGACTTTTTCAGAGTGCGGCAATGTCAGAAGAAAAGACAGATTCCTGAGTTGTTGTCTCACCTTCCATGAGTGGCCAGTGCCACTCAATTTCTTCTCCTGAAAGAAAAAGAAACCATTACTGTAAATTTGACAAGGTCTTTCATGCAAGCATAAGCAATTAACATCAGTTGTTCAAGATCATTCTTGTTCAAGATCACTCTAGTATTATTTTTCACTAATGAAGTAGGGAGTTTATTAGCTCCTTCTTACTAAATATTTTAGTAAAATATCCTTTAACTCAAATGTAGGTGGGCATTTGGGCTGCAAGACATGCCACAAGCTCAAAAAAAACATTTGGGAGAGAAATGTTGTGAACAAGGTGTCCTTGTTTTTTTGTGTCTGTCTAGGAAGCCTTTATTTTAAGTCTCTGTAAAATTTTCTTTCACCTTAGCTTGTCTGTGTTAATGATCATTTTGGGGTAATTGGCTGGCACTGGTGCATTATATTTTGTTAAGATGGAGAACTCTGTGCTGGAATGCCTTCAAATGAGCCAACAGACTATCCAGACCTCTGTTGTTCTTTGTGCCAAGCAAAGGACAGCAGGGTTGTGCTTCTGCTCTGCCTTAGGTTTGATATTGGCAAACACAAAGCCCATGCCAGCAGCTGTGGATCTTGACTCTGGGTAGTGGCCATCTGGGTAGTGTTTCCATCTCCACTGAAAATGAAACTTTTATGAGACCAAAGTTCTATTTTGGAATCAGAAATGTGCAAGCTCTTTCTAGTGTGGGTCTCTCTAATCTGTTGTGCTAAGATGTATAATTTTTAGATGCTCCCTTGTTCTTTGTGTGTGCTGACATGAAATTAGGTATGTATTCATCAGCAGCAAATCAAACTAAGTGGAATCAAATGGGGTTTCCAAGGAGCTGCCTCTTCAAGGTCTTGAGTCTTCAGGCTGAGGTACAAAGAACAGCTTTTTTATAATGCAGATCACAATACAGCTCTTAATTTTCCATCTGAGATGTTTTGATGCTTCCTCCTGTCTTAGTAATTAATAAAATAAATTAACTTCAACTATAAATAAATTTAAAAGTTTAAATCGTAATGAGATCCTAGAGATGGAAAAAAAGGAGTTGTATGTGTCAGTGAAACTGAGGGACATTGTAAAGTCACAGCAACACAAACTAAGAACCAAACTAAGAGCCTCTCAAAGTACAGGACTAGAAGTGTCTACTAACAGTGGTGTGGCTGTTATCTAGCTGATGTTGACATTTCAGAGATTGTCAAAATGGGAGAGAAAAAAATGGATTTTCAAAAAAGGGAGAGAAGAAAAATGGGTGAGAGAGTCCATTGTTGCTGTTCTTGGGAGGTAACTGTAGAAGATCAAGTTACAGTCTTGCTTTAGAAATGAACCTGTCTACTTGAAGCAGAGGTTCCTTCTAAAACTAATGGCCCTAGACTATATTTGAACTTTCAGAAAGACAAAGGGGCCCTTGGAAAACAAAGTTGCTGTTGAGTCACTTCTCTGTTGTGGGTTTGTCCATCTGCCCTGAGCTGTAGGAAACTCACACTATAATTCACTTTATTACAGATGTTCCTAAGGGAGGAAAGCATCATTTTTAAAGACAACTCCTGCCCCCATCCATACTCCCTCAAGTCAAACAAACTCTCCTCATTAAATTGCCTTTCATGCAACATCAGCCAGTAACAGCAGAGGCTAGCAAAGCTTGGTCTCTTCTCTTTCTCTGAAGACTTGTAAAATGTTAAACATCTGCATGTCCTCAATGTAATTAGGATGTGATGGGACAGTGTCTTCTTCTCACCAGCTGTCAGAGAGCCTGCCTGCATGGTTGAGGCAGCCCTGGAACACTGAGAAGGGTCAAAAACTGTCTGAATCCTATTAAAAACCATATGTATAAATGAAAGCTTTCTGCTCTGTGCTTGGTCCCAAGGACACATTGTGAATCTCAGCTGGTGAGAACTGGGCACGGTTCATCTGTTTTGTACTTTTAGTGCCAGGGATTAAACACTGAGCTGAGCTGGGGCAGCTGAATGCCCGGGTGAAGTGTAGAGGGAAGAGCTGGGTAGATCAAGGGCAATTGGATCAGTGTGACCAGGCCACTGAGATGGCACAGTGATCCAGATGGCAGGCTCTTTGAGTAGAAAGAAAAAAACTATTTCTAGCAATATCGGCTGGGTGTTTTGTCCCAGAAGAGAGTCTCAGAGTGGCTGAAAATGGAGATTTCAGACTGAACCTCTTGTGTTGAGGGCATAAGGCTTTGGTGCAGTTCTATCAGGCAACTTGTATTAGAATTTAGTCTGAGGAGAATTCAGGAAGCAGGAGAAGCCACTTAATGCACAAGTAGACATAATGAGGGGCTGCGTTTTTCATCTTGCTGGAGGCTACCTCAAGTTTCATGGCAGAGGAGGAGACCAGGGAGAGCTACATGATGCTGCAAAATTAAATGAACAAACAAAAACCTCTGTGACCACTGAGATGATGGCAACTTCTCAGGCCCATTTTGTCTCTGTTAACGTGTTTATGATTTAGCTGTGCTCAGTGAAACACTTCTGCTTTGTGCTCCAATTATTCTTTCTGTTTTTTCTGCATCAGCACATGACTGTTTATTAGAAATTACTTTCTCACAAAGTGCTGTTAAACCCAGGGATGGGAGTTAAACAGTGTAAGATCTCCCCCTTTTTTAGCAATTATAAAAATATAATAAACTGTTGACATAGTTTGTTCAGATTACATTTTTAGGAATAATTTCTTAAGCTAAATGTACTGCTATTTAGTGACCACAGAGCTGGTAAAAGTGGATTTGGATTTCTTTTATAAATGCTGCACTAAAATGAATGTTTGGCTGTTACCAAGCTTGGTAGCATATACAGGGCTGAATGTTAGAAGTTGTGGGGCCAAAGACTCCCAAAATGTCACAGTTGTGCAGCCACTTTCAAATTCAGGCTTCAGATTGGTCTCTGCAATTTTTCTGGGGAAATCCAAGCTTTATTTCACCTCTTGATTGACCAGGATGGACTTCATTCACACCCTGAGTGGAATTGTGCTGCAGAGTAAATGCAACAACAGAAGCAAAGCCCTGAGGCCTTTCGGCTACAAAGTACTGTGATGGGTATGGATGGATCTAGATGTCAAATTAATTATCTGAGGTTTAATTAGCTGTAATTGAAGTGACCTATAATTTCCTGTTAGTTGACTGAAGTATACTAACAGATGCCCTTTGCCTGTCCTCTTCTGACTTCCTTTCCCTTAAGAAAGGTGCTGTTGGTAATACGAGATTCATGGAAATGGCAGAAAATGTGCAGTTATTTCTGCATCTATTTCAATTTATAAGGAACATTAGACCCTTTGACTTAAATGACATAAAAGCAGACCAGGTTCTAGTCTTCCTGTTCAGAAATGCATCTAATTAGTGCTAACAAATGGAGGGACTTGTGGTGAATTGTTATGAAAAATAGCTTTCAGCTCTGCCCCATGGAGTTCTCCTCCTGCCTCCTCCTTCTCATGACAAGACTGTTCATTTATTTTCTATACAGAATAATAACCTTTCTTAGCAGAGATATTATTTCCTTGTTCTTAAATATACAGTCCTTATAAGACTGCTGTAAATATACAGCTGTGGTAACAGCACACCTACACAGCATGTGTGTGTGGACTGTTCTTTTAAACAGTCTATCTGACCAAGGCAAAATAACTTTTTGCTACCCAGATTTAGGAAGTGGTCAAACACAGTTAAGGAACTTATTTTCTTCATTGCTATGTCCCATCATTCTTCCTGCCTTCTGGTGATAAATTATGCAATGGCTACTCACAGCACCAGAAACTCTCTTCTGTTTAATGTGCTGTGAGTACATCATCCTGGCAGCCAAACCAAGAGCCTCTTCTGAGAGCTGGGGAGCAATTTGATGTATTTGTTAATAGAGCCACACTGACAATATCTTCTATGATATAATTGATTGGAAAAGTTGCAGTGTTCCCAGTGTGGTCTAGCAGGTAAACATGCAATAAATTAAAAAATAAAATGGGGGAAATAGTTGCGCAAAGGATAATAAACAAAGGTGACATACAAAGCACTAAACCCCGAGGGCTTATGCAGCTGTAAACATTCAAAAGGCACTTAACAAATTGCAGAAACTAAACAAGATTTGGCTGAATTAGCAGTGAGATAGGAGACCTCTGGGGAAAACCCAGGTGCTGCAGCTGCTTGGTTTCAGCAGGTGCTGCTGGTACTCTAAATTGGTATTTAATTAGTGCCCCAGGGGGACCTGGGAAGGTGGTGGAGCTGAGGGTTGTTCATGCCCTACAACTTAGTGAGAGTTGCTGCAGTGGTTCTGCCACTTAGCCCTTTGAAGGTAATGTGCATTCAGATATCTTAATTGTACTAATAATTCAGTTAGCGAAAAGTTCTGCCTCCTGTTCACTTGGAGGTGTTGGTGTCCGAAGGTGTTAGGTGAGCCAAGTTGATCCTGCTTTTTGAGAGCAGCCTGCAGAGTGGTGTTGGTGTTTGAAAAGTATGTTCGGGATGAAAGGAGATGCTTGGTATTTTTGCTGGAAAAGCCTGTGCTATGTTAGAAAATGAGCACGTAGACCGTATTTTCTGATGTGCATGTGATGAGTCCCACCTGCTTATTTAGGAACTACTAAAATAGAAGTGACTGGCAGTGGTGACATGAAGTTTGAGTTTTCTTCTTGATTTTGGTGGTGCTTAACTATATTAAGGTCCTTTTTTCTTCCCTTGCTATGCATTCACTCTATAGGAAATGTTTCCTAAATTAGCAGGAGTGTTCTGGGACTGCTCTTAATTTTTCTCAGGTCTGCTTTACACCCCTTTTTCCAGTGCAGAAAAGTCTAGAGGACCTTTTACATGTCTATAATGGTATTAAATATACATGAGAATAAAACAAAGTTCTTCAAGTTAGAAGGTTCATATCCTGATCTAATCCAAATCTGCTAATCCTCTATCTGCTAGGCAGACAGGGAGGATTCCTTCCTTTGCTCTTATGGACGTTGTAGGATGACAGATCATGTTCTACTGGCCAGGAGCTCAGTTCTCAGTGGCCATCCTCCTCTTCCCTTGCTATCTCCTTTAAGCTCTTAGGAAATGTGGAGCCTCACAGAACCTGTATTTATCAGTCAAAGGATGAGGAAAGTAATCCTTCCTTCCTCCTCCCAGTAGTGTTTTCAGGAGCTTCTCTGGATATATGTTGTCATACTTTGCCATGCAGAAATGCTATTGTTTTTCTATTTTTCAGTGTAACTCAACTTTTCTCAATTTCCATCCAGTGAAACCCTGTCATTTTGTAAAAATCTGCTTATGACAAATGATACCAGTAATATTTTTTGCCACCCAGACTGATTTGTGATTGTGCTGGTCTCAGAGATCAGACAGGGTCAACACCTCTATTTCAAGAATCCATGTGGTGGTAGGGTTGAGTTAAAGCACTCCAGTTTCTTTCCTTCGTGAGAAGTAAACTTGTTTTCGAACAGCTCCAGAGAGATTTTATGTCCTGTTTTTTTGGTCTAGTTTTGCATTTAATGCTGAGAACACTGGCACTCTCAGATGTGTATGATTCTACAAATCCTCTCCTTCCATTCATGTGCTTTAAATAAACTTGATCTTGTGTAATATTTGGTCCTTTTTCAAACACATTAATTCCTGTAGAGATCAGTAGTTACAGAGTAGACTAAAATCTAATTCTGACAACTCCCTCCATTGTGAAGGTGTTTGCAGAGGAGAACAGCAGCAGTAGTATCTCATCTGAATCAATTGCAGGAGACAGCAGGA
>NW_009952804.1:1050025-1059687 GCF_000747805.2 Chaetura pelagica
CAGGAATACAAATGTTGCAGAAAGCAGGGAGTCCTACAGTGTACTGGCAGCTCAATATAGAGGGAATACGAGCTACTAATTTGCACTTGTGAAGTACGATGTTTTATGTAGTTGCCTCTTTAGAATTAATACTGTTTTTTTTCTATACTCCATTTTTTTTTATTAAGAACCTTTCCTATGTGCTACAGTAATATTGCATAGCTAAGTTTCAAAGACTGTTTCAGAGGTCCCTTTTGGGCCATCCAGTTTTACGTAGACAGGACACTAAGGAGCACTGAGCTGCCTATTACTTTGAAGCAGAAATGGTGCTGCAGTGGGAGTGATGACAGCTGTGTGCCTCCAGATACCACAGTAGCTGCATCAGTTGTAGCCTCTTAACTATCAGGCATAGCTTAATTTCAACTAAAGCCTAGTTGTGCCTCTATTATTTCAGTTCTCTCTAATACTCTCTAATATGCAAATATGTATATCAAGAAATGGAACCTGTATCTGAGATTGAGGAGGGAGTATAGTGGGACTATAAGCAAAAATTGCAATCAAATGTATAGAACTCACTGTATTTGAACCATGCTGGATCTCAAACAGCTTGGCATTTGTAGCATGGCAGGATGTTGTATTACTGTACATTCCCACAAGGTGAATTAAAATAAGGATTAAAAAGCCCCTGTAAATCAGATTTTATAGCTGCCTAAACTACCTGCAAATTATTGGTACTTGTTTTCAAAATGCACCATCATTCTGCTGTCAAATTGATTTTGGTTTCATTAGCAGAGCTGGCATAATCTGCTGGCTGCATAAATTACTAGGAGTGTAATTGTAAGCAATGTCTTAATTTTGTCAACAGAATTGCAGAGTGCCAAAGATACCCTTTATGTACTATTTTTAGTTGTCTCACCTGGATGTTTTTTCCTCAAATTTCACCTCATTGGGAAATAACAGAAAGAATTACATGAACTTGTAGTAGTTAGTACAGGCAAGAAGATGCTGTGCATGAAACCTAAGAAGGACATTTAACAAGGGACTCTCCAGTATTTATTAACAGTTTCTAATTGAAGAGCTAACTTGTTAAGTACTGGGAATAAGTGAAGGAGCATGTTTTGGTGTAGTGTAAAGGCACCAGGAAATCTTGCCAGTGAGAGCTGATAGTGTGAGCTCCACTGCATGTGAGGGTTTTAAGCTTTGCTTCACAGTGATAATTGTGCAAATGCTCTAGGTGATGGGAACTCCCTGAACTGTGGAAGAAGAGCTTGGCTCCCCATGGCTGTGCAGCCATTGCACCACCAGGAGGCTGGTTGCTCAGGTTAGTGTTCTGCAACTTGGCACAGTGTCTATAAAATCTGTATGAGCCTTCAGCACACTATATGGGACCCAAATAAACCTCTGGGGGTGTTACATTTCACCTTTCCTTAAGCTTCCACCGAAGTTTGTGGCAGTAAACATCCAGAAGAAGATAATGGGCTGTGAGGTCTTTGTCCTTGTTTTGGTGAATTGTCTCAAAATAATTCTGGATTAATAAATACCTGATTTATGAATGCAAGAGAAGCAAACAGCCAGCAGTCAAGTCTATTATAAATCCTGGGTAGTTTGTGCTGAGTAAGTGACTCTGTATCACAGGTGATTTTTACAGTTGAAGACTTCAAGTAGAAGATACCTTTTTTCTATTTGGTTGTGATTAAATGTAGGTAGTGCAGTAAGATATTATGATGGGAGGTAGTACATTTCCCCTGTAAATGAGGACAGTTAATGTTGTGGTGTATCTCTGCATGAAATAAGTCTTAGTAAGGTACTTGATAGGATTTCTCACTTTCTCATTCAAAAGCCTTCATTAATAGCAATACTCTGTATATTAAATGGAATAATAATGGATTTGTTAAATGTCAGAGTCCTGTTTCAATTTAAAGCCCATAGCAGGTTTGCTAATGCATGTTTTACAGGTAACCATATATTTCTCTTGATAAACACAGAGCCAGGAAATTACTAAAATCTCTCCAAGACTGTCTGCTGTGCTGTGCTCCAGCCTCTCTCCCTCCTCTCTTCCTCTAAAGCTCTGGGCTGAGGTGACCATTGCAGGAAGAGCTTTTCACATCAATCAGGACTGGATTCTGGTTGCCAATACGCAGAGAACCAATTTAGCTGGCTACTCGAGTATGTGATCTAAGTCACACTGAGGTTAAAGCCTTATCTAAATCCTATTAAAGCCAATGCTAAAACCCCATAAACTTAATTGGGTTTAGTGTAGAACTACTTTACGGATTTCTTTTTGTATCTTAGAGCATTTGTATTTTTTAGTCAGTGAGTTCCTTTTGATAAGCTGTACTTAAACTTGGTTGGGAGAGTACTATGTATCCTCTTACCTGCCTTAAATTACGGAGACACATGTAACGTGGGGAGACAACTAATATCTATATATCCTGAGTATATCTATACTCAAGAAAAGCCATCTGTCAGAAGTGAGCCTAACCTTTTTTGCTGTTAAAAACTACCTCTGTCAGGTCTGGTAACCTGCTGGTTGTGTTTTATGTGGCTACTTGGCATAGGGTTCTGTCCTGCTCCTGTTTACTGATTTTGGATTTTACTTTAATGTATGAAAGGCTAAACTGATGAAAATGAATGTGTTTTTGGTATTTGTTGTATGATTTAATGTATGAAAGGCTAAACTGATAAAAATGAATGTGTTTTTGGTATTTGTTGTATGAGCTGCCTTAGATACTGCACTATAGAAATTCAGCAAAAATGAAGCTGAAATTCTGTGTACAGAGAGATATTAACCTCGTTCATAATAGGGGAGAAATTTTCTACAATTCTACACCACAGGGTTAAGTTCTCTTCCATGATGTTCCTGTATTTCTACTGACTTCAGTAAACTTAGTCTCCCTTACCAAGTGACTATGATAAAAGGTTTCATTTTGGCTTTATTTGCATCTTTATTCATTTAAGTAGTTTTATTGAGGTAAAGGTAGAAACAGCATTTTTGGCTTGAGTAGATAATATCATCTACACTCCAAATGATCTCTTATGTTAAATATTCAGTTTTGACAGTAGGCCAAGTTGTAGCCACCCTCTTGTTGGCAGTTACTTGATTTAAGTAATAATCTTTCCAGATTTGATACCAGTCATCTTACAAATAAGTGCTCACCAATATGGCAGGAGTTTTGGGACTTGCACTGCTTTTCAGTCCTGATAATTGATTTCAGACTGGAGAAGAAATGAATTGCAATAGTGTTATCATTCTTGGTAAGTTAGCAGAACTATTGAATGCATGACTTATTGCTGGCCCACCTGTGATTTAGGATTGGGGTCCTAGTTCAGTGTAGTTTTCTGGTGAATACTCTGTGGGAAGCAAGAATTAAGAATTGGTTATACATCTCTTGCCCAAGGTGGTCAACTCAGTGTGACATTTTGTTTGCTTGCCAGAGACCAGCCTTTTACAGCCTCTTTTATTCATTAGCCTAAAACTCTTGTGAAGAAATAAGTGACAGGAATAATTAAATGTTTGCTGTATTTCATTTATTCCTTTGAAATTCTTCTGTGGCTTAATAGCTAAGGCAGAAGTTTGCAAGGTGATAGTGCAGGACTCCATCTGTTCAGACAGATTAAAGGAACTGGAGGACAACTTTTAAAGGATGAATACTAAAGGTGTTGTTATTGCTTTTGCTGTGTTTAATTACAGAGAATAGGGACCGATAAATATGTCTACAGGACATATTGATTGCTCTGTGAATGTACACATCCATTTAAAGGCAAAGTCAAATACATTTCAACTGGATATGACCCATCAAGACGAGCATAAAGCTGAAAGGTGAATGTTTGGCAAAGTGAAGGGTTAGTTTTGTTTTGCATCCTGCACTAAGGCACTTCAAAGGGCTCTCAGTGCATCAGATCAGTAACTGTATGTGTTCTTCATCACAGCAGGGCTGGGGCTGGTAGGCCTCTGGAGATAACCTCATGCAACCCCCTCTGCTCAGAGCAAGGTGAACTAGAACAGGTTGCTTGGGACTGTGTCCATTTGGGTTTTGAAGATGTCCAGTGATGGAGACTGAGTGCAACCTGTTTCAGTGTAAAGAACCTTCTTTTTCTGTATAAATGGAATTTCCAGTATTTCAGCTTGTGGCCCCTGATCCTTCTTGTGTTTCTAGGAGTCTGGTTCTGTCTTCTTACAGTCCCCATCAGGTACTTAGGCACATCAAGGAGATCCCCCTGAGCCTTCTGTTCTCAAGGCTAGATGGTCCTGGCACACTCATCCTCTCTCTGACAGATGTTCCAACCCCATAACCATCTTTGTGGCCTTCCTTTGCACTTGCTTGAGTGTCTAAGGAATGAAGGTTTGGACTTGGAATATTTTAGATTGCATTCAGGCAAGTAATTTCATTTCCCAGTTTATTAATTTCTTGTCTGTTTAAAGGAAAAAAAAATATCCAAATGACTTTGTGCTTTTTTAAAAACAAAAAAGGAGGAAGCTCTGGCTAAGAACAATTAATAGAAATCAGAAATTACCTTAATTATGTCATCAGAAGATAGTGTAAAGGACTCATGTTCTCGCAGTGCTCTGGGACGTGCCCTTTGGCTTATTTGGATTTTCAAGATCTGCTGAAATGAAGGGTCAAAGGCCTGAGCCTTGTTTGTGGGACCATGAGATGTGAATGAATCACGGGAGGGACTGGAAGCCTTGGTTCTATAGTCCAGGGGAAAATCTTTACCACAGAGCAGTTAATGTGTTGAATTACCCTCAACCCTTATTCCCAAGAAGTTCTGTGTTTGAGGATATTAGTAAGTTCATATCCAGGACATATCTGTTCATATCTGAACAAAAGTGTTTTGTCACTTAGATGCTTTCAAAATTTCTGCCAAACTTGCAGTAAATTCTCAATGTATCATGGTTAGAGTGAATTTAGCTAAAACAAATGTCTTCAGTGAGTCCAATAATTAGAGCTTGTGGTGTGTTTTATAACCACTTTAAATAAGGTAATAAGTATGTATATTTTAGGAGCAGCCATTTCATTCTTTTTCATTAAGAAAAAATAAAAATCAAGCTTGCAAATATGTTTTTTATTCTCCTCAAAGGTTATCTGGGTTTTCTCCTCTGTAGGAACCAAATGCCCTAAAGAGATACTGAATTGCTTATCCAATTATGGTTGCTTTCCTTACTAATAGTTTTTAGATACTGATTTTTAATGATTTTTATGCCTCTTGAAAATGCCAGCAATATTGCTCATAAATCATTGTCCTTTCCTTTAGCTCTCCTGGTTTAATATAAATTCACTTTAATTACACTTCTAAATTCACTTTAATTAGTTGGAGCAACTGCATTTAATCCTACCTGCATTTGGAGGTAGGTATTTAGTTTGGTACAGCTCATTAAATAGCAGAGGTATAGGTTAATGTTATGATTAGATGTAGGATGAGATAGGGGTGGAAGGGAAATTTATATGCTGCTAGAGTTACTGCAGCTGCTGGAAGAAGCATTATTCATTAGTTAGACACAGTTGTGCTGCATGTTCTTCTTTTTGGTATTTTCTGCTTAGTAGCATGATTGTGTGTCAGGTTGGTACATGGGGCCTGTGTGTCTTTGAAATAACTGATTGCAAATTAATGGCAATAGTGCCTAGCACAGGCATCTCTCAGGGTGTCCATTAGACAGAGCTATGACAGTGAATGTGTTATATTTAAAATACGTTATTTTCATTTGGAGGTTGGGGCTGTTGGAAAGAACCAAGATTCGTGATGGTTTGCAGATGTAAGCTTGAGTCAGCAATGTTTGGCAGTACTGATTACCTGTCCTCTTGGCCAGTCATGATGTTGGGGGAGTGTGCTGAAGCCCTTGCATTAAAAGGACCTTGGATATTCACTGGAGTATAAACACTATCATTTACTGTCCATACTGCACTAGAACAAGCAGAGGGAAAAAGTGAGCTGTGGCTAAGCTGTGCTGAATGTGATAAAACTGTTTCTGATTTATGTTCATGGGGAGTGGAATCCAAATTGAGCCCAAAGGTGAAAACAGAAGTGCAAAACCTTATGTTGTAGCCCACTGCTTCTTTAAGGAAATACCTATTTATTTTGCTAAATATCAATCCAGGGAAAAAGACCTGTGTGTGTTTCATTTCTCTTTGCTGATGTTTTGATGTGATTAAATTCATGGTGCTGCAAAGAAATATTGCCAAGCAAACCTCACAGCAGAAGAAATAGTGCGGTGTTCTTCCAAAGCCAGCAAATGCAGAGCAGCAGCTTTCTCTTTAGCATAATTAGTAAAAGCACACTTCCACTCTAACCTGTAAATCATTTTTTCTGTGCACTAGGGCACTTAGGTTAAATGCTGACTATCTTCTTTCTATCAACTGGCACAGGTAAACATGCAAAATTATTAACACCTTAGCACTCGATGAGACATTTAGGGAGTCTGATGTTGATGTGTCATCAACGGAGAAACTGCTTACTTGTCTGGTCCCACTCTCGTTGTTCTCCTTTTTTTCTTTCTTTAAAGGGGATGTAAATGCTTCTCTCTTGGTCCTGTGTTGGCTGTTTGGTTTGCTGGCTGTTTTTTAGGAGTGACAGTCCCTGAGTACAGCTGTGTGTGGCTCCTGGCACATCCTAGCCCTAACCTTTGCTGCAGGTTTTTCTTTTCTAAGTATCCATTGACTTTCCATAGCCTTTCAAAATAGGGAGGTGGCTATTCTAAGATGGTAGCCACCCTTTACAATGCTTGCATATAGTAGATAGTTTGGTTCTGTCCAGTTTTGTATTGAAAAGCCAAGTAGTGATTTTTAGGCTCCCAAAGTGCAGGAAGGAATGAGGTGGAAAGAGGAGCGGAGAGCCCTGGTTGTTTCCGTCTTGTGATCAGAAATTACCTGCGTTCTGTTGTCACCCTCACAGCCATCCTTTGCAAAGGTATTCAGGGGAATGGGAGACAAATGCACAGTGAGATTTAGCACGACTCTACTTTTGAAAGTCAAGGAAAAAAACCTGAGTCTCTTGGTCTTGAGCCAGTCACTTTTCCACCAAACCCCAGAGTCCTTTTATCCAGTACTGGGCAGACATCTCCAGGTCCCTGCACCTTTTCTCCTGGGAAGCTGGGTGGCAAAATGTGTGGCTTATGAGATGTGAGAGGCTCTTTTGTTCTGATCTCTCTCCTGTTCTGACATTGGAAGAAGTCACTCAGGCACTTTTTCAATACATCACATAAAATGCAAAGTGTGCTTGATGAGGAGCCACTTATGCAGTTCTTTACAACATGTAGACAGTTATGAGGTTGGGCAGCAGTTTTGTTGATGAAAGAATAAAGCAGTCTTTTTTCTTCCACCCTCTGAAATGGGCAGAATAAAAATTTTAATTACTTGTTTGCCTATAAATAATTAAGGGAATCTGTAGGTTGTGCTTATGCACGTGCAAACACAAGTGAGATACATATCTAGTGCCAGAAAATAGCTCTCATAGGCAGTAAATTCTCAGTGTATTTATGGCCAGTAGTAGATGTGCCCATGCATGCTGACAGAGAAATTGTGTGTCAAGGTAATCAGCAAAGGGCAGCAGGGAAGTCTTTTTTGTAAAGGCTGCCAGGTGTTGGCTTTGTCCAGCCAGTTTTTCCTACAAAGAGGTGAATTTGCCTTATGGATGTAAACTTTTCTGACCTCAATGGACTAAAGAGCTGGTTGGACATCAGGTTCCTCAGTTAACCATAGTCCTGCCATGTTGCTTAGTCCCTTAGCCCACAGCTCCTTCTTTCCTGATGGTTTGTAACATTTTGAAGAATGTTCTGTACTCTGCATTTACGTTTGCATACCTGTCAGTGCTGATCCTTGAATAATTATTAGCGAGATGGAGTGTGTAGGAATTTGTAGGTGAAATTAGGTGATTCTTGAATACCTGAAGATTGATAATAGAACATTTGAGGGAGAAGGAGTTGTGAATGAGGAGAGGTAATTGTCTCTAGAAATCAGGAGCCTGCTACCTATCAATATAGAATGTGTGTTGCTTTATTTCTTTAGGAAGAAATGAGATTGAGTCATATATCAATTAACCTTAAACCAGATAAATGGCTGAGGATTAATTTACTAGATAATACTGGAATCTGGGAGGATGTGGAGTATTTGTTGGAAACTATTTAAAGTATAATTAATGCTCCTTTTAAATATACAGAGAGATAACTGTTTAAAAATCTTTTTATTAGAAAATGGAATGTTTTCAAAGGAAAATGTTTAAACATCATTTCCCAGCTGCTTGCCAGGTGATGTGATTTTGGGCAAGACAAAGGAGCTTTCCAGAGTTAGATAGCAGAGGATCTTGTCCTGGTATTAAAAGGACAGAATTTAACTGCTGAATTGCTGAGCATTTTTGCAGGGTGCCCATTAGGATGCAGATGTTGTTAATTGTTGTTCTTTTGCCTGGCATGGGGCCTCTGCACTTCCATTTGGGACAGGATTTGCCTTGTGCTCATTGCTGTGATGCACTGAATAATTTTTTGGTGGTCCTGAGCTGCTGCAGTTTCTGCTGGCTTTTATTCTCTCAGGAATGGAGGTATTGGGAGAAAACTGTCAGCAGTTCTCTCTGTTTACCCTTTGGGGCAAAGTGCGTCTTCAAAAAATGTAAATATTTCGATTGCTAATTTACACCCTTGGCATTCAGGGTGACTTTTTCAAGTGACTGACGTGCTGCCTGATTAGTTGCTTGTAGCCTTATAATTAGCTGAAATGTCATTTACGTGGCATTGCCTTTCTGCATGTTTTGCAGTGTGTGAGATCACTAGCAAGGAGAGGGCTAGCATGGATGCCACTGCAGTGGTAGCACAGTTGCTCAGCTGGGGAGCAGGGTTTCTTTTCAGGGTTTCAATTACATACCACCTTTACTTCAGTTGTAACATCATAAAAACTGAATCTGTGTCTAATTTGTCTGAGTCTGAGAACACCTGACCTAGAGGAATTATACCCATGGAGAGTCTTTCCTGTGTGCATACACTGACTGGTTTGTTTACCTGCAACTCCAAATACTTTAGAGGTTTTTTTGCTGTTTTTGCTATGGTTAATATGCTTCAGAAAGGCAATGCTTTATGCTGCAGATCTAAAATGGTGTTAGGGTGTCTTTCCATTGAGTTTTTGATTGTGTGTCCTATTGTCTGGCACGTTTAGCACCCAGGTTCTGCAGCATCCCAGTGACCTACTTCAAGTGCTTTGTTAAAGACAGATAACATTTATGGGTAAGGGTCAGTATTTTTAAAAGACATTAAGGACCTAAGCTCCTTTCATACCCAGCCTGCATGTTACAGCAGGCAACATGTTGGGATCTATTGTCCACTCTATTGTGTCTGGGACACTTTGACTTGATCAGTGTTGCTGGGCCTCAGCTTCTATTGTATTGGTGCCTGATTTAATGTGTTCCTGGGCACAAGGTGCTGGCAGAGAAATAAAGCAAGAGCCAGTCACTGCTAACAAAGTCTAGGAGAATCCTTACAAACCTTTTGCCATCCATTTAGCACTGTGGTTCTGCTGAGCTGGAGAACCCGAATTATGAGAGCTGTTCTTTTATCATCACTTTGATATCAGCAAGAGTGTGATAGTGTTTTAACCCATCAAGAAGATGCAAAAGAATGTCTTCTCTCTGATTCCTTAAATATAGATTTCACATTACTCAATATAATGCACTTTGGTGACTGGAAATGTCAAAATGATTAG
>NW_009952804.1:1059950-1098707 GCF_000747805.2 Chaetura pelagica
GTGTTTAGAAAGTGCTGGAGTTTGTGGCTACAGGGTCTGGTGAGAAGTTTCAAATTATATTAAGCTGCTAAAACACAGACTTTGTAACCCACAAATGTGACATTGATTTCTCTTGTGGTGCAGATTATGGAGGGAAATGACCCTGCTCTGCTTCCTCTGGTTGTGTTATGCATTCACAGCAGCTTCTGAGAGAACAGAGTCCACATGATTTATTTTGGATATGAAAAATCTGTCTTACAGTAGCTATAGTTCAGTATTTGCTTACATGTAGCCAGTAGACTGAGATCATAATATTGATGATGATTTCATTTTACCATGAAAGGTGATGTTTTCTGATACAGTCTGCAGCTCTCACAGTCCAAACAACTGTTAATCAGAGCTTTGCAAGACTGTTCCGTTAGGAACTGGTTGAGCATAGCCTGGCTTATTTAGAGAGTGTATGCACAAGCCAAATTCACAGGGAGTGGAGGCCAAGTTATATGTCCAAGCACCTAAATGCAATGTGCCTGCCCCTAGCAGGTGCTTCAGAAAGTGTGTTGGACAGCAGGCTCCTCTTGCAGTAAACAAAAAGAAGTGTGAGCCTGAGCCTAATAGATGATTCATACTTGTGCACCAGTGCTTTTAAAACTAAAGAAAACAGACTCTTTATTGAACCTCAGGCGAGTATAAAGTGAGCCAAGCAGCTTTACAGAAAATTAAGATATTAAAAGTGTTTCTTGCACCCAGCTGGTAGTTTTATGATGATGTCTCTTGGCGTGCATCTACACCAGTTAAAAATAATTCATAAAATTGTCCCTGCTGACACTTTCGTTTTTTTCCTTTTCCAGTAAGGTTTTACTAAGAAAAATGTTGTCTCTTATTATGATTTATAATTACTTGCCCTTTATTAGAATACTTGTTTCAGGTTGAAGCCTTTGTAATAGCACAGCTGATGGAGGACTTTGGGCATGAAGAAGTTATCAGTAATAAAAATACCCTTTCATGACAGCAGCAGTTTTGTTAAAGAAAAAAGTCCATTATTTGTTAAAAATGACCAGACCCTATACTCTTCCACATGTCTCTTCTGTTGTCAGGCTGCCTTTATTGAGGATTTTTCTTTTCCTTTCTTGCACATTAGCTTCTGTGATGCACAAAAGGAGAATGGTTATGTTGTAATGAAAAATAGATACCTGAAGTCAGGTCCAGAAAGGTAAATGGGGTGTGGGATGTGGAAGATGTAGTTCACATTCAGTTAAAGTCACTTTCTACTGGAAAATATCTCCCCTTCTCCAACTCTGCCTTTTGGGTTGCCTAGTCCCAGCAATAGCTGAAGCCTGCCAGAGGGGCAGAGCTAGGGCAGTGAGAGATCTTAGAATGGATCATTACTGCTTAAGTAAGTATAAAACAGCCATGTATTTTCCCACGGTTCTGCTATGGGAAAATAAAAACTGTCTGTTTCTCCCTATTTACTGTAGTGGGTTAGTGGTAATCACCATTTATGAAGTCACTCATAAGAAAGTAATAGCCTGAGTAGTGCTTTGGGATTAAAGCACATCTTTAAATGATGCTATGAGGAATCATTTATGTAATGCAACACTGATCTGTAGCCCTGAGATGGGTTTACATCTCATGATTGACCAAACATGGCTGGTTTTATTGCCCATGATGATATGTAGTGTGCTCATATTTTTCTTTCTGTGCAAAAGTAGCTTTTGTGGCTCATGTTGTTTAGCACTGGGGAGATGTATGGGGCAGACTGTGACCTGGGCTGTCCAGTGGCCTTACCCATGTGATGGAAAATGATGCTTGCCCCAGTTCCAGATAAGTCAAGGGTTCCATTGGTGTTGAGTGACTGCATCTCTCAAAGGGGGAAGGGATCTGTGAAGGGACAAAGGTTAAGAGCTGGGTAGGTAACTGGAAAATAGCCAATTGCCATTTTTCTTTTTAATGAACACACAGGACCAAAGTCGGTGGCATTATTGTGCCAAGTACTTGTATTAGAAGTCATGGTGACAGTTTATTTGCATCTTGGGAATGCAGGGAACCAAGTCATATGGCCTAGGGCCTTCTTGAATAAATGCAGAACAAGATGAATTAAAAAATAACAAAATTGTTCCTTAGCCAGTTTATGTGATGGGAATTGTGCAAATGTCAGCGTATGGGATGGATTTTCTGGAAGAACCTTCTCACAGCATGTATGGGGAGTCAGTGTGTTCTGCTTTGGATCTCCCTGCACTGATGCTGGATGCACTGAAACTTTTGTAGAAGGAAGATGTGGACCTGATTTTGAAATACTTCACAAATATGTTTCAGTGTTTTCTGAATCCTTCGTAAAAGCCATTAATTTGGAGCTAGGATGGCAATTATGCTCATAAGAGAGCTAAAGAGACTGTTTTGCTGCTTTGGTTTATTGGATGACTGAGCTAATTCGTTATTTGTAAAGGAACCTTATTTTTTACTGCTGGATGGTCATCCATTCAGGACTGTAAATCTAATTAATTTGAATATATGAGATTTGCAAGAGGGTATTGCAGTTTGGGTTTAAATATAATATAAAATAATTAGCTACCAAAAACTTCACTGCTTGGTAACTAACTTTTTGGCAGTTCCACAGTTCCAGCTATAGGCAGAGTGCTGAAGTCCAAGAAGAGAATATGGTGATTAAAAATGAATTCCTTACTACTTGGACGGTATCAACAGCTTAGCTTGTGTTTGTTAGGAGAGGGCATCTGTCTCCCTGCCTTATTAGATGAGGAGAAGGCAAATATAAACACAAGAAAGAGCCAATCTAGCCCCCTGTGTTGCTTCCACTTTGCCAAAAGCCACTGTACTGCCTGTTGGAGTGGGCTGCTGCAGCTGCGAGTGCATCTGCTGCCACGGTGCCTCTCGCCACGGGGGCTGTCCCTGTGGGTTTGCTCTAAAATGGCAATCTGTCAATGCAAATATTGACAAGTGCCATCTTACTGCTGGGTTTTCAAACCAGATTAGGTTCCCCAAAGGAGTGGCATATGCAGGGGTGCTGAACAATCGCTGTGCACTTTGTGCCGATAGTAACTGGCAGAGACAGGCTGATGCAGTGGAAAAAGCATGTCCTGTCAGCCTTAAGTATTGTCTGCAGATAAATAGGCATGATCAATTCTTGTTTGGTAGTTAGCAGATTTCCACTGACTAAAAAAATAGGATCCTTATTCTGAAATATGCTGGAAGTCATAACATAGTGCCAAAAATGCTCACATGTAGAGGAATGTCCACAATGCCAGGATTTGGGTGGTGTTGCCAAGTCGCAGTGGTAGGATGGAGAAGTCTATTTGTAGCATGGTTCTGAGAGAAGCAGATAAACATATGGGAAGGACACACATTACAAAGGGCACTTCTGAGGCTGAAGACCTGAATGGTGAAGAAGAAACATGCTCTTAGTACCTTATGCCAGCATGAGGTGCCTGTAAATTTTTTTCTGTAAATGAATTCCTGTGTTCTTGGTACCTGGTTGTCAGAGTGGCTGCATCCTAGGGCAATGAAAATAGATACTAATGAGTAAAGTGGACACCCAGGGGTGTTTCCCTGCTTAATTCCTATAGTCCATTTCAATGCTATTATGACTGTGTCTGCATTTTATATCAACCTTAGTGAAATGTGGAATGACTGCTCTAAAAGGAAAAATCTCTGTGCTTTGGATAAGACTGGTGACAGTTTTTCTTTTGCTTTTTCTGGGACTGATGGATATGTACCAAGATTGGACTGGACAAAGCCTGTACCTCAGTTGCTGGCTTAATTTTTGATGGAAATGTGATCCCTACGCTGGCAAGTGTCTGAGTAACTTGATGGGAGTCTAGTAACATTAACTGGAAAACAGGGGTGGTAGAGGAATGAGGACAGACTATGGGGCTGAATTTAATTCAGATGGTCGTTGGCTACCTGCTCTTGGTGCCTGGCAGCTTGGAATTGGAGCTGGCCTTCTTAGTGTGTCAGTGGAGCCTAATGCTCTTTGCTCAGGTCCCATCTCTGCTGCAGCAAACCACCAAGAATGACAGTTCAGCTTTTTTTTTCAGCATTTTGATGCTAGAAATCTCCAATACGGACTTTTTTTTGGGTCTCTGTAACTTGTAAATTGATGTTAAGACAGTTTTCAATGAGAACAACTTGTGGGACAGTTAATAGTTTCTTCTGCTCAGCTCTTCATCTTTATTTTTAAGAGAACCACGAGGCATTTGCTTGTTGCTAAATATAAGAAGGATGACTCAAAGAGAATGCTGAGGTCCAGATTTTGAGAAATGAATCAGTGAGACTCTGGTCTCTGTAACTTGTAAATTGATGTTAATTCAAAGTTGCCAACAAATGTAAACAACAAAATTTAAGATAACATGTTGTTTTGGTCTGTGTTTTTAGGATGACATATGCTGCTGAATCTTGGAGAGCAGGCGTGTGAGTGCTTTCATGTTGTGCTGCTTAATGATTCATAGATATGTGACTTTTTTCCTTAATTTGGACTTTTGCTGTGCTTCTGAAGGAGACTGACATTATTCCTGTGTTAAATTTGGCACTGCGCCTTGCTTGACTATCCCTGCACAGTTTTGAGCCTTTGTTAGGGTATTTAGATGTCTAAAGAAAGATATTGGCACAGATTTTTTTCTTTTGGTGGAATTTTTTGATGCTTAAGGTTTTTGCTCTTGTTTTTACATGCTAAGGTATTTTTTAAAACCCTGAGGAATATTTGCTTACACCTTTAAGCAGGAAGCCACCTTCAGAGCACCTGCTGCTTATCACAGTGGTAAGAAAATATGAAAAACCCAAACCAAATCAGTTTAGTTTCTAGGGTAAATTAATGTGATAATGTCTCATAGTTTCTAAGAGTGTTTGTTCTGAATCTGAATTTTAAGCCATGTTTTTTCCAACAACTTAATTCTTTTTGCTGAGGCAAGGATCTTGTAGCTTTTAGGCCATCTTTGATTGCATTTCAAAAGGTCCTTTCTCATGCTGTAAATATTTTAAGTCCAGATTAAATGAGGGAGCATAAGCATCCAGCTTCACATAGAAATCTCTTTCTCCTTTTGGAACTGAAAAGAGCTATTTCACTGTGCCTGAAGTGCAGCTACTTAAGCTTTAAAATGTTATCATTTCAGCCTGTGATTTTGTGGTCACAAAAATATTGATGCAGTTGACCACAAATGCTAAACTGGCTGAAAATCAATCTTGCAGCCAGACCCTAAGGATCTGGCTGAGTGTGGGAGAAAATTCCCAAGATGTATATGTCTAAATTGGGTGGATTCTTTAAAAAATGAGCCAATTTGGAAATGTTGATGAATATGTAACTTCTCAGGAAATAAATTACTTGTTGACTTGTCTGTTAGGTGCCTTTCTATTCACAGTGCTACTTAATTAAGGTATATATTTTTAATTTCCCCATATTATTCCATTGCAATGAAAAAAGTTCTTTTAGGAAGAGGCTGTAGAATATTAGCATGAAGATTAGGCAAGGATCTGAGATCTCACTGAAGTAACACAAAGGATTGTTCTATAGGCCTGTATTTTCTCTTTATTGCCTATTTACAGACTGTAATTCTCACTTGTGCTAAAGACTTTTTCCTATAGCTCTGAAAGACACAAGGTGCCCAATTGCTCCAAAAGCAGATTTATTTGATTTTTGAAGTGCTGTGTTTCTGCTTTTCCAATATTGGGACTAAGAATAAATGTCAAGTTTCAGCTGGGAACAGAGGAAATGCTTTACATCACAGATGAAATCTGATATAAACTCTGGGTTTGAAGTTGGAAATACTAATCAACTAGAGTGCATTCTCAAGTCTGATAAATCTTAACAGACCCTTTAATCAATATAGGTTACAGTTTGTGCCAGAACACACAGCCAGCTGGAATATATACGACTTTCCGTAAAGTTACAGAATTTCTGTGTGTGTTTGTTCAGGATAAGTATCTCTTTAAGCTGTTGTGTTGTTGCTTTATGGGAGGGTTTTAAGATGGCTCTGAACTCAGATTATTGTTTTTTCTTCTTCTTAATTTAGAGCTCTTTCAGGGGTCACAGTCTTGGGGTACTATTAAAAATGAGAAGCAGGCCTTTTCAATGGTTGTGCTCTGGGGTGACCTTAGAGCACCTTCAGTGCCTGAAGGGGCTCCAGGAAAGTTGGGGAGGGACTTTGTACAGGAGCTTGTAATGACAGGACAAGGGGGAATGGTTTAAAACTGGAAGAGGAGAGATTTAGGTTGGACTTCAGGAGGAAATTCTTGAGTGTGAGGGTGGTGAGACCCTGGCACAAGTTGCCCAGGGAAGCTGTGGCTGCCCTGTCCCTGAAAATGTTGAAGGGCAGGTTGGATGGGGCTTGGAGCAACCAGGTATAGTGGGAGGTGTCTCTGCCCATGCAGGGAGGTGGAATCTAACTGACCTTTAAGGTCCCTCTCCACCATTCCATGATTCTGTCAGATGTGTGTGCATGCATAGATACACTTGTACTCTGTTATGCACCATTTCTTACTTTTTCAAGTGCCACTTCTAACATTTCCATGACCTTCCCCTGTGCTGGACTGAATATCTCTTACAGGGAGGAGCTTAAAGCCCAGCCATGTCACTTTGTAGCTCACCAAGCTTTGGGCTGAGCTTCACGATGGAGTCTTTCTGTATTTGCAGCCCTGATGTTCTTGGCACTCCGTTTGCTCCCGCTGCTGCTTACATATAAGAACAGATTTACCACCTCCAGGTACCTTGGAACTGATGCTGCTGTAGTGATGCTGGCTGAGTTGGTCTGAATTTATGGGGTTTTGTGCTGTGGATGAGAGCACAAGTTGGCACCCAGTGCTTGTGTCTGTGACAGCAGCCTCTCCATGGAAGACGTGTAGCAGGGGCAGACAGCTCGGGCTGCTTGCCACCTCCCTCTGGGCGTACACAGCCCCTCTTCCAGTAGGTCGTATATAGCATTTAGTTGTCTTGCCAGCTCTGGATGGGAATGATTCTTGCGGAAGCAAAGGTTAGTCAAGCTGAAGCGGTTTCTGCTGCAGAGACTGTGCTGCCTGTGTTGTGTGTCCTGGTGTGCTGTGCAGGTGATGGGTGTAGCCCTGACTCATCTCGGTCCTGGGCAGCTGCAGCAGGAGTCATACCCTGCACATCAAAGCAGGATGGAGTGGGGAAAGACTATTTTCACTTCTCTCAACTATACATTTATAAAATCTGAAACTTGAAAAGCTCTCCCCCTGCCAGGGTTTCTCTAAAGAAAAAAGATAACCTTGGCATGCTACTGTAATTGTCACTCGCTGTTTCCCTTGGCACTGTTAGGACAAGTGTTGCTTGTACCCTGAAGCAGTCCTAAATTGTATCCAACTGTGACTGTTGCTTTATTACCATGAGGATGCAGGACTGAGCAGACACTGCAGAGGAAGATATTTCAAGCTCTTCTTATACCTTCAGTTTGGGAAATTACATTTTGCCGTGTAGTTTTTAATCTGTCGGTATACACCATACAAAATGACAAGTGAGCATGATTTAATTTTATGATAGCACTGCATTAGATGACCACTTTATGTTGCTGTAAAAGAAGTTTAGAAGTGGTGGTTTGCTTCACTCTTCCTTCTGCGTTCAAGATTCTTATTTCCTGAAGTGTGACAAGGCTGAAGTCTGAACAGAGTGAAGTGGTGGCTGCTCGTGCTTGTTGCTCATCTTGCACTTGCCATGAGTGGCTGGGTCCTGATTGTCTCTTGGTCTTTGTTGTTTTATTTAGACTGCTACAAATTCAGTGCAAGTAGGCAGAGGTAGTTTCTTACATCAGCATTGCAGCTGTGCAAGAGATAACAGAATGAGAACAGTATTGTGTATATATGTATGAAGAAAAAAACCACAACAACTGTATTTTTCCGACTCAAGTTGAAATGAGAAAAATATCTATTCTTGCACAAATCAAGAGGAATGCAGTTAGTGTTGCTGAATTTTTATCTTGATAAAATTAAGATACGGAAGAAGTATTAGTACTGTATATGATTCTAGTAAAATCTTGTCCAGAAAATTGTTTACAATTCCAGGCATTTATATTCAAAGAAGATAAACTGAAACAGATGCAGAGCAGAGGTTTTAGGGTGATCGAGGAAGTGATTTACAAGAGGAGATTAGAATATTCATGCTTCATTAGCTTATCTGAGAAAACCATGGTAATGCATCATGTAGGTATATGCCAGGGAAGGGGAGGAATGTGTAAAACTTAAGGCTGAGGTTCATGTGAGTTTAAATGGCCAAATCTGGACCTGAGGAGTTTACATCTCGTTAGAAGAAGCTCAATACTAGTTTCAAACAGCTTGCTAACAAGAAGGGTGGAGATAAAAAATTCATTTGTTTTGAGGATGCTAGCCTGTTAACTTAAAAAAACACCAGCAAAACAGCCAAACAGTAAAAGCAGTAACACTAGGATTATAATCTTACCTTGTTGTTCTTTGTTTTAATGAGCAAATTGCTTTAGTCTTTTCCAAGTTTCTGACACTAGAACAGTTTGTAGCATCTGAGAATTGAATCCTGAACTTTCAGAGGTAAATTAATCCATTTTATCTCCTGCATTATCATGAGAAGGGATCTGTGATCATGTGCAAGGGGAAAAAAAGAGGGCAGTACAGTTAAAATAAGTACTGTTCCTCAGGATTGCAGCCAGTGAAAAATCCTGCGATTCCAGAAGGGCACACACACATTGGGCTTCTGTTTTGGGCACTCAGAAAATTTAAAGCAATGACAAATACCCACGACTACATGTAATCATCATGCTATCTATTCTGCTGAACCACAGAAGTGAAATAAAATCCAAAGTGAGCATCTACTTAGGAGCTCCTAAAGTGTTTCATGAGATCGTGCCAAATTCAATGCGTCTTCAGGTCCCTCAAAGTTCATGCAAGGAAAACACACTCTGCTGCCAGAATTTATTAGAATGGGCTATTATTGGATCTCTGAGGACAGTTGCTTAGAATGCACTTGTTTCATTGTGATGTATCTTAATTATTGAAGTGATGGAAATCAACAAGGCTAATCTGATTTGTGGATGTAATTGAGGTCAGTGCAGGGAAGAGGGAGAGGAAGGAGGATGGATACTTGCCATTGAATACGAATGAAACAATGACTTTAATTTTCACTTCAGTAAGCAGAAAAAGTAAGCAATCTAGGAACAAGTTGAGTAAGTTTTCCCTTAAAAATGTATGGGGCTTTGAAGATTTTTAAAAAGGAAGGGCGGGGGGCATGCAAATTCCACATATTTTGTAAGACTCTGTAGCACTTCATAGGAGAATAGGCAGAGAGGACAATGTTGTTACTACACAAAATGGTTTATTCCACTTGATTTCATGTGTGCCATAATTAAAGGAAACTTAATAAATTAATGCAAACTATTACAGAGAATATACAGGGGGGAAAAAAAAAAATCTCAAACCTACTAGGAGTTGTGGTATTGGGAGTCCTGGTGAGAAATTTTGCTGCACGTTATTTTACTTCTCCAGTCTTGTTAGCCTACCTCACCCATGTTGCAGATATCACAAAGTTGCTAACTGATCTTTAACTGAACTATAAAATAAAGTAGGCACATCTAATATGCCTGAATTTCTTATTCTCTTAGGTTTCCAGTTTTAGGATGTATGACGGTCTTATGTCAGCACACACTTCATGGTGAATACTAAATGCTTCCCTTCCCTTTATTTTCCTCTCCAGGATGATGTGCTGGGCTTTCCAGCACAGCTGTGTTAGCTATTTTAAGATTATTCTATTCCCACCCACTTCATCCCCCTCATATAAAACACATTTAATTCTTCTGTAACTTAGTATGTTAGTAATGGAATCCATTTCTTTCTACATTACATTGTGTTCTCATTTACCAGCAGATTAAGCTGATGATTTGAAGAAAATGGGAAGCAGGAGGGAACCATTATTCCGAAGAATGTCCTTATTTCTTGGCATTACAAATTAGGGATTAGACATCTCCAGCCTAGCTGATGTTTTCAACACTTCCCAAAATCAGAATGGCTTTGGATTATTGTGAATTGAGAGCCATTTCCAGTTTGATAGTAGTAACTCTAACACAAAGAAATTAAGGAAAAGGGTGGTAAAAGAATAGTAAATGACAACTTCCCTCCCCCCCCTGCCCCAAAATGTGGCAATCCCATTAAATAATATCTGTTCAGTGATGTGTATCAGATCCATGTGCCCAGACAGCATGTGGGATGAGCAAAGCATTCTCCCAAATAGTTCATATTTACTTTTGTAGTAATCCTGGAAGCTTAGTAGTATGTGTTGACAGTGACAGTGCTGGTAAGGTGCTAATGGTATCTTAGGACTGAAATGCTGTTAGAGTTTGTAAATTGCCTCTGTCAGAGCAGTTGCAATTTTCTGTGCTAGTGACATAGGGACAACAATTGCACAACGTTGAGCCCTTGTCAGGTTTGAAGCAGGCTGTTTTTTCCTTGGGGATGTAGGACTTGAGGGTTTAATTGCCCTCGTGTTTTAAACTTTGATAGATATCTTTCCACAAGATATTTCTACTGCTGAGTGTGAAGGGGAAAGAATATTTTTTTCAGTTTTCTCACTTTAAATCCATGAGACATGCTTTAACAGCTGGTTATTTGTAAAGGGAGTTTGCTTTAAAACACAGTAAATTAAAAGCTGCTTTTAATGCTGATGATTCCCTTTATTGGCAGTTTGGAAATAGGAGCCTTCAAATACTTTCTTCATTGTTTGTGACTTGTGTTGTATCCTGTGCGGGAAGAACAAAGGCTGGGCAAAAAAATTTCCTGTCTTAAGGAGTGAGTGGTTGGTTCTAGTCCCTTCTTTTGGGATGGAGCAGTGTGAGGGCTTGTTAGATGAGCTTTGGAGAGATGCAGGACACTTCAATCCAAATGCTTTGTTCTGTTCTTCAGAGACAGACCCACAGAAAGTGAATTTATTCTTTTTTGGATGAATTGCTTCATGGGTTCAGTGATGTGATCAAAGGTGGTCAGCTGAAAGATAATCATTTCTGCCATGTTCTCCAGTCTGCATTGTAACACTACAGAAGTCATGTTCTTCAGCAGTGGTTACAGGAGCTCAAATGAAGTCTGGCTTTCAATATGGGCAGATACCAGGATGGTTTTGGATTCTGCAGGGTTTTTGGATTGGAAGTTGTCTTCTTTTCATGGTGAGTTGATCTCAATAGCTACATATCCAAGAAGGAATTAAAATGGTTAGCCAAACTTTGTATTTAAGCCTTCCCAGATGACAGAGGGCTGCAGTCTTGGCTACAGAGAGGACAATTAAGGTGGAAGGGTGGGTATTAGGCTTGCTCTATGTTCAGTGTTTGCATGAGCAGCTAACTGCAAGTGAAGGAAGGCAAAATGTCTTAGCTGTTCTGGTTCTCCCACCAGTGTGAGTGTTTCACATTTTTCCTCAGCATTCTGGAAAGCTGATTTGTTTTTGCAGCTCTGTACTTCGTTAGGGTTTAGAAATTAAATAGCTTCATGTTGAAATTCTTCCTGATTTTGGTCACTTTTACCATCTGTTTTTTAATGAACCTATTGGTGAACTTAGTGCCTGTGTTTTGTACTGCTCCTCTAGAAAGGCCCTCCCTGCAGAGCTGGGCTGAGAAGTGAAAATGCTCAGGTGTGCTTGATCGTGCCACTGTTTAAAATGTTTGAATTTCTGCTCCATGTAAATGGGAACTTGATAAGCTAACAAGGACACTTCTGTTCATACAGAATTTATGAGTCTATGTTCAAAACTGCTATAAAAGGACACTTCTTGTCCTCAGTTAAATTGACAGCCACTCTTTCAATATATATGCCTTGTGCTTGAAAAATCAAGACATATGATTGTCTCTTTTTCAGTTAAGAGGAAATATTTTTTAAATGTCTGTATTATTGAAAATCTGTGATATTTGCTACGGCGTTTCTTTTCAAGAGGTATTGTTTTGTTTTCATATATAACTATTGCTTTTCCCTTTGCTTGTCTGTCTGGACGGACAAATTCCTGTAGGTATACACATCTGTGATTAACCTCACTTCTTTCCACTTGTGGTCAGGGCCTTCTCAGTAAGAGCTTTGTTTAAAGTTGAAAAATCATGATGCTGAGAAGCTGCCCAAAGAAGAAATAGGAAGGTGATGTGTTGTTGTGAGCAGGCTTCATTTTTCTTCTGCATTTTTCCATGAGTAGTGCTGGGCTTCGTATGCCTTTGTATGCCAAGAACTTGATTCAGATGGACAAAATGAGGCTGGAGGAAAAAGGAGGAGGTAGGAAACCATCTGCTCTTCATCAGCAGGTTGTTTTTTTCTCTTCAATAATGGGGTATTCCGCATAGTATCACTTAGTGTCTTAAGCAGATGCAAATTGACTGGAAATGATCAGATATTTTCTGCTGGACCAGACTGTGCAAATGGATATCCTGCCCTTAGATAGTTACTGCTGCACATGCTGAGACTGTTGCCCCAGAACTCTGCTTCTTACAGGGATCATGCAAATTGGCTTTAATCAGCTTCCAATGAAGCCAGCCAGCTTTACTCACAAAGCCATTCTCAGTTATTAAGCTAACTTGACTGATTTTGCTTAAGGTAGATGAAAGAGCATGAACTGCCCTACCTGTGGATCTCTGAGGTGGGTAACTGCCAGCCCAAGGGTTATGCTGCAAGGCAACAGGTTGCCATTTACAGAGCAGATGTCTTTCCATTGCCTTAGTAGCTCAAGTGTTGAGATCAGTGGAAAAACTGGTTTAGAAAGAATTTTTAATATTGTTAGCAGTTTTCTTCAGTACTGACTGGTACAAAAGCACACCTCAGACCCTCACCACAGTAAAGTATGTATCTAGATATGACCTCAGGGTAGGCTAATTTCTTATGTTTCTCAGTTCCCAGTCCTCTAGTTCATACTGCTGCTCTCTGCAGCCCTGAGACTCTCTTTAAAATGATAACATTCTCAAATTCCACATATTGGGAGGTCAAGAAAAGTATTGCTTAGAAATATTACAAGATCGGTGACAGGATGAGCAATGGTCAGACTCCTAGTAAGCTTTGACAGGTAAGCACTGCAAAACCTTGTTGGAAGAGAAATATTTCAGCTTTGTACCCCCCTTCCTTGCTGAGCAGACACAAGTCTCGGCAGAGAAAGGTGTTAGTGTGACAAGTATGTGAGTCTGTTCACTGATCTTCCAGTGCTAAGCTGGATGTCTTTGTTTAAACTGCTGAAGAAGGATGTAAGGGAAGAAGGATGACAAAAAATTCAAGTGGCATCCTGAGGTCTGGACAGATTTCTTAAATACTCCAGCTTCCCAGGACAGTGCATACTGAGATTCAGGGATATGGTATTAGGATGTAGGTTTGGTTTGCATTTGTTTAGGTTGAATAAACACTCCTGGCATGGATTGCATTTTCTTCAAATATATCTCTTTTAGAAGTAGATTAAATTTCTTCCCATGGCCTGTTGAAGTTGATGGAGATTTTTCCATCTCTTAAGTTGTTCTGCATAAATAGGAACACTTATATTTAAATTAGAAACTTGGACTTGTGCAGTCAGTCTGGAGATATGCCATGAGAACATCTGTCTACCTGAACATTGGAGTTGTACCAGTTCAGGCAAAAACCTGTTTGCCTTCAGTATCGCCAGTGAAGTTGCAAAAGAAAGCTCTGAGCAAACACAGTTTGGCAAGGCTCATCATATCTAGGTCACGTGCATGAGGAAGGATAATCAAAAGGAAATCTTGAAAGGCACTTCTCATCTAGGGATGAGAGTATGTAGCTGAAAAATATTTGTCCTCGGATTGAAAAAAATGTTGTAATACCTACGTACCACAGGATGGAGTTACAGACTTAACTTTAAATTCTCTTACCTTCTAGCCAAGCTATTAATGTTTGTACTAATCAGGTTTTTTTAATACTCTGTACTTGCAACAGATGTGTACAAGTGTATTGAAGATTCTTCCAAAATGCAGAGGGCAGAACAAGGTTAATACCTGCCTCAAATCCTGCCTGTGTTATATGTTGAGGGTACAGGTCGTAGGTGGTGCTTTCATCTGCTATGAGTCAGCATTCAAGACAGACGTTTTTTCAGAAGTCCAGTGGACTCTCTTAGGATTGTGTTAAGTGTGCTGCTCCCACCTGGGAAAATACACTGAGAACAACAGTCCCCATGGACATGATGGTAGTGCAGGGGATGGTGCAGCAACAGCATCACATGAGCAGCATGATGTTACTAAAATTGTGGGTTGGAGGCAGGAATAAGCTGTAGTCTGGTACAGAGAGAGAGAAAATCTTCCAGGAGGGATTGCTGAGAGGAGTAGAAGGAAAGAATAAAGGCATCTTCTGTGGTTTTGGGAATGCTTTTATTTGCTTGTTTCTTTCCTTTTTCCTGTTGAAGGAAGAGGCTGTGCTCTAAAAGTAGGTGCTCTTGAAATTTTCTCTGTGAAAGGAGACCTAATCCAAGGGTGCTGAAATATAGTGGATCCTGGAGCTGGTTCTGCAAAGCTGGTAACTGCTGTTGTGATTGGAAGAGGCTTCCCAGAGTTTTTTGTTTCTAGGCAGCCAGGCTCACCTTTAGGAAGATCAGTATTCTTCAGCTTCCTTGTCTGTAGAAAGGTGATAGCATTTAATTACATACTAAAAAAAAAAAAATGATGAAACTGAATCTACTCATGTTTGCAAAACACTTGGAAACCTTCAGCTTGTAGAATTGGCAGTATTAGTTACTGCCTACATCATCCTTGCAGTGCTCCTCCTATCAATCAAGGTACAGGAGTATTTTCTCTGGGAAACTTCAGGAATGTCCTTTCTCATTAGTAGAGCTGCTTCCAAAGAGGTGGTTGCCCGTTTGTGCAAACCTGCAAAGCTGCCTGTGTGGAATGATGCAAACAGCCCTGCTTCTCATTATTCAATTACTTCACAAACATCATTGAAATTTTACATTTGTCAGAAAGCTTGTCCTCAGTTTTAAATGCTCCACATCTAAAATTATAATTCAAGTTTTAGTAAATGCTCTGAATGTTAAGCTAATGAAAAGCTTATTTAGTGTGTTTTTTTATTACTATTTTTGAAAGGCTTTTTCTATCTCCAAATGTTAATTAAAAAAACATGCCTGTGTGTAGTTGTGACACAGGTTAGTTCTGAAGGCAGGAGGTTGTTATGGCATCCAAGCTCAGCTTTCTCCTCTTGATGTCTATAATTTTTTCTTTCTGATTCAGTGTATTAATAAAATACTAAGCCAAGTCTTGGACACAGTGCCCTGTGCTAGACATTTAACGTGGAAACCTTGACTTTGTAAGCCTCGTAAAATAATTAAATACAGGGAATCTTGATTACTTGGAACTGTTCCTTGGTCTTTTGCCTTGTCAGTGCTCCTCAGGTGAGGCAGAGGCAGGCTGGGTCAGTACCTGTGCCGATGCCAGGGGGGCTATCGGCTCTCAGGGGCTCTCACAACTTCCCCCCACCAATTTGGAGAGGTGGTTGGGTAAAACAGAGGGTCACGCGTGGCCTTCGCCTCTCACAGAGCAACGGCCACTGCGGGACCGTGTTTTAAGAGCGGTAGTTAGAACACCCCCCACCACTGCAAATTGCTACCGAGACCAGTGTCGAGTTTAGGAATTAACCGGTTTCTTAGGGGTTCACACAAACTGTGGGATGAGGTTTAGGGAAAATATAGAAGTGTCAGGTGGCTACTAGGGAAGTAGTGTGACCTTTGGGGAGGAGATGCAAAAAGTGCTGTGCTCTGAAGGCGTTTTGTCTGGGAGGGTTGTGGATCCAAGGAGAGGGAGGGGGGAGCTGAGCCCGGCAGGATGGTTAGTGTGTCTGTGTGTGTGTTTTTACCCTTCCGTAGCGTGTGGCTCCTGAGATGCGGCTTCTTTTCCAGCTGCCAGGGCTCGGCAGCAGGTCCGGAGGGAGCAGCTTCCCGGGAACAGGGGCAACCATCCCAGCAGCAGCGGGCGGACCGGGCAGAGCGGCAGGAGGAGCGGGCAGGATCTCGCAATCCGTGCTTTAGGGGCAGCCCCTCGCGGCTCAGCAGCGGTTCGGTTTCCCCGGCAGCAAAACGGGGGGTCCCGGCCCCGATGCTCCAGGGTGAGAACCCGGCTCGCTCACCCTGGAGGCTCAGGCTCGGTCCCAGCAGCAGGGGGGTGTCCCACGCAGGAACGTCCCACCTGCTGAATTCGCCACCTTTTATACCCCCGTGACCCACCTGTCCAGCCAGTGTCACTGTCCAGAGCCAATCGGCATCCAAGAGTCCCAAGTTAGGGCAGTAACTAGCAGGGCACTGCATAACTCGTTGCCCATCCTTCGTGCCTTGTACCACATCTGTTTTGCTTTCATGTGTCCTTGAGCAGCAGGCCTGGTTTTGGTTGGTTAGCTGAGTATAATCAGCAGAAGGTCTTCACTGGCTTAGAAGGCATTTTGTTTAGACTTAGGTGGGGAAGAAGAAGAACCGTTTCCCACAACCTGGTTGAGCAATCTGAAAGCAAAGGAGCTGGGATCAGTTAGTCACAGGGAGTGCTTCTCTGACTCGGTGCCTTGCAGCAGGGAAGTAACTGAATTCTCATCCTTTGGGTGACACGTAGGACTAAGGTCTTTGAGAAGTGATCAAATCTGAGGATCTTGTAATGATAAAAGAAACACAGAGCTGTAACAACTAAAATACTAGAGGCTATACTGGTTTTGTCCAATTCATAATGTTGTAAGTGCTCCTCTCAAGTTACTATTTCTGTCAGTTCTCCCCAGGAGAAATCTCAAGACAATAGCAATAATATAATGTCTGAAGCAATTCTCTTCTACTGATTTTATTTTTCACATCATCTTGTATTAACCACATGTTACTTTACTATTTATTCTGTGTGTGAACTTCAGTTCCAGCTATTGACTCCTGTACGTTGGGATAGGAGCTTAGAAACCCCTTTAATATTTTGTGTATGTGTGGGCTTAACAGCATGCTCAATCACATCTTGAATTAGGGAAATGGCTATAGGTTGTTTCAAAAGAATATTCCTTAAAATTAAGATAAAGTACACTTCAGTTTATAACTATCTAGGTGGGTACTCTGCCCTAAGTGGGAATAAGGGCTCAATCTGTTTTTAATTAGTGCATATCTATATTAGAGCTTTAGATTTGATCTGATGTGTTTTTTTGGAAAGAAATTGCTGTGGGATTTTTTTCCCCCCCTCTCCTGTTTTCCATTCTTTGATCCACTCATAAACCTTCTAGTGTGTATTCCTTTAGGAAAGCATTTTTGTGGATTGCCTTTTTCATTCCTTCTGGTGTTGTCTCTGGAGACTTAATGTGTGTGCTGGTGGGGATGCAGTGACTGGTGGTAGGTTGTGTCCTGGTTGTTTACCTGCAGATAGCTGGGAAAAAGCAGATTACTTCAACTGAGTTAGACCCCCAAGCAGCACTTGGGAATTGTTATCCAAATGGGTTTGACTGGAAGCTTTAAAGGATCTGAAAGACAAATTGAGTTGTAAAGATTTGAAAGAAACAATTATTTGTGTTCAGTCCTGCAGCAGAGCTGAGCTGCTGTCCTTGTGCACTGCTCCATCAGCTTGACTTCACTTGCTTATAAAATTCCTTTCTGGCTTCTAGTAGTTCCTGAGCTGTTCCCATAATAAACAAATGACAACTTTTTTGCAGGGGCTCAGTTTGCTTTAGGGACACTTCACAAACCATGCGTTCTTGTTCCCACTGTGTTGTCAGCTTGTCTGTTCCCACCTGCTACAATGTCCACCATGCTTCTGGGAGGACTGCAAGAATAGTATTGACATTTTAGCTAGCTTTTGAAATGACTTTTGGCTGAGCAACATTTTCACAGCATTATTGTCATCGAGAAACCTTAAATTGATAGTGCTGTTGCCCTGAAAGGAATGTCATGGAAAAAAGGACAAAATTATTCTGGTGTGAAGCTGGTACAAATTGGGAGCAAAACCTCTCTATAAATAACGTGATTACACGGATGTTAGTGTCAGAATATTCTATTGCTTCTGTGCCAAACATACCCAAAGATATGAAAAACTTATGTTGATGTTGAAAATACCCTGAGAAAATCAATGACTGTTGTTGGCTGGCTCAGTTAGTATGAATGTAACATGCAGTTACTGTGGTGGTGTGAAACCTCTTGGCACCTAAACTATGAGTTTCTTAACTTCTGTGGGTACCAAACAGAAAAACCCTAGAGTGTGTTACAGTTAGGATGTAGCTTAACTCAGTATTCAGAGTAGCTTGATAGATCTGAACAGTCAATCATAGCAATACATAAGAGTGTCAAAGGACCCACCCTATAGTGTGTGCACAGTGTGCAACTATTTGACAGTCAGGTGTTGAGTTTTCACAACCTTGGTGAGGGTGAGATTGTAAGGATTACCAGGTTTCAAGACAGGAAAAAGCAGTTATGGTCACTTATCCTGAGTTTCTCACAGTTCACTGTATCTCACCCAGAAATCTGTCGCCAAGCCCAAACATGTTGGTTGTAGATGGTGTGTTTTACAAATATATCTGGTCTTTCTTCCAAGTCTGAAAACAGTGGCAAAAGCACTGCATCCCTGGGTAAATTGATCACAAAAGAAATCTTCCCCTGAAAAAAATATGCCCAACACACATCAGGATTTGTCTGGCTTTGTGAAAGGTGCCTTTCCCCCCAGCTATTAGCAGGATAGCTATAAGAAAATCTTTCTTCTATAGGTACTTCTGCATCATCATATGCTAATAACAGGCTTCCTGCAATAGATGACTATAAAGCTGTCAACAATCATTTGGGTTTATAGCAATAGCAATTAGACCAGATTTTTTTTGGAATTAAGTTCTGATTGTTACATGAGAAGTATAGGAGAATAAATTACCCTTTGAGTCAGAATCATACTGGCTATATATTTCATTTATCTTTGGGAACATGAAGCAATTGTAACAGAATTACATCTGCTCTAGGTGTGCAGTAAGATTGCTTTTAGTATGACAGAATAGATTCTCTGTCCTACTAAAGATCACTCACATTGATGCAGAGTAGCCATTCAACTGAGAGAAGTATAGGAGAATAAATTACCCTTTGAGTCAGAATCATACTGGCTATATATTTCATTTATCTTTGGGAACATGAAGCAATTGTAACAGAATTACATCTGCTCTAGGTGTGCAGTAAGATTGCTTTTAGTATGACAGAATAGATTCTCTGTCCTACTAAAGATCACTCACATTGATGCAGAGTAGCCATTCAACTGAATGTCTTTAAAGCAATTAAAAACATGCTGAGTCTGAGATAAGATGGTGAAGAAGCCTTGTGCACATATGGGTAGAATACTAGAAGAGATCAATAAGTTTTCTGTGCAGGTGGATACTTTTACCTGTATCCTTGCCTCAAATTACTGCTATCAGTAGCTCTCCAAACAGAGATGTAAAGTTCCCTGTTTTCTGCTGATTTTTAATTGCAGTGCCATTAAGAAATATCAAAGGTTAATTCTTTCTGTGAAGCCTTTAAAAGACCTGCTGATTTTTTTGGACAGTAATGAGAATCTGCTTTATTACTAGCAGTTTTGCTGCCTGCTCTGTTGAAGTCAGCCTGAGAATTATTCTAATGGCAAAATGAGAAACTCAAAATGGAGTTTTTGTTGATCAGTGTTAAATCAGATTCAAGATAAAGTATTTGATTAGAAATAATATATTCTTAGGTTTAAGCAGGTTTCTATCACATGTTTGCCTTAAATGGGATATCTGAAATGTGTTTCTAAAAGGACTGTTTTCCTGAGTAGGCTAGATGGGGAGTTTAAAATCTCTTTGAAGTGGAGACTCTTAATAATGGAAAAAAACCCAACGTCCAATCAAATAAATTAATTCAGTGATATTTCCAGGAACCTTTCTATAATGTGTGCTTCTATAGAACGAAAATAGAAAGAAAACATACAGCTGTGGCATGACAGAATAATGTGATCTATTGCTGGGGCTGGAGCAGAGGAAGCTGGACTAGCAAGATGCAAAGAAATAGGAGAACTCAGTGCCAGAAGCAGGTTGGTGATACTTTTTTCTTTGAAGCTGTACTGTAATGCTCACTGTGTATTAACCATTTGTCTGAATAACATGAAGAAAGGGATCAAGTTCCAATAACTGAATTTACTTAGAGTGGACAAATATTTTTCTGTTCTATCTCTTGAACAGTATTGATTTGAGAGGATATGGCAAGTAAAGCTGGATGTGTCTAAATTCTGTCGAAATGATTGAAATGAGAGGAAATTTCCATGTGGTGGTTGATAGAAAATGCTTCTCAGGACATGTTCTCAGCTAAAGCACATACGAGGAGGTTTATGTGCAGCAGGGAGACAGGGTGACAAGTATCCTTGTCATATTCGTGGTGTCTTGTCATGCCACAAATAGAAGTTGATATTAAATTTTATTTCACTGAAATATTCTGTTTGTCTATTTTGCTGCCTTACATTACACACGATAGTTTGTGTTGTTCTATCATCAAACAGAACCACATAAATAACCCTGAAAAAAGCTGTGTTTATGATTCATCCAGCAAACATTAAGAAGTGCTGAATTTTCAAACTTCCCAACACAAATCTCATGTACCTGTGCACAGAAGCACTAAGATAGCATAACAGAGCATCGCCTTTCCAAATAAAGAGCTGAACAAGGTGCTAACTTGGGCTCAGCTGAGTTAGATATTTGTGTTAGATTCCTCCCCAGTGAAAATGAAACAAATCTGTGTTTTAAGTCAAATTTGGTAGGTATATCCACATCCCAAGTCGGTTGAAACTGCATTGACTGGAGTTAAGGATCTGGCTCTCCATCAGCAGCTGAACAGTTGGATGGACATGCCTGTTTTTGAAAATCAGTTTAGTACTGAAAAAAACAGGGAAAGTGGATAAATAGGATACACAAACCCCATGGCTTTATAAACAGCCAGCAGTTTCTTTGTATCATTTCAATTATACTCCCCCGTAATGAGTTCAATATACTTTTGTAATGTTACTATAAAGCTGCCTATAGGATGACAAGAATGTATGGTACAATGTTACAGTCCTTTCATAACATTCCAGAGTAATTAGGGCATAAAATTGAACTGAAACTTTAAAACACATTTCAACTCTGTTCTATGTATATTATTCTTCAGCGAGCAAGGACAGTAATTTAATATTGACTTCTGGCTACAAGATTACCATATAATCTAAATGCTAATAACAATTAAAGCACAGTGTGGTGATTAAAGTGTCTCTTGGAATATTGAAAATGCAGGTAATAAATGGTGTAAGGATGTGAAGCAAAGCTGGAATATAAGAATCTGTTCTGAAGGTCTATGCTGAAAAAAAAAGTCTGGGCTGAAGAAAACTTTTCTGTGCAGTCTGTGTACTTCTTTCATGCTAAGCCCTCAAACACAGTTTTGGTTGATGTTTTTCTTCCAGGTTCTGTCATATGGAAACTAGACCTTTGAAGCTCAGCCCGCTAGTTTTTTTACCTTCTTGCCTCTCTATGAGCAATAGTTTGTCTCTGGAGAGGCTAAAGTAGTGGCTTCCCTCACAAATTGAGAGGACTTATTTTCTTTTGAAGGTTACTTCTTATTATTGAAATACACACTTCAGAGTTTTCTAGGAGGCAGAAGAACTATGAAAGGCAGCAAAAACAGGAAAGAAATACATAAAACCTTAAATATAGCCAGCCATATGTGGAAATGTGACATTAAGGAAGATGCATGCCATGATAAATGTGCAACACAAAAGGTCCCTTGCCTCAGCTGTTAGTTCTTCCAAAACTGTTTGTATTTTAGATTTGCTTGTAGCTTAAAGCAGTAGTACTTGTTTCCTTGACTTACATGCCAGCTTCCATGGTTTTTTAAATGGGTTTATTGGCCATAGCATCATGGATCTGGAATTGAAGTGTTGGAGTGATCAGGATCTAGGTTCTGGATTGGTACCTGCCTTGCACTGATGGCTGCCTGTATTTTGAGTTGGTTTAGGAGGTGATATAGTTGATGTTACTGGATCCAGGATCTGTCCTGAGGTCTACGTGTAATTCAATCATCTCTGCCTATGTAATAATAATAATGGCAGAAAACTGTGGCTTCTGATTCCATATTGCTGTGCCCAACATAGTGCTGAAGCTTCAGAAACCCTTTGAAGATACTCTTGGACATGCTTGTGTAGGAGGCAGGTTCAGAAGCCTCTGTTTATTTCTTTGTTGTTTGCTTCTGAATTCATTATTTTATGAGAACTGAATTTCTTTTTTTAAGTGATAAAAAAAAAACAGCTTTGAAAAACTGTTGGTTTTGTCTCAGCCTCTTAATTTCTCCATCTGCTTCCACAGACATGCAGTGACCCAGCAGTGCATGGAACAGTTGTCATAAGTCATGCAGCGACTGCCCAGGGATCCTTCCCCAGCCGGTGGCTTCTTGTGGTTTGGTTTTTTTTTTCAGCCTGGTTTAATTTTCTACATGATGGAACTCATAAGGCTGACAGATGTTTTTCCCTTCTTTTTCTATTTTTCCCTTTGCATTTTCAGGGGAAGAAAGGTGCAAACCAAGGCTATAGGAATGTTATCAGTTACCAGCTTTTCCAGGCAGCTCTTCCCCCAAGCAGTGCTGCTTTCCAGCTGAACTGCAGGCTCAGAGCTGCACATGTGCAGGTGGCAGAGGGTCTGCTGTCCCTTTACAATGTACCTGTTCATGCCATCCTTGGGCAGTAGGGCCTTCTACATCCCATCAGATTTTAAGAAGAGGGACCTGTATTGCTAGTGTGTAAGCTAAACTGTTTGGTGCAATGTTTTATAATCACAGAAAGCATTTAAAAGAAACATGATAGGAAGTGTTACGTTCCACAATAAAAAAAAGGAAAAGTTACTGACTTGTTTTTCCCCTTTGTGCTCAGAGAAAGGCAGAGAGAAGAGAAATGGTTTAAATTATTTTGCTTTATGTTTTTTGTTTCCTTTGTTGTTCAAATGTCTTTGAAATGTTAGGATTTTTATAGGTAGAGGTGCTGTTTTCTTCTTCTGTTCCTTCTCTCTTCCATTTCTCTTTTCCTAATCCCATACTTCAGGATTTCTTTAGTCGATCCGGGTTAGCAGAAAGATCACTGTTCCTTGTGGATTTCCCTTTTGCAGGGATCTAACAGCTCCTGGCACTGTACAGCAAGTAGTGCCCATGTGGAGCATAAGTTACTGGATGCTTTGAAGGGTGCCAGGTTGTTCAGTAGCTTGTTGTGAGCAGCAGCTTCTCCACTATGGGACTGTTCAACTTTTCTGTGTAACTCCTGGTTACAAAGGCAAACTACAGGTGGCAGATCTTCACTAGTGTGTATGGGAGGAGATATTGAAAATATTTCTCAAGTCAGCAGTTCAGCACTGAGGGTGATGCTGTAATGGGGATTCCAGGGAAGTGGTTTTAAAAAAATACAAACTCCTCACTTATGGTTCTCTCCAGGTTCATTAGTGATAGAGCCTGAGTGGCTTCTCTTCACCTCAAACCAAAGTGTCTATATCTGCCTCTTCCCTTTGGCTTCTTGAGATACTCTGAGTTTGAACGTAGACTTGCTGCTTTGTTGTGTTTTTATATCAAATGATAGGCAGGACGAGATGAGAGGAGTTGTGGTACCCAACTCTCAGGAACATTACTGGCTCAGAGCTGTGCATTAAGGGCACAATATAATCCTGGGAGTGGATAAGAAGCCATCTCTGAAGATTGTTTCTGAGCTCCCAAATTACTCATAAATAGGGAGAGGAGAAAAAGAATTGCACCAGCAGAGCACTCCATCTCAGTTATCTTCTCTCCCTTCTTTGTCAGGCCCTACAATAGGTCATATGCACACCAACATCTAGCAAGAGAAGCAGGCAGGCACCTCTGCAGACAAAGAATGAAGGAGATGGGTCATTTTGATCAGTCTTGCTGTAGCTGATTGAACAGTGACAAAGATCCATGTGTTACTGTGACTTGGGAATCAAAGTCAGTGAGTTGTCTGTGTGAAAACCTGTTTAGGGGGAAGAGAGGGGAAAATAAACTCAACTTTCTGGTAGCCACCTGAACAAAATGCAAATAAAATGGAAAAGATTTCTGTATTTGTTGGTGTGTTTGTGAGCTGGGATTTACAGTGCACATATATTATTCTTGACAAAAATATTTTGACTGCTTTTTGTCAAAGCCCTTCTGTGCTGTAAGTGCTTCTCTTCATCATAATGAGTTTCCTTGCCTGAACCATCCTAACCAAACCAATTCCAGGCTTTATTTCTTCAGAATTTAAGAATGTGTTTTTTATGGTAATGCTTTTATTGTGGATGTTGAGCAGTACCCAGACGTTTGAAGCATTTATTATTGTTGATAATATGTTTAATAGATCTGCTTTCTTCTGGAGATTGCAAAGAACTTGATTCATTCTGCAAATGGGAATTATTTCACCTGATAATGAAATGTTGTCATCTCATGAGCATGAAGAGAAATTGGACAGGACACGGCAGGTCATGGCAGGTCAGCAGAAGAAATAGAGAATAGCTATGCAGCTGTAGTACAAGAGGAGAATCAGACTGAGGGAATGGAGTCCCAGCCTCCTTTTCCTTGTCGTCTCAAATATATTGTATTTTTGTTCACCCTGGTAAGGAAGGCCTCATGGCTCCTCAGTGTCCTCTTGCTAAAGGCTGCAAGGAAGCAGTTGAGATGTTGAGGGTACTAAAACCCTAAAATGGAATTCTGCAAATAGGCAGATAAAATGATGAGGTTTTTGTTCAGGGCCTATTCAGTCTTCTGGAGGTCAGAGCCTTAAAAGCCCTTGCTTAGATATTTAGGAGGATGTGTAGTTCCAGCATTTTCATTTGGTATATATATCTTTGGACAATTTCAGACTTGAAAGTCATTACTGCTGGGAGGCAGTAGAGAATGTGGTGGTGGCAGGGGGTGAAATTTTGTCAAGAAATGTGGACAAGAAGCTGCCTAAACCCTGTATGCAGGAAACAGGGAAGGGAAAGCCCAATAACTGCTCACTGGGGAAGGGAGAGGCATAATCTCAATAGTGTCCAAGTTGTTGGGCATGTTCTTTCTGCACCAGATTTTCCTTCCATGAGTAAGATCTAAGTGAGTGAATCAGAAAGGTTGCAGGTAAAAATCTCAAACATAAAGAACAATTTTCATGTAAATGAATCTTGAAGATCCAAGTAGCTTTTCATCTTTTGTTTACCATCCTTCATTTTAAGCAGGCAACAGACAAAATATTCAAATGTGATCAAGGTGGAGATAGAAGTCATGTGGAGTTGAGAAGGTTTTACTTCTGTGAAACAACTGAATGTGTCTGCAAACAGGAGGAGCTCTGGATTTACACTGTCTATCCAAAAATATATTGGGCAGAGTTTCTGCTTGTGCCCACAGGAGAGAAGAATCAGTCCATGCAGAGGATTTGCTGTGAAGGCATGATGAATTCTAGCTGTGTGTGATTTTCGATGTTGCTGTTTGAAAGGTGCACTGCTTGATATTCCCCAGCCCAAGGGTAGGAGACACAGTTCAGGGGGAGCCTGAGAACACTGATGTTTGATAGAGCCTGACTTTGTCTTTATGTTTATCTCTGAATATGCCTTGTGTAAGATAGCAATGGGGAATTGCAAGATTTGATTCTCCTGGCAAGGGGTTTTTGTAGGACTTACTGGAAGATTTAGCTGATTTGTTTTTCTGTGAATTAAGGACAACTTCCCTAAGGCAACAGGAACTACTAGTAGAAAATGGTCCCCAGGAGTCCTTTGCCACAGTAGCAACAATTCAACTGAACCTGTAACACGCAAGTTTCTAGGTGTGTGTCCTTCAAAACCATTGTTAGCAATGATATGGACTCTGAGTACACAGAGGAGATTGGGATTGTTATAGTCAGTGGAGATTTTAAGGCTCTTTGGTAAATGTCAAAAAAGTGGAGTATTGTCAGGCTCCAGGTTTCTAAGCTGTATGTGGCATGTGTGGAGCTATTAAAATGTACTAGGAAAGAACAGCAAGAGGGCTGTAGACTTGGTGGTGGATTGGAGAATGTCTAAGATCTAAAGCAAAATGGTAGTGACTGTGTCTCTTCAGCTTTGTGGGCAGATGTCTGTGGTCCCTAAGAGAAGGGCTGTGAATTGTGCAAATCCACACTCACCTTTATCATTGCTTATGTAAAAACTTCAAACCCTTTATTTTTGTTTGAAAGACATTTCCAGTCCAGTAGGTTTGAAGCTTGACTGTTGCAGCAGAGTTTTGTTCTCCTTTTGGGGTTTGTGTCAGTCTAACCTCTTGTGTGTTGTGAATTCTTCCAGAAAGTGGTTATAAATGTGACTTTGGAAACTGCTTTGGCTGTTGTCAGAGATGCTGCAGTAAACCACATGTGCTGATCAACGTGTGCTAATTCCTACCTTATTAGCAGAGCTCATTTAAAAATAAATTTTAAAGGTAAGAAATGCTTACCTAGATTGTCAAATCTCGTTGCTCTTTGTTGTGGTTTTTTTTTTTTTGCTGATGCATGTTTCATGACCTAATTGAAAAATAAATTTTGCATAATTTAAGGTTACCAGATCTGAATTTCTCCAAGTTAAACTCAGCTAGGAACTAATTTGGACTAAATTATACCTGACAGTTGCATCCATTTACCTTATTATGTCTATTAGTTTGCTTTGCATTCATTATATTTCTTTTCATAGATTGAACTTGGCTGGCTTGACATTACTTTCCTTTTTAGAACTGTTTCTAGTATTTTATTTTCTAATTAGCACTTAATTTTCCATCTAGCTTAACCCTGTGCCCTGGTGATATTAGTAAGAGGAAGAGCAGGATGGATTTTTCAGCTATTTACGTCTGGAAAAGTCCAAAGTTTAAAGCACCAGCAACTGTACCTGCTCTTCAATTATTAGTTTTAATTGACTTTAAGAGTCTTCTCCCCCACCTATGACTTTAGAACTTTGATCTTAGGGACTCCTGCACGTGAGCTGATTTATTTCTGCGCAGTCTCACAGCTGGCCCTGAAGTACTGCAGGTGAATGGCAGAAGCAGGAAGGGTGGCCCTGACTCCCAGCTGAGGGCACTTTATTACAGACTCCAACAATTCAGTATTCTGAACAGAGCAATATTTTAAAACATTCTGAAAAGCACCAGAGACTTTGTACTAAAAGTAATGGAGGCTTTCTGTTTAGTTGCTCCAGCTGAGGACTATTGTTTGTTCTCTGAGATAATTAGCAGCTATCCTCAGGGCTTTCTGAATGGCTTTGTACATGTAACTGACAGTTTAAAAACACAGAAGAAATACACAAGGCTACTTAAAACGTAGCACAAAATACTGGCTTAATGAGTCATCTCCCAGGCTGATGGAAGAGTAAGAAAAGTCTTGAGTAAAAAGAACAGCCACTCATTCAGTAATATACATTGAGTCTTGGGCTTGTCTTCCATCAGGCCATTATCCTTCCCTAGGAGCTTCCTTGTCAGTACAATGCAAATGCTGAATATTTCTGGTGGGAATCAAACACTTGAGACCTGTGTTTTTGGGAGCAGGAGAGTACTTTGCCCCTTGAGAAGACTAATGGGAGTGTTGTAAAACCCATACATACAGTCAAGTATTAGATACTGCAGATAAAACTGATAAGAAACAGAAGTACAGCTTAAGTAGTCTTTTGTTTCTAGTTCAGAATTCTGTAACTCCTGTGCTTTATTCAAAATAACAATTTGCAATCTGTAACAACTGATAAGCAGTTAATCAGATTATGATCTGTATATGTGAAGCCAGCTCTGCAAATATTCACATCTCAAAGTGGTGGTGGCCTTAAGCTCCATGACTGCTCAGCTGCCTTCTTTGCTGTTCTGGTGCTGATTGTTTAATGACTTATTAATATGCCAATTGAATTTCTCTGACCTTCTTTTTAAACCATTCAGCAATGTTGGAATATTGTTTCATTACTGATTGGTTGTACTTAGTCCTTGGACATACCTTTCCAGTCCCTTTTGCCCTATCTAATGGTAAGCCAATCCATGACTGATAAAAGGGAAAATTCCCTTGCTTTGAATAAACAGTTTCCTGGCTCTTAGAAGTTTAGTACCATCCCAGCTTCTGGATTTGAACATCCTATTGCATATATGTCATTGGTTGACAATGTTGGGATTCATGTTTTGTTTCATCCACGGTTGTTTAAATACTTGCCATGTGTTTTTTTTTCTCTTGGGCAGCACAGATTGAGAGCCCTAGGTCAGCAAATAGTAATTTATTTTGGCAGCCTTTGATTTCTGGTAATTTCTGGGTGACCTGCAGTGTGGTCTAGAGCAGACAGCTATTCCAAGTATGTTAGAGTGCACCTTCCATGTCCTTACACGTGTGTGTCTCAAAACTTTACATTAATGATCCCCATGTCAGGGGATAGTGAGCATTTTGTGCCACATTCCTACAATGAGATTTATGTTTAAAGACAGAGCTATAAACAAGAGTATGGCTTGTTAGATCCAAATTACTACGACCCATGTGAAAGATTTTTTTGATTCTCAAAGGAATGCAAAAATTAAGTATCTGTGGCTTTGATTTCTCCCATACATAAGCTTTTTTTTTAAAAAAGAAAAAATCTGCCAGAAACCATCATTTTGAAGATATCTGTGTGTACATCTTTCAGCGTGGAATGTTCATGATAAACAGGATTATTTCCTGTTGGAGATTTTGTCCATCTCGCTGCTTGTAAAGCTTTTCTTTATCTACTAGATGTGCTTTTATGACAGTCTCTCAGTATTTAATATGATTTCAGTCTCTGTTATTGGCATCTGCATATGAAATGCAGACGAATGTCTCTGTGGCAAAGGATTATGTGACCTCAGGATGTGCTGTGCGATTACAAATGGTATGACATTTGTCTTCTGAATAAACTTTTATTACCATTTGTAAGGGTGATTTAAAACCAGTAGTGTTTATTCATGGGGTTATATGGAGCTAGAAAATTAAATCCCTGGGAAATTCCTGTTAGGAAAGCCAAAATTTCCCACAAGGTACATATTAAATAGGTATTTTTTCAGTTTAATTTGTAACACCCAAAATAAGTGTCAAGGCAATAATTCAAATCTCACTTTGATTTTATTTGTGTTTAGTATTTTAATGTTGCAAACATCAAAGGCTCCTTACTCTCCATGCAGGTTTACTTGAGACCATGTTGTGATTTTCTACTTTACTCAAGAAGCTTTATAGGGTGCAGATACTGTTTTTTAAAACTATTACTAACTAAATGGCTAAATTATAAAAAATAAATTCTGATGGTCCTTAAAATGTCTTTGAAATTGTCCTAATTGTTGTCATTTTTAAACATGGTATGAAAGGAAATAACCTTGTTATGCTTTGCTGGTTGATGTGCTATTTGCATCCTCCCCTAATGCAACATCTGTGGAGGGTTTTTGCTACATTGCAGCTGCACCTGGGATTAGTGTGTTCTCCTGTTCTGACTCCTGCACAAGGTTAAACATTCTCAGTAATAGTTATATTTTTATGCATGTGAGTGTGCAGTAATCTCAGTGAAAACAAGTCTTTGAATGTGTCTGCTTTGTGACAGCACTTTGACATTCTTTTAAATACAGGAAACAGACATAAGCAATATGTTTTTAATCAATTAAACTTCCAGTGTCTAATTTGTGCAGAGATCATGCACTTGTTCAGCATCATTTATGCCCAATACAGTTGGTACAAACATCACATTATTTGCTTAGTTGTATTACTCCTCTTTTTATTTAGCTTTGTCCTTTTTTGTGTCTATCCACAGTACTAGACATGATCAAAACTGGAACTTCTATACCAAATAAAATTCTTGTACTTGAAAGCAAACACCTCAGTTTATTCAAGCATTCATGAGCTTAGGTTCTCCAGAGCACTTTTATTGAGAAATGGGAAAGGGTTGTGTTTGGATAATACTGACTGAAAATGAAACATGGTTCATTTTTTTTTTCCTAGCAGAAACTGCCACAGAAAATTTTGCAAATTGATCAATTCAGAGGTTTTTAGTTTGCCCCAAGCCCATTTTAAGACATAGATCACTTTCATTTGCAATGCTATACCATCCTTTAAATAACACAATAACACCAAGGAAATAATTCACCAATCCCATCCTTAAACCCCAGCTCTAATTGCCAAAGAATCCAGTCTTTGTAAGAAACTGATGATGTATGTAGAGCTCTGTAGTTGCTCCATACTCCTTGTGACATTTATGGATGTCACATTCCTTTCCATTCACCATTTTTAGTTCCTGCAGTTAGTTTGCCTCTTCTTGCAAAAACTGGAATGTGTTGAGACTTAGATGCACCCTGGGTGTGTGACAGGGCTCTGTAAGGCTGCTCATTCATCTCCCCTTTAGTGCACCAGCAGATGCACTTTTGTTAGAACCATCAGTGAGCTTCCACTTGAAGCCTGTTGCCTCTCAAATGATTTCACCTGAATTCTGAGAGATGACTGGAGGTGTCAGCAGGTGTGCCAGCAACCTTCAATCTGAGTGCCCAGAGGTCAACCTCAGGAATCTGCTGGGATCTGGGCAGCTGTGGCTCTTCCATGTGACAGCTATTAACTGTCAATGAATGCTGGGGAGACTTTGTTAACACTGAAATGGCTGTTCCCATGTATACTGTTGTCACCTCTGAGTTTATACTGGAGTTTAAGCAGAAGATCTCCTTCCCTTTGTCAGAGCGATTCCAGCATTCTGCAAGTCTCTTGCAGTTGTTTTTAATATGGAATAATGAGCAAGGCTGGATTGGATAACAATGCAGTAGAGCAGTGGCCCAACTTGTTGCGAATGTGTCCCTTTTATTGACCAGTATTAGCCCCTTCCAAGAAAGCTTGCTTTATGTGCACAGTCTAGAGGCCATGGGACAGTTCAAAAGGCAGTGACTGAAGGAACTGAGCAGAGAAGTTTCTGCCTGTGCACTGTACACAGAGAAGATCTTTCATGCTAGGCTTACAATCTAAGTGAAAGCTCAGTGTAGGGAGGAGATGGGCCTTTGAATTAGTTTATGAATTCCAAAAGTAATACTCCCTATTATTTGTTACTGTAGTGCCTGCTTATTCTGGCCAAGATCACTGAGACAGATGCTTTACAAACATACACTGAACAAAGCTCCTGTTGTGCTGCACTTAACTAATGAGATACAAAGCAGAGAAGGAGAAAAGCATCTCCAAGAGTTGCTTACACATCATCTGGTAATCAACAGGGCCTGAAGGTTGATGCTTGCTGCACTGTATTACTTGCCTACCTAGAATCCTCAGTCTTTTTCCCCCCTGCTCTCCCAGAGTGTCAAATCCAGAAGTGTAGAATAAACATTAGTGGCAAAACACACTAACAGGCAGAAATTAAGCATCTACTTGGCAGTATGTGGAAAATACTGAGGCTCCTTTCTTTAAACGCAGAACAAACAGAAAAGAATTTAACTTGATCCTATAATACAGAAATCTTCTTTCTGTTACGACTTGGCAGATATGGGGACTTGGGAGCAAACTAGTTAAGTCCAGAAAAACTACATAAATGTTGTTTGGTTTGTTTGTTTTTTCCTGGAGAGACAAAAATGCCTGAAGAGGGTAGATTTCATTTAAAATGGAGGCTAGGGAGAAGACTTTCTCGCCAGAGTCTGAATTTCTGGCAAACATGTCATTCTTCTGCTTATTTATCATCTACCCTTCATAAATGTCAAGTATAATAACAAAAGGTTTTAATAAACCTGTCAGAGTTGTTTCATGTCAGATTGAGTGAAAAGGTTATGTATAATAATAATAAAAAAGACATAAACCAATACTGAATTAAGCTTCAGGAAGAGCTCTGGTCTATCCATGTCTCCTGAGAACTTAGTACTTCATAGCTGCATTGGTTAGAAAAATAAGTTATTTTCTAACATGCATTAAAACCTACATCAGACTCACATACATGTACTCTGGTAGAAAAAGAAGTATTTTAAGGTAGTCATTTCAGTACTGATGACTCAATTTGAGGAGCTGATGACAAGTTTCCTTTCTGAGATTTGTCAGATAACGAGAAGTATCTGGCACCTTTGTGCTCCCTGAAATTGTGCTGGGTTTGGGGTTTTTTTGTAGCCAACAGGGATGAGAATAGTTTTTTGGACCTAGTTCAGGAAAGTAAAATACTTGCCTCACTGCTTGACTTCAACTGGATATGTGCAATTTGTTGCTATTTATTAAAAGCAGAGAGCACATCTTATCACTGAGTGAGCTGCTGTCCTCCCACGCTTCCTCCAATGCATTAAATTCTCTCCTTTCCATCTGCCTGCATAATCATTCCATTACAATTGCTTGGGCAAGAAGTAATTGGTTTCAAATGTTCCTGGTTGACCAATTTATATTTGAATACTCAGTTGGGGACCCTCTGTTCTCAACGGAGTGCTTGATGTTGCCTCTATTACTGATGGTTCCCTGAGTGCTTATCTTAAAGATTTCCTTCTCACCATGCTGCTATTTTTGCCTGACCTTGCATAGACTTATTCATAAGAGGATGTTGTTGTTAAGATGTTCTCAACTGAATGACTGTAATAATGCATACAGACTGCCCAGCTCAGATCACCCATTAGCTGGTATAATTACTGCTCTTGTCCACTTTACTGCTCTTTAATGATTTGTATTATGTTCATTCCCAGAAGCACAAAACGAGTGGGCCCCAACGTGCTACATGCTGAATGTGCGTCTCCACAAGGTCTGTGGAGGCCAGACACTTCTTTTAACTAAACAGACAAAGGAAAGAATAGGTCAAAGAGATGACTGTGGGTAGTGATGTATCTGAGCATCCACAGTTTGTCAGTGGCAGAGCTGGGAATAGTCAGCTTATGATTAAGGATGGTGAGTTTCATCCATTAGCAGTGGAATTCTCATATCCTGCTGAGTGGTGGCAGATCTTCAGCCATACCTGTGCAGCATGGAGAAATGGGATATGAAGAGCCTTTCAGAAATGTGGAATTTCTAAGCCTCACTCTTGAGAAATAAGTTGCTGCCTGTGCCATCTTTTTCCTTCTGTGCTGTGTTCTCAGATATCCATTAGTATTCTTATGCATCACTCCTTAGAAAAAGAAATTTATGTATTTGGGCAGTGTCCCCTGGGCAGTGGAACATGGTAAAGCATAACAAAATGTCAAGTGAAACTCTAAATTCATCAACCTGCTGATACTGACAGCTTTCACATCAGTAGTGTTGGTTGTGCATGTCATGCACGTCTTTGATTCTTGTGCTTGTTTAGAGAATGACGTCAAGTTGTGCTTTTGTTCAATTGGAAAGGGAAGAAATGGTTGTTTAAAAAAATATCTTCTGATTTCTGCTAAGTTACTCTCTGATTAGTAAGTACTTCCAAATGAGCTGCTTTTTTTTTTTTTTCTCTTCTCTCCCAGGGCCCTAATGAAAAACCAAGCCAAATGGTCTAACTCACAGAAACTGTTGGATTGTTATCTATTTCTGCCTCTCCTTTCTTTATCGCCGTTTAACACTGGCTTTTCATGTTTGATCAAAGGTTTGTGTACAGCTCTGGTTATCCTACTTAGCAGTCTAGTGATCAGTACCTGCCTTCTGGGACAACTGAATTCAAACATGTCATGCATACTAGTAGCATGTTGATAATTTCCCTATGATGGGATGAATGAAATATTTAAAGAGCAGAATGTTTTAGGTCAGGTATATGACCACAGTAACTAGCTACTGTGCTCTCAATTGGAAGAATGATTGTGGAACCAATCAAAGTCAATGAACTTCTTGATGTAGGATGCAAATTACTTTTTGTCCCATGTCTCTGTATCTCTCATGTATCTCATTTTGGTGTGTCAGTTCTTGAGTGCAACCCTGCTATGCCAGTGTAAACTCACTGGATTAAACGTTACTGGATCTGAAGTTCACAGCTGTTCATTCAGGAACTGTCCTAGGCTTCTCCACTGATATATCTTGGATATTAAAAGGAGGGATTTGAGTTGCAAGCTGTACGACAGCTTTAATTAATACAAATGCTGCTGATTTGTGAACTCAGGTGAGTTCTCACAGCATTTGTATAATGTCCTGCACAGATCCTCTGCAGTATTACTTTCATATTAAGCCTGCAAAGTTAAATGGGACATTATTGCATAGTAGTTCCTTTGCTCTCTGGTTAGGAGATGAGGATGCATGTGAAAGATCAATTTTCTTGTAACTGGGGTGTAAAACTTGAGTAGAGGGCTGAAATCTGGCCCTGGAACAGATGCAGCACAACAATAAAATAAGAGGCTTTAAAAATGACATGAGATTGAAATGAAAGGATTAGTTTGTTTTGCAACACAAGCTAAGGGAAAGAAGTAACATGAAGCAAAACAACAATGTGTGGGGTGGAGAAAAACCCCTAAAAATGTTTGGAGCAGTGGGGTTCTGAAGTTCAGCAAGGGCTGATGAAGGTGGTAGCTTGAATAATGTGAAACACGATAAGGGAAAAAGGACTGATTCTGTATTCTTCACTTACATTGCCTTATTTTCTTGATGTTCTGGATGAAAGATAGGCATGGAAAAGGAGAAGTATGACAAAATAAGAAAGGAAGTTAGAGGGAATTAATGAAGAACATTTCAGAAATTCTTTTGCTGCCCTTATTGCTGAATATTTAGGTGTTCCCATGATAGCTCAAGGATTTGGATTCCAGACACAAACTCTAAATGTTTTACTTCCTCAAGTGACAATGTCAAAGGGTTTAATACCTGAACCTTTGTCTCTTCTTCTCAAGGTGTTTGTCTCATCTTCTCTGGCTACTGTTGGCATTACTTAGGGAAATGCAAAGATTTTTCTTTAACTAAGATTATGCTGGGGTTGTTACCACTATCCTTTACTATGTGATAGAGTCTTTGGATTTAACCTGGCCAAGCTCTAGTATTATACAGCTGTCACCCCTCACAGTTCTAGTGCCTGCTTCCAAGGCAGAGTGGCAGCAGAAATGTGTAGCCAGCAACATTGTCTGCATTCTCTGATTTTTAATTTCTTCTTGTGTGAAGAGAAATAGTTGCAGAGTTTCTCAGTGATTTATGCTTAGACATTTTTCATCTGGGAACTCATGAGAAAATTTTTTTAGCACTATCACACCTCTCTGATTCATTTTGCTCTGGGAGGTCATTTCTAGAAGGCCAAATTGCTGGGCAGAGATGTATTAGGAGAAGAGGGAGAGATAGTGACCAAAGAAAGAGTAAAATTTGTTTTCTGATATAACTAGTGCTATAACTGTAATTCTTAGTGATAAACCAATTCCAATTTCTGTTATCTTCTCATTCTCTAGGGGATGAAGGTTCCAGTTCTGTAAAATGTAATGAAGATGTGGTATCTTTATTGTGTATTATTTAAATTTTCTCACATACTCTAGGAATTCAGTGAACCGAGGTTTTATGTTTTTCAGTTGGGTTTTAAGTTTTGCTATGTACTAAATATGAACAGAACAGAGAAGCTGTGTTTGTACACCAAAAGTCTGCTTGGTAGTTTAGACACAAGACTGGAATTTTATTTGTTTCCTGGGATGTAGGTCCAGGAGAGGATTGCCTGGTGGGAGGAGATGCCATAGCTATTCCATTTGTAGTCTGACCGAAAAATATGAAATAGGCAGGGCCCTGTTGTGTATTGAACTCACCTTGATGGGGAAAGTACTCAAAGAAGAACCAGACTTATATAAAGTAATTACTTCTGTTTGACCCCAGAGTTATGTAGCTCGCTGACTTCATCCTTGTTTAATTTAGTTGTGGCAAAAAGAGATCGCATAGACCTGAATGCCATTTTTATCAAGGCCATTATTCTAATAGAGAATCTTCCAGACCTTTTTTGATGTTGAAATGGAGTAAAGAAGTCTCACTAGAAATGAATGTTAAAGCTTTGGCAATGTATGTTTCTGCTGTGAATTGCAATGAAGGTATATAGATGTTTTAGAGTTCCTTTTATTAGCAGTGCAAGTTGCACTCAAATAGTGGTTGAGTGGAAAACTGGAAGCATGGATTTTGAACGCAAATCTCTATCACTTAATGCACATTGTCAACACTTGGGGTGCAATCATCCTGTCTTGGCTTTTTTGAGTTGAAATTAATCCTGTGTCATTACAAGTACTGGCAGACTTGCACTCAGAAAAAGCAAATTATTCCCAAATGTTAAAGCTCAGGTTATAAACAGGAAATTTTCTTGCTGTGGTTTGAATTCTAGTCCATGCCCTAGTCATGATTAACTGGAAGGTGACACTGTTTTTAGTTATGTAACTGGTGCACCTTGGATATTTTGTCTTGGTGCCAGTTCTTTTGAAAATGTGGGGAATCAGTCAAGTCCTTACATAGAAAAAACCTTTGAATATCCAGAAAAATCTGGATTTATCAGTAACAGAAATGGAGTTTAAAGCACACTTTTAAAATTCCAATAAATCTTTAGTCTCTTACCTTCTTTTGACCTCTTAGGAAAACTGATGAAGGCATTATATAGCAATACTACTGTAGCTGGTAATTTAAGAGCATGTCTTTATTGTCTGTGGAGCCTGGTACTGACTGTTCAGAACGAATGTCCCCGTGGTTCAGATCAATAGATATTTTCTTCCAGAGCTGATTTGGTTTTGACTGAAAAGGAAAGCAATTAAGTCAGGCGTGAAGAATTTGTAAGTGTGCATGTATGTATTCATGGAGATGGTAGTTAAATGATCCACTTTTCATTATAGTATTGAAATAGTAACATGTTTCAAGTAAATATCCAATGCCATCTAAGCAGTTACCATAGTAATGATAAAATAAATTTAATTTCAGTCAATCAAATAAATATTTAATTGATTCAGGTCATTTCCACATAGGTATTATACACAGATTTCATACCAGCATTTGATGATATTCAAGCACATTTTCTGTACAGCTGGTCAGCAGTTTTTTTCTCCTCTTTAAATAATTTTTAATGAAAATACCATTGTTGAACAATGTAACTGTTACTTCAGTGTTTAAATATTTACTAGTTTTCTCTATCTTTATGAAGTCAGATAGATACCCAAATCAGTGGGAAGAGAAGTCTCAAGAATCCTGCTTAGGGAGGAGTTACAGCTTGACCCCATTTCTTTGGAGGAAAGCAACAGCACAGAACTCAATTTGCAGTTGAGCATCTCTTGTTCTCTGATGTTTGAGAATACTGTCATGTACAGATAAATGGATAAATTCAAATTGATTTGGTCTAAGATTTCCTTGGAAATAATCTTGGTTAGGCTTCTATTCTTAAGCTTGCATATTCATCTTACAAGTGAAATGTAGAGCTCATGCATGCTATATGGATTTAAATATTTTCTCTTGAGGAGAAAGGCAGAGAGATGGCAACAAGATGGATCTGCTATCTAGGAAGTTTTTGCTCCCCCTGCACACCCAAATCTTTACTGGCCATTATTCCAGGATGATAAGGAATGAGGTAATTGGCCAGCAGCAGTTATTCTGTGGTGCTGGTGTCTAATGTGATGTATGTGCTCTCCCGCCCCCCGTCTTATTTAAAGATTTTAAGCATTCAAAATTGTTAACTCAACCAGTATCTGTTACCAAGGCTTCACATCAAACTGACTGAAATTGACTGAAATGGAGTGGCTGTGTTCAGTTACATGTTTATTTCAAAACGTGAGGGGGGAAGAGTGAGACTGTGCTTCTTGTAGAAGTGTAGTTTTTAACAAAAGTTGTCCAAAACCTTGGTGCTCTTATGTACTGGTTGCTGTGTTCTATTGTCTTGATTATTCTGGTCTACGTTAAAGGAGGAACTTCCTTAGAACCTAGAAGAAAGTAAGGTCAAGGTCTGATGTCAGCTGGAGTCCTGTAGTCAACAGACTGCTCACAAAGCTCTTTTTCAACAATGAATAATGTATACATTTTTAAGGGCAAAGGTGTTGTATTTGTGGAATTAAAGCAGAAGGGTACAACTACTTCAGTTATAGCCTGAAGTCAAGATCTTGCTTTTTCTAGGATCTGCAATAGCTTTCAGTAGTAGGCTTGAATTAAGGTAGCAGAAAACAGCAAGAAGAATAGGATTTGTTCAGTTTTGGGTTTGTCTTCTTTCCCTTTTTTTTTTTTTTAATAGAAAAGCTTACGGAGTTTTAGAACAAGAAGCTGCCTATATTGAAACACATTAAGCAACACTTCAGTTTTCTCCTATGTACTTCCAGATACCTAAAAAGGTCTAGCATATATCCTGGTACAGCACTGGTCCTCTAATGGTTTCAGATGATGATGAATCCATGCTTGTAGAGATGATGATTACATTCCCTCTGAATTACTTCAGTTCTTAATGTTACTTATGTTTCTAAGCACTAAGCAATTATTGAATAGCCCTATCTTACCTGAAAGACCAGAAATATAGGTCTCAAAGAATCTTTCCTTAAAAAGTGACAGCTGGAAGGTAGAAACATTTTGATGAATGTTCTTGAAGGCACAAGAGAAAAAGAGGTGCTGTTAACCAGGAAAAGTAACAAAGTCTTTAATTTTGAGTCACACAGTCTGGCTGAAGCATCACTGTGCTACCATATTCTTTTAAGAATAGTAGGTTTTTTTGTTAATGGTTGCTACTAATGAGAAATATTTATTTCTACTTGTAAAAGGAATGCCATTGCTACTATCCTCAGAATGTCCTTGAGTCCATTTTCAGTGTGGCTTTAATCAAATGTCATTTTAACTCTAGTTCTATTCTGCAAACCTCTAGTGAAATTCTATTAATTTTCAATTAAACTTCAAGTAAACCAATTAGCATTTTCATTTCTATAGAGCAACAAAGGCAGAATCTGTAATGAGTCTATTCAGTTGTTCACAGAGGAACAAATGCTCTGGGTAGATTTCTCCAGTGTGTCTTTCTGTGTAACTTTGTAAAGTATATTACCTTTATCATTTTCTTCTCTACTTCAGGCTCCAAAATGGATTTCTTGTGGTATACAAAACTGTATTC
>NW_009952804.1:1098894-1124474 GCF_000747805.2 Chaetura pelagica
CTTTCCCTAAGCTGTATTCCAGTATTCTTTCTGTCTTCATTGCAATTCTTTAATATTGCAGTAGTGTGTTTTTATCAAAGTTAAAACAGTGTCTAGCTGAGGCAGGGACAGTAAAATCCTTCTTGTCCTGAACAACTTCAGGACCTCAGTTTCACAGAGGACAGAAGAAGAAATTTTATCTTTTAATTCTAATTGTGAATAGAAGTGTCTGAATTATCCCAGCTGGAGACAGTCTCAGACCCAGTTGGTTTCTGTCTCAGTCCAGTATTTCATTCTCTCTTCCATTTTGTCTTAATGCTGCCTTCTCCTCACAGACAGCCATGATCCCTGCCCTGAAGAGCTTTATTATAAAGAATATACAGTCCCTGAGAGGGAATCCAGGAGTTCTTCCAGGGTTAGTATGGTATAATAAACTTTAATCATTACTTCAAGCTTGCAGCTGTCTGTAGTGGTCTGCCTCTCCTTTAATGTTGTGCTAATCTAATTGCTGGGTGCTGGGGTCCCCTGCCCTTGCTTGTGCCAGCTCCAGTGCTTCTCTGACCCTGTGTAGAGCTGTCAGAGGTCAGTAAGCTTAGCAGAAAGCTAATTATTGTGTTTTGCTTGTGTTAGTTTTGTGCCAGGTTAGAGATACAAAATGGATCCTCTTAAGATGCTGTGGGACTGTAGCTCAAATCAGCATTGTAGCCAAGCTCATAGTTACACTCTTCTCATATCCTTTAAACTTAAAAGTGTAAGAGAAGACTCACCCAGGCTAAGTTTCCTATCAAACACAAACAGTTGAATCAGGAAGCTGCTCTGCTGAGGTACCTTCAGGAGTTGAGAGAGGACTGTGCTCTCCAAGGGATACTTACAGGTCTGCAGGTAGTACCTACTGTGAAATCCTAATGAGTTATTTTCACTGAGTGAAGAGGATATCCAGGGAGCCCAAGCCACCTAATTACAAAAAAAAAGTTATTTCTGTTAACAGCAAAGATTTAGCTCAACCAAATTTAAACCAAGACAGCCCTGCGCTTGCAGAAACATGAACATCTCTGGCCACTAGCTATGACCACAGAAAAGGAGACCATCTCTTGCACAGGTGGCACTCGTTAAGCCAGCCAAACCCATTAATTTCTGGTCCTGGCTTCAAGGATCCTTTAGTTTTTACCAGTAACAGACAAAAGGTTTTGCTTTTAACTAAAGACAGTTCTTATTCTCTGTTTAATTCCCCCTTTGAGGATGTCTTGTTTTTGCCTGCATTAGTGTTGTGTCTGCCCTCACAGCATTGCCCCAAAGGATGCTTTGTGCACAAGTCCCATCTCTTTTTCAGGAGCCTGCTCAGAGATTGTTTTGGGTTATTTTCTCCCTTGCTAACTGTGCAGGAATACCACTCTCCATGCTGTTGTCCTCTTTGCCAGACCACAGTGCTTGCAGTTTGCTCTCACCTCAGAGAGTCAGCTCTGGTTTGTAAATACCTTCCTCTGGTTTTGTATTACTTTCCTGGTTATATGAAGAAAGTGGGTTTCCCCAGCTGTCAGGAAAGTGAGTACACAACATGGGCTTTTGTAATAAAGCTGTTATCTCCAGCAGAAGCTGACACAGAGCACATTTGCTTCCGTAATTCAGATGCTTCAAGGCAGTGTGCAGTTCAGAAGCAGCTGTGTCTCAAGACAAATCCCTAATTAAGCATCCCCTGAGCATTTTCCGAAGTGTTCATTAGTTGGGAAGGGCAGAAAGAAATTATGTGGGGGTTTATGTTTTGACTATCTTTACAAATACACTGAGAGTACCTTTGCTGTTGACCTGTAGCTTAGGAGCGTCAGGCCACCTGCAGTGATACCTTTGCATCTTGCTAGTGAAACAAATTCGGAGCTTCCAAACCCCCTTGCTTTCTAACACTCCTCACCGAAGTGGGAGGCAGGGTGCAGCTGGGTAAGGATTCTGAGATTAAGACCCAATAACACCAAACAAGCTGTTATTGAGCAGGCATTCTTTATTGCAGTGCTGGGGATTCTCCACCATGATTGCTCTGCCCAGTTAGTGAAACACCCCAGCTAATACACACCAAAACCACGCATCTTCAGTTCCATGTCAATGAGTTCCCAGAATTCTTTTACCTAGTCATTTTATTTCCTGGAATTGGCTGTCTTTGTAATTATGCATGCTCGAGGGTCTCCTGTGGGGGGTCTTTGTTGATTCTAGTCCTTTGTCATCTTAGTCCTGTCTCTGTCCTGGTCCTGTCTCCAGTCTCCTGCTGGTAGATTGCCCAGGTGGGTCAGACCCAACATGAGTGCTGTCTGTAGGAGCCACAGGTTCTTAGAAGACTTGATGTTATCACAACCTGCAGGATGCTTGGCATCATTGACTGATAAGTTTCACAAAGCACATTGTTTTAAAAGTAACCTCTTAGTATAGTAAATTAATTATTTCAGTAAATTTTTATTTGGCTATATTTCTATAGAATTTACTAACGAATATCCTATGACTATGACTAGAGGTAATACCTGGCAGTGTGTGTGTGACCGAGCTGTGTTCACCTCAGGTGCTGATCAAGGGTTTAATTACCAGCCCGCCAAAACCAGGACACTGCTGTGTCCCTTAAGGGAGCGGCTGTGAGTCCGGGTGGGCTCCTTCCCTATGGTAAAGGCCACAGGGCTGCTCTGGCTTTCCTTGACAGTCTGTTGTATGTTTGGTGAGATAATCTTCTTTTCTGTGAGGAGAGTTGCTTCTTTCTGCTCCTGCAGAAAGCCTGGCTGTGGAATCTGAGGAGCTGCTGTGCTCTAAGGGGCCCTTCGTCAGGTTTTGCTCCCACCTTTGCGGGACAGTTGGTGGCAGCACCAGAACATGAGAGGAAAAAAAAAACACAAAACCTGCAAACGGTTGTTTCCCGAAGCCTGAGAGTGGAATTTTGCCTTTCGGGATTAAGTCCTGAGTGTGATCGACAGGGGTTGGGGAGCAGTGGGGGCTGCAGGGGTGACCTGTGCGGGAGGCCTGAGCCAGTCCCCGCTGGCCCAGCAGCAGGCAAAATGGCTGTTCTGCTTGCCTGAGGTTTCACCTGCTGGAGGAACACATGGCAGCTCTTCAGAAAGAGGTTTGAGACAAGCAAGGTGATGCTGGAGGAGAGGAGGCAGAAGTGGAGATACTGGAGGAGACACCTGAGGGAGGGACAAAGGGTGAGGTGCTGTGAATGAAGCTGTGGTGTTTTCTCTCAGTCCTTGCTTTATTCTCTGTATTTCTCAAAGCCACAACCCATAGTTAAAAGTTTTTGCTGATTAGCAGTAAATTCAGTAAAATGCCCCAACTTGAGACAGTTTTGCCTGTCATACTAGGCTTAAATCCGAAGATGGGAGGAAAAAGCAGTGCCAGATACTCGTGAGGTTTCATTGTTTGTGAGGGTAAAGACGAAGTTTTTAAAAGCTCCTGAACAAGTGTCTGTGGGATATGTAGGTTCTGAAGGTACTCAATTCTTTAAAATTTTATGTCTGTGCTATGAAGAATCTAAGTAATCATAAATGGCAAAATGTTTCTGTTGCAGAAGTCTTAAATGTGATTTGTGGAGTCAGCCCGTAACTGAAAGGAATGACATTTACTGACTGGGCATTTCTTGTTGCAGACCAGCAGATTAGTTAAAAGTGGCCATAACTTGTCAAAAAAAAAAAAAAAAGAGAAATCACATTAAATGGAGCAAATAAGGTGTGTGTGGGCAAGAGAGGATTTTTGCAATACTGATTTGCTATTTTAAGAGAGAACAGTGGGGTGGAGAAAATGTGGACTTCCTGTTAGTATTCTTAATAACATACTGAGAAATAAAATGCAGCAAAGATGTAATCCAGCCAAGGGTTTAGGCGGATTACCAGAGGAAGCTCCAATTGGTTGGCCAGTTGTCTTTCTTGAAGATTGAAAAGCAAAACCAGAGGGTAATGAAAACACTTGCTTGAGTCTTTCTGATATCATTACTGAAATGTAAAGCAGTGTGCAGCAATCACACATGCGCTATGGAGTTGTGGAGATGTGACTGATTTTTAATGAGTGCACAGTCACTGTTATTTCGTGTGCTGAAAGTGAAAATCTGCTCAGCACCTATGCCCTGGGGCAGCCATCCAAATGCCATGGGAGTGGGCAACATGACAATTAGTGGGCTATTCTAGGCAGGTAATATATGGTGAGCATAATAAAATCAAATCTACATCTTGGAGGTTATGGGGGGTCTTTCTGATTACTCCATTCCTGAGGCAGTATTTGAGCTTTAAGTTATCAATCAAGTAACTTAAAAATTTTATTTCCGCTGTTATCAAAACCATTAAGTAACCTGATGAGGTAAAAGGTATAATAGGATGAGCTCAAGGTTGAGGTTTTAAGGCATGCAGTACTTCCACATTTCCTGTTACTTTTGCCCACATAACTGTTTGTCTAAGTTCAGTTCCACTGAAGCAAAAGACTCCTGAATTATGTCACTTGCAAATGATAAAAGCATCCCTTTTTAAAGAAAAAAACGGTGTTTGTTGTGGGTTGTGTTGGTTTTTTGGTTTTTTGTGTGTTTTTTTTTTTTAGGTTTGTTTTTGGGGTTTTTTTTTGCTTTGTTTTTTTCAGCAAAAAGGCCTCTGCAAGATTATTAATGCTACATGATGTGACCTTATAGTTGGCAGAAATCCATTCTCAATTCTAACTTTTGAGTCATTTCCTTAAATGGTGCAGTTTAAGCTTGAAAAATCTTGGGCTTGGTTTCTCCTTATTTAGTTTCCTTAGGATCCCAAGCATTTATCTCTTTTCTGCCCATCTGAGTTGTGAAGAAGAGAATGCTGTTTTCTATGAACCTAAGATTTCTGAAATTTTGGAAGACCTTAGTATGATTAAGTTACAATTACTTTGATATATGATGTGAAAAAGAAATTGAACATTGTTTGGGAAACTGGGACAATCTTGAAGTATTCCCTTGTACTTTTAGGATTATTTTTTAAGGGTTTGGAAGTGAGCGAAATCTCCTTGGTTTAGGTTTTGAGTGAACAGTTCTTCCATCTAAATGCATTTCAGTGCTGCCTCTGAGATGTTGATTCTTCTGCCTTGTCTCTAGTCTGCTCATTTTGATTAGAGTGGAGTTGGTGCAGGATGCTACACTTTGGATCTAGTAACAATTCATGCTCATTTTGTCCTGCAGTAGGTGTTGACAGAAGCTGCATCACAGGAGAGGGCTGGGCTCTGGGTGGCTTTTGCATTTTAGAAGCTGAGCCAGCATGCCTTACGTTTTAGATTATCTATATAGCTTTAGATTATCTATATATCTTATGGCCTTGAACAGACTAACAGCATTACTGTGATGTGCTATTTGGAACTATTGCTAATAATAATAACAACTTGGGAGTCACTTTGTAGTCCCCTGATGAAAGTGAATGTGTGACTAGATATTAGAATTAATTCTATGTTGCACTTGAGTTAACAGGGATGCCAAAAGGCTAAATGAGTCCCCAGGGGGCTTACGGCAATTTGGTGGCAGAACTGAAAATCAACTACAGGTATCCCCACCTCCATGCCTTCCCTTGGCCATAGACACAACTGGTAATTGCTCTTACTTTACTTTCTCTTAGGGAGAGGCCATGTGTTCCAAAATAGAGGCTAGGCAGAATGTCAAACATTGAAGAAAGAACAGCTTTGCATAAGCAGTATTTGCTTTAGGATGTCCTCAGTGTGTGTTTTTTTGTTTGTTTGTTTTCCACAGGCTGAGAGGGGAAGCTTTTAAAGGGAAAATGTGTGGTGTGGTCAAAGAGCCTATAGAGAGCTCCATTTGCAAATTATTCATTGGAGGTAAGTTTTATAAACACACTTCTGCAAATCAGTTCAATTTATGTAATTGAGGCAATGAATTAGAGAAAACAACCTAGTGACAAACTATTGTAATTATGGAAAATGAGCCAGTCAACTAATTGAAGTAACAGTCTATCAACAAAATTTATATATTTAACTGCCATGTTACATACTGTAGTTGCAATTGTAGAGCTGGTGAAATGTCATCTTCCTCTTTACAAAGGGAAAAAATAAGTGGAAGTCTGAACTTTTGAAGGCTTCAGTTTAGGGATTTTTCTGAAGGTAAGTTTGTGTCATGGTCATGTCAGCTGCAGGGAGAAACTCTTTAAATATAGAGGGAAATCTTGTAACTGGTCAACTCTTTGAAAAGGCATTTTTCTTTGGTTTGTGATCCAGTGAGAATTCTTATGCTGTGTTTTAAAAGGTTGTGCCAAGTGTGTATATTATGCTGATGTACAGTGTTTTCCCCCAAATGCACTATTTCTAAGCAGCTCTAATCATAGCTAATTATGAAGAAAATTGGTCAGCTCTTAATTATTACTATGATTGATAATTTTGAGTAAATAAGCTCTTACTTTGCATTCATGCAGCATTATTTATGCTTATCCCTAACACAAGGAAAAATGAGTGGGAGCAGAGGTAGTTCTGCTTAGCTATAGTTACTTTTGACGTAGTGTATAATTCTGTCTAATTTAATTCAGTACAGTGCAAATGCAGTAAATGAGATGTAAGTACAAGCATGACTTCCACTGTACAGGTATCCCAACCTCCTGACACAGGCACAGTGACTAGAATATAAGAGATGGACTTGTGCTCTTCCAGGCTTGTGCCCTACTCTACAAATTGGCCCATCAGGAGCATTAATAAATAGCAATAAACAGCATTACTGACTTAACTAAGGGTCAAAAAGTGAAAGAGGAATACTGCTACTTTTTCGTTGGACTGCAAAGCATTTCTTCCTGGGAATTCTAGGAAAGAAATACCCCTTGCTGCAGTGTTAACAGAAACTGTACAGCTATTAGTCCTCCTTGTAAACACTGCAAAAAGCTGATGGTATAAACAACAGAGAAGTAAAGAAAGCATGTGGGGATCTATTCAGGTTTCCATAAAGCTAGAATTTTTATTGTATTTAGAGCACAAACCAAGACACTATCAAAGACAACACCAAGATGCAGTCACCTGATACAGCATTTACACACATCTTCTCTTGAAAAACAGTAAGAAAGAGAAGAGATTATGAACTTCAAAGAGCTGCCTTTAAGCTAGGAATATTTTTACACAGGCAGTCAGAAAACTATTCGTCCCTTGCTAAAACAGGAGCAGTCTTGGCTTGAGCCAAGTCTTTAAATGAAAGCCAGAGCAATAGCCAGCTTTGAAACTTTGCTTTGAATTCAGCAGTTAGAGGGTTGGGGTGGCAATAATGCCAAACATCTGTATTCGGTATTTAGGTGTGAGTTGTTTCAGATCCTGCCATTCTATTGGTACTAGATACGTGTGTTGTAGCCCCAGGCACCAGGTAACAGGTTATTTTTAATCACTCCAGAAAAGCACATGTAAACTGAGGTGGTTCATTCTCTAGATGTTTCTTGTTCTTCTTTAGGAATTATCATTAAATGAACAACAGGATAGCAGATTGAAAGCTATGGATAGATGGTGTCAGTTTTCTTTCCCCAAAGCAGAGCAGTTAGGAGGAATTCAGCAGGTAACTGCATTCAGCAGTGGGTCAGATCAGAAGTGTAAGGACAGCTCCAGACTGTTCTGTTATTCGTCCTGGCCGGTGTGTAACATCTGGTGCCTTTGGAGTCTTTAAAAACCCAGAAATAAGTGTGACAGTGTTTTTTGGTTGTTTTGTTTGGGTTTTTTAGTTTTGCATGCCTGGAGTATTATGCATGGAGAATGTAGTTTATAGGTCAGTCCATACAGGCTGTTTTATAAGATAATGTATCTGGCCATGTGATTTTGCAAGAAGCAGGTTAAATGCAGTCAAAATACTGTCTGGTAAGCAGCTTTGCTTGTGACTTCAAAGCTTCGGGTGTTTTCTGGGGGGAGGGGATACTGGCAGGGGGTGGGGGTGAATTGTTTCTAGTTGTTGAATGTCCAATTGAATGTACTAGAAGGTGTCAGTTTTACAGAGGGTTTTTTTTTCTGTAATTCTAAAAACATTTGTGCAAAGTAAAAGCTATCAAAATGTAATCCCCTAAGGAGTGAAAACCGAAGTGAAACACAGCATTGGTTGATAAACTTTTTCAAGGGTAGCAGAATTAGGCCACTGCCCAACACTTCTGCATGTGGTTTTATTTAAGACGTCTGAGCTGATTTGACTGACCTTATTCAGTATCTCCTTTTCTAACCAGTTGCATTTAAGTCAGTAGTAGAATATGGGTGTTTAAATTTTTTTTCTATGTATTTCTTAGTCTGGAAATATTCCTGTCATAGTTCTCTTTGTCCTTGTATTTGGTACATGCGAAGTTGTCATGAAAATATACTGGATCTTTTGAGTGATTCTTTGCTATACCGATCTCCTCGCCTTTCCTTGCGCCATTTAGCTTGTGCTCCTCTTTGTGATAAGATTTATAGTTGGAAACATTTTGTGGTCTGTGCGTTTATTTTACCCTCACTGTTTTTGATGTGTATTTGTGGAGAGGAATGGGCAATGTGTAGCCATTCAGTAAAGGCTGAATCCTATTTTAGAGAGAGTTATGCAAACACATTTAACTTGTTTATTGAACAAACATACTGACAAGGCTTGGAGTTCACTGTTAACTTCTACAAGGTAAAGTGAAAATGAACACAGGGATAAAAGTGGGAGGAAAAAAAAAAAGAGGAATGATGGAAGTACTGTTTCTTCCTCTCAAGCATAAAGCTGTTTTACACTTGGCCACACACCCCTTCTTTCATCACAATATTTATTTAGAATTATTTAAGAATACGTTATTATTTTAGATGCATATTGCAGAGTTTCTGAAACTATGCACTTTTTTTAGGGCTTTGAAGAAATTAAATACTATCTTAGTTGTTGTCCTCCATTACTACTTGAGCAACTCTTAATCTTTAATGTGTGTTCTCTGATGACACCCCTGTGGGTTGGGGAAGTTCTGTTATCCTTTCACAAGTGAAGAACTAAGGAACAAAGGCTCAGACTGAGATTTTCTTTATGTTCGTTGCTTTGATTTGAGTGAGAGCTATTAAGTGTCTTCTCTGTTTGTTTGTTAATGGTGGTGCAGTACTACTGGCAGCAACATCTAAATTCACTTTAAATAGAGAACAATAAAGATTAGGTCAGTGAGTAAGAAATGTTTTGGATAGAGCCAATACAAGCAAGATAGTTTCTTTTTAATATGTGGCATGAGTTAACCCTTTTTCACAAAAGGTAAATAGAGCCTAGGCTGCTTTTTAGATGAACTAATTAGTAGAAGTTCTGGTGAGTAGATTATGGATGCCTGGTATAGACCATTGATACATTGTTTTTGTGTGGAAATTGGGGCAAAAAAAACCACTCCTCTAGTATTCAGCCTTAGTAAAACACCCTGTGATCAACTCAGCCTAAACTTTGCTGAGATTTGTTGGGCTGGTGAACAAAATTGAGTCTCCATTTCTGTGGGTATTCTTGGAAAGCAGAACCTGTATGGTTTGGGTTGCTTCCCTGCAAATATGGCTTACAAAGTTGCCAGAACACAAGTGTAGCCATCACCCTTTTCTGTAGTTGAGCTGGCACCTCTTAAAAACCTATACAAACACATTCATTTTTTTGTCTCCTGCCCTTGTCTGTTGTATAATTTGATAGTCCATTCCCAATGGAGCCCTGATTTCAAGTGTGATTTCTTATAGCTAACAAACTCTATAACTGGCTTATGATTTTCATTATATATAGTTTGAACTTTATGGGTTGTTTTTGACCCAGAAACAGGAAAGCTTATAGCAATGCCTGAAGTCTTAGTGCTATGTATTCCTTCAGAGTCCCAGGAAGACATTTTTTTCCCAGGTCAGCAAATACTTGTAGGTTTTGATAGATAGACTCAATTATGTCTCTAAAAATGAATTATGAGTTGTGAAAGGAACAATATACATACACTCTTAAGTCTTTGGGGTATTCAACTGTGTAGTCCCAGAACGTTTCTGAAAGGAGGAGGTTACAAGAATAAGGGAAGACAAAAAGCCTTATTACTTGCACTAGCAGTACTGATGAAGGCTGATGTGGAGTGTGTGGTGTATGTATTTGTATTCATGGTGACTGAAAATATTTTGTTTATGGGTCTTTTTTTAAAAAAAACTTTCATCAAAGTGTGATTGCTCAAGGGAAATGAATTCTTATAAAATATACTTTGGTTTCCTTCAATGTGAAGAAAAATTCCCTATTTACAGCACAAAAACACATCCCCACATCCCTACAGTAACATTTTGTCTTGCATGTGTGCAGTGAGTGTTGGACTGACTAAGGCTCCAGAACTTGGATTTCTACTGAATCCTGTGCTAGGTCTATACTTCCAAGGTGTTGATTAAGTGGAACAACTTCATTTTATTTTCATGTTTATTCAGTGGAAAAAACAGAATTGGTCTCTTTACTTGCTTTGAGATTCACTAATAAATATTCCATTCCCTTTTTTTTGGTGGAGATACCATGGAAGGTCTCTTGTAGGTCAGTCAAACTGTGTAATGTGTCAAACTGTGTACGATGACGAATGTCTTCACTTCCTGCTGGGACTGTTTTGTGTATTCATACCTGTATGTTAAGCAGGTGATGTAATATCCTAGTTAGCAGTCAGAGATGTCAATACTATAAGACTTATTTTGTGGGGCTTTCCTTGAATTTTAGATCAATCTAATGCTGGGAGGGAGATGAAAGGGAGTTGCATGTGCCTGAGAAAAGGAAAAAAAAGCCAGTGAGTGATACCAGCTGTTCTTTATCAATGGATTGACTTCTCTGTGTTCTGTTCACTTTCTGTCTTATCTGCAGCCCATTTCCTGATGCTGAAAACCAGCTTTCTCCTTTACAGCCTATGTAAGAACCCAGACAGTTCTTTCTACTCTGCTTACTTTTTTTTTTTTCTTGCTACTTTCTTCTGGACTTTTTTCAGTTGATGGGCATCTTTTATTGTTCTGTATTTGTCCAAGGCAAATTCAGTTCTATAGCCAAATTCTTACTTCACTGTCTCAAGTTGAACTGCTGTCTTGGTTTTAAACCTGCTAGTGTCTTACAGAGATTAAGAGACCTCAAATGGAATCAGAGCAACATACAGTTGAGGAATACAGTTTTCACAGGAAATTGTGATTTTTTAATAAGGATTTATTTTACATTCCTAATGCTTATTAGACTGCTCAGTAGCAGAGATCATGGAATTTGCAGTTTCATTAAAGGTACAGTTTTTTCAGAAATCAGTGTTGTGTGGCAGTAGGCTGCAATTAAAACCTTGGATATTGAAGGGTAAATGAAAAGAGCTGAATTTGAGTGGGCATCCAAAGAAAGAATGCACTAAATGTACATACTGTTCAAAGCTCTGTAGTGCTTTTTGCTATATTCACCCATTAGGTTCAGCTGTTCTGTACAATGCAATGACTAACCAAGCAGCCTAGTTGGTACTTCAGCTAGAGTTTTCTAAATTAAGTTACTTCCAGGCTGTTCATGGACCATGGAACAGGTACCTCCCAAGCAGAAAATAAAACATCTTGACTGTTTCAGACAGCATCTTTGATACTGCTGCATCCAGGAAGTCTCATAATAAAATGTTTGCCTAAAATAAGATAGAAGGGAAAACACCCAGACCATGGCACCACCACAGGATCCTTCTTTGAGAAAACACACTGTATTTTGGATTGGTTGCAACTGTGTTTGTTTTCACAGGGTCACTCTTAGGTTTAACAGGAGCTGCAAATGCTCAATGTTGAGAAGAGAGTTTGGAAAGCAGGCTGAAGTGCAGAGAAGTGACTGTATCAAATGCAGCAGGCACATACAAGCATGGCTGTTACTGCTCTTTGAAACATTTTCATGGAAAGAAACTTTCAAAAAATATTATTCAGAGAGTAGTGAACAGAACTAATAAACTGTTTGGCCCAAGCTTCTGTAGGCAGCACCTGGTTGTGGAGTTGCATGGTAATAAGCTTGAAGGTGTATTTTGGAAGCTATACCAACTATGGAAATACAGTAAAGCTTTTCTGCTCTGGGAGTTCATAATTATTCTCCTTGCCTCTTTATTCTGGCAGTAGCCATTTGCAACTGCCTTTTTTAGCCACAGGAAATCCCTTCTCTTCAACTGAAGAGGTATGTGGAATGTATTCCCTCTAAAGGCAACATCTGTGCTTCTTTGTGAAACATCAGCTAGAAAGGTGCTGTATATGCTAATCAGCTTAACCATATTAATGGTAAAGAATTGTAATTATTTTCAGGTGGGAATAGGTGCTGCTTGACACCTAGGAAGGTAAAATTGTGACCATAAATTTATTGCAGATGTCTGCAAAGATGTACTGCTACAAGTCGTCTTTTTCTTTCTTTGGATGCTTGTCTGTGTTTAGATTTTAAAAAAGGGGAAAAGTCTTCAGTTAATCAGAATCTGATTACAATAGAGCTCAGAAATCATCATACAGTGTTGCTCATTATTAGAAAGATGATGCTGTATGTTGACTAATTGCAGTAAACAACCCAGCTGGAAAAAAATTGTTCAGATTTTCAGCCACTAAGCTGTATACTGTGAGCTTGTTTGCCCCAACTGGTAATTGCTTTGTTGTTAATTTATTTCTTATATATTATGTAAACATTTACTATCTAGATAAGTATGTAATTGTCCTAGGAATTTTTTAGACAGATGAGCAAACTGTTCTTTGAAAGACTTCCTAACATCTGTGCCTTGTTTGTGTAGTTAATAGTAGCCTTTATGTGTCTTGGCTATTCAAGGTTACTGTTTGTTCTGGCTCATCTTGCCTGCAGGTGAAATCAATTGGCCACATGCTGCGTTAATGGTAGAGCCAGCAAATGACTCCCTGATCCTGTGAGGGTCTGTCTAGAGCTTTTGGGGAAAGCCATTTTTTTTCTGAAATCTTTGGACCCAAGCATTATTGCCTCACCTTAAATTCAGTCTTCCCTCCACTTGCCTTCCGTTCATGGTTGCTGGACTTCAAGATGAGTAAGAACACTATTTACAAATTAATCTCCTCTTCAGTAAGTAACAAAGTTCTCTAATAGGTTATACATTTCTGCTCCAGGTTGCTAGTGCCTCAGATAACTAACTAGTGCCTGAGTGTAAAAACTTGTTGAGGTGAAACTATAATGTTCAGTCTGAAATTTTACACAATTTTGACATAAACATGATTTGCCAATGTGAAAAACTGATGCAGTTGTTAATTTTCCATCTTCATGCATGGATACTTGCAACTTAATTGAGATCACTGGGTAGAACTTAAGTGTGTAGACAAGATAAGCTGTTTCACAACAACTTTGAAGTATGGGTATGTCTGTAGAGCATTTTGAAGGACCTCATGGTAAGTAGGAATTTGTCATAGCGACACAGTGGTCTATGAATGTCTTCCCATGTTCTCATTTGAGCTTTGGAAATAGGTTTAAGTTGTTCTTAAACTTTTTGTTGTTCACTGCTAGATGTTTACATAGCAAATAACAATTAGGGATGGGGCATGGGTTACTAGCAAGAAATTAAAAGGAAAAGTTTAATTCCTTGTGACTTCTTGCCTTTTAGTTAAACTGTGACTATGCTGGAAGCTGTGTTAGAGATACTCTCTTACAGTGTGAGGATGTGGATATTTTAGCTTTTATGCTGGATGCAAAACACTTGTATTTTACCTGGGTTGCCTGACAGACCCCACTGAGGCTGTGTAGTCTATTAGTTCCAGCAAAGTATCTTGGTAATGTGAACAACTTAATTGTCTGTGTGGCACTGTGGCATATTGATACACCTGAAGTCAGGGATAAAACTCCTGCTCGGGTAGGAGATCTATTACGTTTTTTCACCATTGTGATTCAGAATCCTCTTAGTGTTAAGTAATAGATGGCAATATAAAATATTGAATCTGCTCATCTTTTATGACCTTGGCAATAATAAAAGATCTCCTCTGTGTAATGTTAGAACGTTGAAATATATATTCAATATATTTCATAAATTAGTGAGTTTTTTACAGGTGTTGAATTTCAGTTTGAAAAAATAGAAGGGAAAAGGAATTGTTTGTACAAGCAAATGTCAAATCCATGCATGTATATGTAACTTGGATCAATAATTTAGCTAGCCCATTTCTAATATCAAAAGAACATAGCATTTTTTAAGAAATAGAATGCTATTGATTTACACAATACGTACAACTAAGAAAACTGGAAAAATAATTCAAATTTTGTTAGGGTCTGTTTGAGCTGTTCTGAATGTGCATCCAGTTACAAGGAATGAACTGAAAGGCATGAACTGATTATTGATGTGATTGTCTATTCATGTGTGCTGCTAAAAATAATCTAAAACTTCTGGCCTTGGAAAGAATTGGTTCTAAATGGTAAAAAAGGTTTTCAGAGTTTCAGTACACTCTACTAGGGACAGAGTAGTGAACTAAATTATTAATTTCATTTAGAGATTGGCAAATATAATATCCTTTATGTTAAAAATTGGTAGTGGTCAAATCTTAGATGAGAGCTTGTATGGCCTCATAGCTAGTGCTGTGAAATGTAGCCTGAGATTTGGATTTGGTTTCCAGCTCTTTCACAGAACTCCTGGGTTGACGTAAGGGAAGCCATTCCCTAAATCTGTCTAAGAAGGAATGAGATGTTGCATAACTTTTGCAGCTACTTTGAGCTTTAACTAAGAAAGAGGTTAACCCATTTCATGAAGGGTATTTAGTGAAACCTTAAACAACTTTCCAGAATAATTCCCAAAGGTAACTTCACTGCTTGAGTATAACTTCGAAGTCAGCAGCCTTCCCATACAGTTATTTCTTAAATAAGTCATGTTCTTTTGTTGCAAGAGAAGTTCTTATGCAAGAATTTAATCTTAGTTTAGGATTAACCAACAGAGAACTTATTTCATCTCGATTTAAAGCTTACCTTGAAATAACATTAAGAGAGGTAAATTGTCCTTCCCAAATATTAAAAGGATGTAATGACTTGAAATAGAGAGCGTGATGATATAACTTTTTCTTTAATAATGTTTTCATTAAGTGTAGGCTTAGAAAGAAAATACTTCAGCTTTTGGCTAATAGGTTGAAATTGTAAAAAGGCCAATTGTGTGTGGCACAGTGCCTTTTATGTGGTAAAATATAAATTTTTGCAACTACAGATCTATGACTGTAGGGAAAAAATCAAGGTTTGGAGGGATTGTCTGTATCCTTTTATTTTTCTACTCATCCATCCAATACTTCATACCTACCTATCCATTCATCCTTTCCTTATCTCAAGGGTACCTGAGCTTCTGTTGAAATCTATATAAACTCAAAAATTACAATTTTGCAGTAAGAAAAGTACTAAAAAAATATCCATCAGCCTGCCACGTCCTTAGCCTGACATCTGAACCTGGGGTTAATTTTTTTTCAGTGAAACAGAACTTTATTAATAATGTTCTGCTCACTCTGCATGTTAAGGCTTGGGGGTTAAACACAATTTTACTCGAAGCTGCAAGACATTTAAGGTGACACAAAATGACAAGCAGTTTCTTTGGAGGTGGACATTACTGCTTAGTTTTTCCAAGAAATCCATACTGCAGGAGCTATAGAAAAAATAACTGAAAAAACAGGTTTATTAAGCAGGTAGAAAAATACTCACATTATATGATAAGGTTGGGAAGAGCAGATGAAGAGGCCAAACTGAAAGGTATCTGAAAATGTCTTTCTTTGAAAAGGGTAACAAAGAGTTGCTCTGTGAAGATGCACATGCTGTATGAGAGGGTGTTTCCACACTGAAGCTGGTCTGCAGCATTGATTTAAGACTCAAAGTTGTTGAGAAGAAAGCTGTAATACTTAAAGGGCTTGGGTGCATTCCCCAGGACACTATTCCAAGTGTTGGAAATGCTGAGTTTTCCAACTGGGTGTTCCAAATGTCCTGTGGTGTTAAGAGAAAGCCTAGCAAATTGGGCAGGTATGGATAATCTAAAAATAGAGATAACTGCAGTTAGCAGAGAGAAGGGAGGCTAAGCGAGCAAACCAGGAATACCCATAGAAATTCTCCATTAGCTTCATGAATTATTTTGTAAGTTGGGAAGGAAAATGACTACCTTGAAAGGTGGTTGGTGGGGGTGGTGTTTTTATTTTTGTTTGCTTTTTAAACAGAATCTTGTCCTGTGTGGGTCGGAATTGCATCCCAGAGGGGCCAGCTGGAAGTCCTATCAGAAACAAAATGTCACATCAGAAACAAAATGTAGGCTCTGTCAGCTTTGATCTGTGCGTTAGCAACTTGACTCAGCTGTGTGAACAGGTTTGATGAGAGGTGAAAGATAGGACTAACTGAAAGTACACTGAAATGTCAGTGAGGTCTGGATTCAAGGGTGTTTTTTTTCTTCTGCCCAAGTGTCTCCCAATGTGTCTAATCACCTAGCTCTTGGAGGAGCTCTCATGGTTTTTATTTTTTCTGGCAGTTGTCATATCTTTTCAAATTATACTCTTTAAGAATCTTTGCTCAGTATCTTACACTGATAATTTCAGTCTCTAGGAGAGACTGAAATACAGAAAATAAATGTGTTAAATGGATGAAGATGACTTCAAGGATCACAAAGTGGGACTTAATTCAATCAAGACCTAATATAGCAAGTATATACTGGTTAAAATTATTTTTTTTATCTGGATTCCAAAGTCTGTTAATAAATTGCTAGAATTGGAGAGTCAAAATGGAGGAAAGACTGGATCCTCAGGCATGAGGGAAGTGCTTGAGATCCTTATTCTGAGTGGCACTGAGGATACTCAGCTCTTAGGCTTGTCATCTCAAGCTCCTTGTAGTAATGCTAGGGACTGTATAAATATGCTGCTGCTGTTCAGGGAGGAAGAGAAGAGTTCTATCCTAAGCAGTTTAAGCTGCTGAGATTTTGGAGAGGAATGGTGCAGCAAGGGTAAAAAATGATGAAAACTTCTAATAGATGAGAGCCATCAGAATGAAAAGTGTTTTCTGTAGGAGATGAGCAATGGAAGATGACTTATTGGATAATGCTATAGGAATAAACTAGTTTGTGGTTTGACATGTAGCATAATCCCACTCAGGCAAAACCAAGGTGTCTGTACCAGTTAGCTTTTGCTTGAAGTTTATAATGGCCAAGCAGTGAATTGTGACTGTTTTGTTTTATTCCCTGAGAATATAAAGTTGGGCTGAATTTTCTTGGTAAATAAGTCTTTTCAAAGATAAAATGTGTAATCTCCAACATACACAGTTTGACTCGTGCTTGTTTGCCTAAACCTCACATAGTCTCTTCTGTATCTTCTTACCACCAGGGTAATAGGAAAGAGAATGTATTCTTATAGGAAATCCTGTGTATGTATATGGGGTTTTTCCTCTCCTGATAAAAGCATGGTGAGGAACATTTGCTGAATGCACATAACCTGTATTACACGTCATCAATGACAGTTATGCAATAGCATTTAAAATGAGCATTTCACCCATTTTTGTGAATGTATGCATGGAACAGAAAATCTAAAGGCAATATTTAAAACTCAGATAAGATATGTGGAAGGAGGAAACATTGGTCAGTGTCCCAGATAGCCTCTTTGAGTGTAATGGGAGAATACCAGCTTGTGTACAGAGCCAGCCAAATGCATCTAATCACTTTATTCAGACTGAAGCTGGTGGTATGCAGATCCAAGCCAGGATAAATTCAGCCCTACAGGGTGACCTTCATATTTTTTCAGTGGATTAAGCTGCAGAAATTGGATTGTTTATTTTTCAGGAAACAAAGTCTGCTTACATTATTGGTAGATGAAACAAATTTTTGCAATAATGTCTTTGCTGGAAAAGTCAGAACACAGAAGTGTTGATGTACAGTCTGCATGCTGTTTGGCAGGTACATCTCTATAGGTGGCAAGGTCATTAAACATTTTCTCTTTGCTCAAGGTAGAGTGGAAGATACTGTGAACCTAAATAATATACCTCCACATTCCCCATGAAAATCCCCAAAGCCCCACACCTGACAAATTACAGGAATGCAATCAGGCTTGCTTATCCCGTTGAGAAAAATACACTTATTAAATTATAGATAAAAAATAGGCAATTGTTGATTTTATCTGTCTCACAGACAAGATCCAATTTAGCAAGCTGAACCTGAAGAGAATTCTGCAAGTTGTATAATTTCTTCACAAATACATAGGTAATATTCAATTTGCAAAACAAGTCCTATTATGTACCTTTTCAAACCTTTTATCTGTCTTGAAGATGACGGAAAAATATTGAGATAACTTGTTGCATTTTATTCAGCTTCTGGAAGCAATCTAGGATTTTTTTTAAGCAGTAGCCACAGATGTCTAATTCCAGAAACTTACACTGGATTCTATTATGCTCAAACCCTCCTGGCTTTGCTGGAGATTCTGCATCAGGTGTATAATTTTCATGTTCTTTTAAAATCTCTTAGTAGCTTGCTTGTATAACAGTTTGCAAAGGGTATCTCTCTGATCTCCAAACTCAACAATTTTCATGGGACTCCAGAGGGCACTGCTGTTGCAGCAGAGGTGGATGGTTTGAGGAAACGATGATGTTGCTTATAGACTATAAGAGCCTGGGAAATTTGTTCAAAATTATACAAATAAAAACATATTAAATAAGATTCCTTCTGTTTCAGTAGTGAAAAAGCAGATTTTTTCCAAAGCAGTTTTCCACTTTTGTCAATATTTTGGTAATATTTTACTATATTGGGTATTTCATTAATGATGGAAGACTCATGGAAATAACTCATGCAGTGAGTTGGGAAGACTGAGTTGTATGAGTATTTCTGTTTCCCTCATCATTGTGCTAGCAAAGTACGTTGCAAATGCAGAAGAACATATGAGGTGGGAAATTATTTACTTCCCCATGCTAGATACATTTTACATAAAATGTAAAAAAGGGCTAAATATTTCCATAAGGACACATTTGGTGAAATGTTTCAAGTTAGCTTGTTGTTCATCTGGTATCAATAATAGCATGTTCTTCCCCCTGAGCACCCTGGGTTACAGAAAGCACTATCAGATACTGCAGTCAGATGTATGCAGAAGAGTGGGTTTTAATTTTCTGTCAATTATTCAGCTGACTGAATCTGTTTGTAATTTGATATCTGGGTGTCTAAAGATCAGCAATAATTCAGTTTAGCTTGTTGTCTGTTCAAATGAGAGGAGGTGCCTTGACATGGCGACATGGGACATGTGTTCAGTTTTGTTTGGTGTTTCCTGTTTTGCTATACTTGTGGTTCTCAAAGCTACTACTGCATTGTGAGATAGATTTTGTTATTTTTACAGTGGTTTTTTCCTTGTGAAGCAAACCATTTGGGACTCCAAGCACCCTTTCTTACATTATTCTGTTGTTTTGTTTAGGATTTCTTGTTTGTTTCATTTCCCACACATTACCCCTTGGAAAATCAGCTTGCTTGCTACTCTTTAGGCTATTGTTTTTACTTGCTTCAGTGTCTACTTCAAAGAGATGGGAAAATGATTTTTAATGCAGAGTAAATTTAAAATAATAAAAATCCAGTTCTGTGTGGAATAGTTGTGAGTGTCCATCCATCTTTCACACAATATTCTATGCTATAGTAGTCCCTTGCGTCCTAGACTGTTATGTGACTGGAGTTTTTGGGGTAACCAAGTTGTGGGAAAGATGGATGGTTTGATCAAAGTCTGCATGGTAGATCATATGTTTGGGTGTTTGTAGGACTGAAATCTTGATTTGCAGCACAAGTAAACTGCACTGATGTACATACATAAATCCATATATGATCAAAGTCTGCATGATAGATCATATGTTTGGGTGTTTGTGGGACTGAAATCTTGATTTGCAGCACAAGTGAACTGCACTGATGTACATACATAAATCCATATACAAAGGCAGCCAGGTCTCAGCTGGGACCTAGTGTATGCTGCTTGAAATTAATAATCACAACCATCTGACCATGCTTTTGCTAGGTACGTTTATGCAGCACCTTATGCTTTTGTTTCTTTTGTACAGACTGTTAAAAGAGGAATTTTTGGAGGCTTGGGAATTAAAGTTCCCTGCACTGATTTGATTGATGGTCCTTTTATCAAGTGCTGTGCTGGTACATTGTGCATACAACATACAAAGTATCACACACACTTGCCAATGGATGGCTCTTCTCAGTGAAGAAAATCCATATTCTCTACTCTAAACAATGTAGACCAAAAGTCGAATAAACAGTAAAAAACCAATGGAGTAACCAGGGATTAGCAGACAGTGCATTATGTTGATTACCCACATTGTCTTCAGCTTAATAAATTCTGTTTTGCTGTCGGTTCATTTGTGTGTGAAAATGGAGAAGGTGGAAAATGAGACTGAACAAGAGGGTTAAATGACAGTACCATTCCAGAAGCAAAAAAACCCACAACAACAAAAACCCTTGAGGAGAAGAAAAGATAAAAGAGGTTTTGAAGTGTAAAATAAAATACACAGTTCTGTTTTAATGTGGGGAGCTAAATTAGTCAAGTCATCATCATTAAACCCATACAAAAGCAGTTGATAAAGTACTTTTCAGTGCAACTGTGGTAGTTGCAGTACTGCAACATTGACTTGTGCTGTTGAGTAATCACTAAAAATGAGCAAACAAAAAGTAACAATTTTAAGAGGTTTTTCCCATTCCATTCACTGAAACCAGATCAACATCCCTGAGACTTACTATGGTTGAGAACATGCTGGCAGATCCTGTTGCAGAATAAGGACCTCTAATTTTCTGCCATAAGTGAATCTTAACTCATAAAAATAACCTCACATCCAGGAGTTTTTAAAGAGCTGTTTGGAAGACTAGTTAACCAGTTAATATTAGCCCTTTTTTATTTATCTGTTTTGCTATGCCTTTGTAAATAGGGAATTTTCAGTAGACTTCAAGAATACGGAAGATGCACAAAAGAATCTAAATGGAACAGCCTCATTAGGTTGGGAAGAGGAGTCAAGCATGAATAGAAGCAAAAATTTGCAAAAAACATGAGCTGTTTATCTTGTAGTCTGTTAATAATTTTATTTTGGTGTTACAGTTAGGAATTGCTGCCCAGAACTCCGGAGCATCCAGAACTCCATCTGGAGCCACAAGAGGTGGAAACCTTCGAAAAGTGGGCTAGTACATAAGGAAGTAGTGTCATCTAGTGGTTAAAGAAAAAGACCCAAAAAATCAGGGCTCCTAGGTTATATATTAAAATTTGCTACCTAATTCCTGCTTGATGAAAGTACTCAATCTCAATATTCCATTTCTCTGGGGAAAGAGAGAAGACAGATCAGGCAGCTTTTGACCCAATCTGGAAGATGTGTGTGTGTCACCGTCTTGCTTTTGTACAGCGGCAATTTGAAGCAAACTCAGTCCTGTTTCAGGAAACACAGGGAAGATCCCTCTGGTGGGTGTATTTGTTTTTAAATGTGACCAGAACAGTTTAGAATTTAGCAGTTGTATATCTTACGGACTACCAAAATCAGGCACAGGGTAAGGAATGTACTTGTCAGTCTGCTTGTGGATAATGGAAGAGAGAGTGAGCTGTTTTGTAGATATATATTCACTAGTAGGTGGTTCAAAAGCAAGTTTATGGTGGTTCAGTAGTAGCTTTGTTCATTGCTAATGATTACTTCCCATGTCAGCATTTGTGAAGGACTCCCAGCTGGACCTCTTGTTTCTATCAACCATAACCAGTATGATCTTGTGATCTTCTTGGCAGTGAAGAAACTGGGATGAAGGATACAGAGTAGGACTGAACCCCGGAAAGCTTGAATCTATTGCATTTGGGGAAAAAGAAATGCTGTAATGAATTTTTCCTTTCCACAACAGTCCTTTTTGAGAAGAGCCTGTAGGTCCTTAGGGCAGTTTGGATACCTGGCACTAGGGTAGTGCACATTTGCATGACTAGGAAGATCCTGTTCTGTAGGCCAGTTGGCAGTGGAGGATGGCAGGACAAGGGCTGCAGAGCATTGCGTATAGTTCAGAGTTACCAAATCAGAAATAAAAGTTAATAAGGTTTCCACTGCACAATGATGGCACGGCTAAGCCTGCCTGCTGTAAGCTGTTGGCACCAAGGAATGAGTTTGCATGAGGTACCCTGCAGCTAAGAGAGTGCAGCAGCCTTAAAACAAAATGACATAGGGTTATTGGTCCTGTGTTTTTGCATTCAGGGTTGACTTTCTTTGCTCCCGTGGTACTGGAGTGAATCACAAAGCTTTATCAGAGATGACACCTGAATGGTTTAGGAAGGAGTGATTGATTTCCTGTCTGTAAAGTAGAAATAGGTATAGAGGGGCTATGGCAGGGATTTCCTTAAGTGTTTGTGTGTGTAATTCTCATTAAAATCTGTGCAAGTTATGCAACAGGAGTAGCTTTGAGGGATGTTTGTTCAAGCTCCCTGATGGCACAAAAAACCGAATCCTCATCTCTGGTTGCATGCTAGTGCAGTTTGCTTCTGTGCATTCCCTCAGAGGTCTGTCCTTATGTTCACATCTCTTCTGACATTCAGGTTGGCTCTATCTATGGCAGATACTCCAGCTTTCTTAGCTTCGTTGACTTGTGAGACCAGCAATGTTTCATTGGCTCAGTGATCCTATCAATAAACAGCCTGTGTGATTCCCCACAAAAAAAAAAAGGATCTGCAAATAAATGCTGTGAGCTGGGAACATGTTCCTTTTTAGGTGCCTCATATGGGAAATTTCATGCGAGTGGAGTCTCTACAATCTCTAACTATGTGACTGCTCCAGTATTCCTCTCATGTTACTCAGCATGCTTTTTTTGATGGCTGAGAACACATAGAAATTTTCAGGGGGAGGGCTGTAAGAATTCTAGGATGTATTCCTCCATTTCCTGCTCTGCAAGCTTCTCTTGACTACCTTTTGTTTACCTTTTGTTTTGACTACCTGATATTCTTGTTACAAAACAGCATAGACATTCTCATATTGGCAGTAAGAAAATGTGGAATTGGCTGACACCTTTGAGCAAACTTTTCTTACCAAGCTGGCATGGAGAAGCCTTGTTTCAGTTGCCATGTGAACCTGAGGAGCACAGCAGCATTTGGATCTGCAACCTGGGCAACAGGATTGAACAAGGGAATAACATAAAGGGCAGCAGACTGCAAAACTGTTAGCATTCTGCAGGCACACAACTTCAGCTCAGTGTTAGATCTACTATTATAATTCTCTGTTAATTACATAGTGTTGATTATATAACTACTTAGCAGTTCCTCCTCTTTTAATGAGCACAGCTGTTTTCTGTCCAGCTTCAACAGGGAAAATTTCCCATCTCTAATTTAAAAGTAATGCACTCAGAGAAAACTCGAGAGGGCTCTTGGACTCGGGCTGTTTAGTGTGTATTAATACTCATGGTGCCCACAGGTTTCCTTCAGCCTAGAGAGTACTTAGGGCCATTCCCCTTACTCTCTTAAATGAATCTTTATACCTAATGAACTTTATTAATGGCATTAAAAAAAATTAACAGAGCCTTCACATTGTTGTTAAGAAAACCATTTTATTTAGGCAGGTTGCTGGAAGCTGTCATGTAACTATTTTGGATCATACACTGTATTGACTATTTTCTGACCAAGAGCTCTCTACAAACTGGGCCAACAGGCAGTTTTCGTCCAAGAACTCCAGAGTAAGTGATAAAAACATGCATTTACTTATGCTAAGGTAGCTTCCTGGGAGGCAAAAGTCTTCTCCTGGAGACCAGAGAGGCTGAGGTGCTGGAACATTGTTAAAGGAAAGTAGTGTGTAGGCAACCAGCAGCACTATGTTGAGTGAGGACCTTCAGGTCATTGCTTGTCTCCCAGGTTCATGCCAGACATGCTGCATCAGTGACAGTAACATCTGAACAAGCTCACTGAGAACTCTGTCCTATTCTGTGTGTTGCAGTGGCAGTGCAAACATATTTTGGCCATGGTCAGTTTTGTTTTGGAAAATGTTTTTGTCACAATCCTAATGTTTCCCAGGGAGATGGTGGAAGAATTGTCAAAACAAATCACTTCAGCTTTCTAGTTGAGTTTTCACAAAGCCAAATTTATTTCACTAAGATGTTTAGAACTTTTAGTTCTTCAGGTATATGATTAAAATGTTGACATGTTTTGACACTCTCAATGCAATCATTGTGTCCTGAACACAATGCCCAAGAGTGTTCAAATTTATTACCTAAGAAAGCCCAACAACTTTTGGTCTTTAGGCAATTTTGAAAGTCTGGCACGGGGGGATGTGGCTGAAGCAAGTCTGTAGCAAGAGTTGAGCTTTAGTTTCTAACTGGAGGCCCATTATTTCCACTTGATGGTTCTCTGTTCCAGTCTCTAACAAGACCTGGGATTTTCTCAGTCGGTTAGCTCGACCCTACTAACAAAATTTTAGAAGTTTAGTAAGTGATAAGTATTTGAGCAAATGATTGAACCTATTGGTGAGCTGCAAGTTAATTGTAACCACCTAAAATATTTAATTTTTTGCTGGTGTGTTTTTAAAGTCCTGCTGTCATCTGGTAGCACCCATTAAATTATTAGTCTGCATACCCTTTATAGGTGTAATGTTAACATAAACTGGGACTTCTTGGCCTGTTGTTGAGAGCAAAGACTGTATTCCTAAAAAGATGATGATTTATCTGGAAGATGTTCTTCATCTTTGCCTTTTTTAAATACTGCACAAATGTGTCTCTTTAACTAGAGTGTCCTTTTGTTTCCCTCATATGCTTGATTTGTAACCATACATCAGGCTGTTTCCCTCAGGGGGCCTTGTTCACATGCAGCTTGAGTTACATTATAGTAATAATGTTAATTCTTTTCATCAGTAATAATACTGAATGCTCCTGTTCACGGAAGTATTGTCTTTCTTTGATGTTTTCCTTGCTATTATGAACTGCTGTGCTGTTACTGGATATTTTAAGTTGAAAATGCTGGTCATCGGTTTTCCATTTTCCTTTTCTCAATTACTTGTGCCTCTGGATAGTAGCACATCATTCAAGGTAAAATAGAGTTAGGGTCAGCTAATCCACTCAGTTCCTAGATCTGACAGGTAAAGACACACTGGTATAGGTACATTGGTACCATGCTGCCTCAGTGAACTTCCTTAACCAGGAACTTCCAGGCTTGATTGCTTTGGGCAACAAATGATAAGAATCTAAGGGAAAGCAGGTAGGGAAAATGTTTATATGTTTAGATGTCTATAACATTAAAAATCAGTTGTGTGTGATTAAAAAAACATTCAAACCTGGCTACTGTAGCAGTTGCAGCTATTATAGCAGTTATATGTTGGTGATTTGGTGGGTTCTTTGTTTCCTTTTTTTATAGTTTGTTTTTAATAAGCTTTTACATAATCCCATTTAGTCTGACCATGTGCTGAGATAGTGGTTCACAGAGACAGAGTTGATTTGTAATATTATTCAGTGTTCACTAATGCTCAAACAAGTAGGTATTCCCATGTTTCAGATATAAAGTCTTTCTGTATCTTTTTTTGGACCTGAATGATCAAGGAGTTTTGGTCCTCTAAGTTTTTCATATTTTGAGAACAAAGAAAGCAGTCAGTTATTCTGTATGTAGTCTTGTTGGTTTACAGGAGATGTTCAAGTTTGCCTTAGGAAAAATGCAGTCCAACCTTACAACATTTATTATTAAAGCTTCATAACCTTTTTTTTAGATCAGCAGTGTAAAAAATTACGTTCATACTTTTCTTGTCTTTAATGTCTTTCAGTGACTGTGTCCTTTGCTTCCATCCTCACTCT
>NW_009952804.1:1124520-1141015 GCF_000747805.2 Chaetura pelagica
TTCCCACATGGCTGCAGTATTTGCATTACCTAAAGGAACATGAAGCTACTCAATATTTGCAAACTGATTTGTCAGTTCTTTTGGTTCTGTTAGCCACTTAGAATGGGGGAATTTGTTTCATGCTGTGTAGGGGAGCATTAAAACAAGCAACATGAATGAAGTTGAACTTGGTTGAAACTAACATGTCTAAGAGACTCCCATGTTCTGAACCTTTACAGCCTATCTAGGTAGAAGCTGGGATGACAGATTATTCATTTTTTGAAATAGAAAAACTCATATGTTGCCATGCCCATAAGGTCAGATGGAGTTTGTTTCAGTTCTGTGAAATTAAAGACACTTGGATTTCTGATCTGATGTCTCTACTTTTTGTTGGTGGTGGTTTTGTTGTTTTTTATTTGTTCAATAGGCAGTTATTTTCCATGGATTTTGCATTCCTGGGTAGCTTGAATTCATCCAGTGCTCTCGTGGTGCTTTAGAAATGAAGGACAACAGGGGTCATCTCTCTATTGTGAGGAAAGTGGACCACGATGATCTCACAGCATCACCTGGGAACACGTAACCCAGGAGCACAATTCAGACTGGGATCCACCTGGCTGGAGAGCAGCCCTGTGGAGCTCACTCCAGGAGTTCTGTGTCCTAGGATGAATAGCTTTAGTGTGGTATCAAAGATTTAAAGTAGTGCTGACTGCTGCTGCTAGCTTCTAGGTTGTGTTGAAACTGTGTGTGTGTGCGTTTGCATGTATTTGTCAGAGGGAGCCAGTAAAAGGTGAAAAATTTCTCACTGGTGACACCTGATCATCATTCTCCTAGGAGGAAACCAATCTAGTGTAATAAGATAAAGCCCTGCAGCAGTGAAGTGGGTAACAGCAGCATTTACAGAACCTACCTGCTAGATTTCCTGCACAGAAAATGTATAGTCTGTGAGTGGAGATAATTTCTGAACCTGGTTAGCCTAGATACAGAGATGGTAGCGTTGGGAAACGTTGTTCAGCTCTTACTTTAGCTTCTAGTTTGTTGATCAGCTTGAAAGCCAGTCCAGAAAAAGAAATGAAGGGATGAACCTTTATTTCTTTTGGACAAGATGAGGGTGCAGATTTGGTGAGGAGAATCTTCTTTCCCCTATGAACAGTGGAAGGGTTGGTAAGGCTCACAGATGAAACCTCTTGTTGGCTTAGCCAGGGGCTTTGTTAAAAGCTGCGACCTCCTCAGCTCTGAAGATGGCCATAGAAGGAAGGGGTCCTTTGGACCTTTTCATCCTTTCTTCAGCCCTTTGTCTTTCTTTCCTTCAAAGCAGCAATTTTTCTTTGTGCCTTTTTTTCCCCTTTTCAGTTCTGCTTAGCAAAGACACTCCAGGGAGCCAGTGCAGAGCTGAACTTGGTACAAACAGCCAGGAAGATGGCTTGAGCTAAGTGTCTCTACAGATGTCCAGGATAAACTATTGTATTAATATTTCAAATGACTTCCTAATACAGTATGCAGGGTGGAAGGGATCCAGGGAACAAGTTTTTCCTGGTGAAATCTGCCTTTTTTTTATGTGCAGCTATGAAGAATTTATTTTTACAACTTATGTGGAAAGAGCAATGTTTTCATTAGTGGACAATCTTGACATCCTTCTTTTGGCTTTATACCAATTTTGTTTCTGCTTCTGTGGATTTACTCCAACTTGGGTGTCAGGCTGGAGAATCTAGCTCTGTTGTTTTACAGCTATATTACTGTAAATCTTTTTGGAGTGGGAGTATCTGTATTAGTCAGAACTTCATTGTAATGAACTCCCCTATCAGATTTAATTAAATTTACAAAGTGGACTTGGTTATGTTGCCCTAACAGCCCTTCTGGTGTGATCCTCTAGGCTATTGTGTACCTCAAACCAGTTGGTTTTTGTTCCCCTCCTCAGTCACTTGAGTGGGGACGTGAGAACTTGGCTGCTGCCCCGTGGAAGGTAAGGTTAGGACAGAGATAGAAACAGAAGCTAGATCTGACTTGTGTTTTAATCAACTAGACAATTCTACCTGTGAGGAGCGTGGCTTGCAGGCTCATGGAGTGATTTGGGATGGTCTTGAAGTAATGGTGACAGGCTTTTTGCTGGAGTGTCTGGGGGAGAAGTGAAAAATGTTGTTCTTAGGGGATACTTACAGAGATGATTCCTTCTAAAAGGATGTGTGGTCACACCAGGGAGGCATAAGGAGAGAGACTTGAGCGATTGGTAAGCAGCCATATCACAAGCACAGAAGATGACTTAGTTAGAGATTCCTTCCTCCCTATAATGAACCATGAATAAAAAAACCTGAGGGATGAGGTGTGCTGGGACATGCCTTTCCTTGAGTGACCAGGGCCCTGAAAAAATGTGATGATCCACCTGATCACTTGTTTGTTCATCCTGAATCATCCTTGTCAAGGGTCATCTGGCTTCCTTTAGCAGCCCTGGTAAGCTTTTGGGGAGCTGTTTTCAAGACTCCTTGAGGCCCTCAAATTGCTGAAGTCTCTTTCAACTGGCAGCATAAGGATTTGACCAAATTTTATCAGTAGTCTGATGTGAAAAGAGGGAAGTTTTTTACTTAGCCCTGAACAACACCTAAAAATCAGTACTAAGATGCTCTTGAATTCGTATCTTGCTGATTACTCCACATTGCAGAATAGATAGTTTCTACCTACCAGAACATTGACACATTTCTGTACTTTATGCTGTATTCAGGAGCTGAATAGACATGGGATATTTGTGCTGTTTGTGCTGCTAGAGCTTGAACACTGGAGAGCTCATGGAGCAGCACAAACATTTACTTCTTGCTTCCTAACATAATGAAAGGGAGAGCGTGTTCTGAACTACATTCTGGTATTGGCCAAGTGAGCAAAATCAAGAAAGGCTGGCTGCAAATAGAAACAAAGCATTTCCTCTGACTCCTAAACATTAGTGTTTCTCATCCATTTGGTTTAACAAGGGCAATCACCCTGCCACTCTAATTATCTCTATCAGGCCCACAGTGCACATAAAGTAGACCTCTGATTTTTAAGAGGAAGTGAGTACCCTGGTGCCTGCATGCCTTTTAGTCCCTCATGATGCACGTTTTATCAGAGGGAAGTATTTGGAGGTTGCCTTGATAACACAAGCAGATTCCTCGCATATGGCAAAGGGCTATATTTTATTATTTACACAATTAATGGAAAGGAAACATTTATTAGAATTAATGGTTCATTAGCCTGGGCTGTCATCACCTGCTAGCCCTGCATGTCCAAGCTGATTAATTATTCTGTTTAGAAGAGTAATAGTGGGGATAGGGACTTACAGAGAAATACTGAGTATAATAGAGCAGCAAAACTGTGGAAATGGTTTCTGAGGGCAAAGAGTCCAGACACCTGACTCTGCACTCCCTATGGGTGTAGAGCAATGGGTGCTGGGCCAGATGTTACTGCCCACTGTTGTCTCTCTGCAGCTCTAAATGCTCAGCACTGCTCTACTGGTGGAGCTTCTTTGGGAGTTGTCATTTATTTGTTTCCATCAAAATGTAAGCAAAGTTATTTTAAAAGGTTATTTATGTTTATTAAAAACATTAACAAGTTACTGGAACTGTTTCAGCAGGTGACTTTTTTTTTTCTCCCCCAAAGCCATATGGCTGGTGCTCAGCCAGTGTAATGGGAGAGAGGAGCATTGCATAGCAACATCTAGATGACTTCACTCTTCAAAACAAGTTCTAACAGACAGAGCTGCATTTGGACAATAGCTTACCTGTCTTCTAAACTGAAATTCTGATTCAGAACTTCAGTGTTTGAAGACTAAATGTGCTGTATTTACTGTAGTGGGCTTTGACTTTTGAGTAACTTAGCAGCATTGTTCTCAGGGTATGTTTATGGAAGGAGGAGGAGATGGTACAAATCCAGAGGGATGTTACACAGTACTCACATTGCTGTTGGATGCTTTTGTAACTTATCCTCTTTGTCACAATTCACGATGCAGGGACTCAAAGTATGTATTTTATAAGCTACTTTTGTGGACTGGGAGCTCTGATGTTAGTCTTTCATGTTTGGAAGTAGGAACTGTCTTTTCACACCATGATGTAATAGAAGCTGTGGGTCCCACTGCAGAGAATGGGAAGACTCTGGAGGTCCACAAATGATACGGATATGGACATGGTGATAAACCAGAAATCAGACCTGGATTAAGGAAGCTGTTTCAAAATCAACAAAAACCTTAGGCTGTTCTAAGGAGAGTTTTAGATTTGGAGTTTATTTCTACCTGCAAAAGTAGCAGAGGTAAAAAAAAAAACCAAACTCTGTAGGTTTTCAGGGACATTTGAGAGAAAGCTCTTGTGGATAAACAGATCTGTCTCCAGCACTTTGAGGAGTCTATTTTAGCATAAGTGACTCTCACCTTCTGTGCTGGAACTGCTGTGAGAAAGGGTAGAGAGTTGATATTGCATTCATAGCTGGCCTCCACAACAGTGCAAATGTAATAATTTTCTCTAGAATACATATTGTCAGTATTAACAGGAAAGAAGCCAACAATCAAGAACTAATTCATCACTTTCTGTGAAGTTGCCTATATAGAAAGAAAAATCCCCCTCTGCTCCTTGGGCTGCTTTTCTTATTTCTGTTTTGTTATTTCTATTTAATGAAGTGGCAAATACATTACAAAAATCTGTTTAATAAGCCAATTACTTATTAATTCCATATCTTCTGCAGCAGGTTCTTAGATTAATGACTCAAGCCTGCTAATTTAACTACATAATTATTATTGCTATAACATTTATTTTAAGGACATGACATAACGAATGGATGTTTTATTTATTTAAGTGATCTGTGCTATCTGCAAAATTTTATTTCTAACTTTTGTTATTTCTTCCTTTTTTTCTGAGTTTAATGGAAAATATTTTAAAAGAAGGCTTGGTGACATGACTAAAATACCTACCTTTCTGTGCAGATCCCACTATGGTTGCATATTGCAAACTAGGCCTTGTTTTAAAAATGTCTTTAATGATATGTGAAAAAAGTGAAGTAATGTTTCTGAATGAATACTGAGCTCCAGGTGGCTAAATTACAGATACTTGTGTGTCATCTCCAAATTTTGCAGTTTGCAAAGAGTATCCTTTAGGTGTAACCTTAAAATTAAAAAAAAAGTCCAGTTCATCCAAGGCAGTAGCAGTATCCTCCACACTGTAGGGAGTGCCAGAAGATGACAGAGATACTGTACAGGCAGGTTATGCTAAATGGTCTGCCTAAAGGAAGTGTTACATTGGTTGAAACATCAAAAAACGTGTCTTTAAGAGACAGTTAATTGTGAAGAAGGTAGAGATTTTTGCTTCTCTAATTGTCTGCAATAAGGTGGAAAATTAAGTGCTATCTTTTGGCATTTGCATTGTTAAGTGCTGTTTTAAGGGATACTGATGTGAGATGTGGCAAACACAGGGCTAAGCATTTAGTTCCAGATCCAGTTGCCCTCTCCACAGGCTGTAGGGATCTGCTTGGGTACTGAGACCTGCTTCAGCAGGGGTCAGATCTGAGTATTTCAAATGTGCAAGAAATTTGTCTTTGTTCTGTTACAATTGTAGTCAAACCATAAAAGAGATTAATTATTTCTATATATCTATATCCATCATGTTATATACAAACATTTAACACTTGATTAATTTCTTACATCTTTGTAGCTTTTGTAATGAAACAAAATCCTAAAATGGGGCTTTGAGTAGCTGTTTCCTAACCTGCTGAGAAGTATACACCAAGAAAGGAAACATCTCCCATTAATCTTGGGAATGTAGGATATATTATTACTATTAATTCCAGTAATTAGGAGGAAAACATAACAAATTACTCTTAATAAGCCTTTCAGACAGGATTTTCTTGTAATATACATGCTCCTTTCTATCTATTTTTATTTTTTCACAAAATTAAATTAGCATTCTCTGTACTCTCTGAAATGATCTTTATTTGCTGACAGATACAACACAACTTAAAAACAGTGTTTTGTTAGGTTGTTTGTTTTTTTTTTTAAACAGTCAGGACAAGATGGAGGGGAAGACACTTCATTTTTTTAGAATGTGAAAGGACTTCTCATTCTCTCTCTACTTCTCTTCCTTAATTCTCTTAGTACAGGAATATTCATGGTAAAAGACAAAGATCCTTTTTTGGGGATCATATTCCCAATAGTTCAGAAAAACACAGATATTCTTCTTCCCTTCCAACCTAAGCAAAATTCTTCAAATTCTCTTTTAAATTTTGGGGGTTTTTTTGGTTCATTTTTAGTAGCTCATTTTAGTAACCCCATCATCTCAAAGTAATGAACTCTAAGGTTGAAGTTGCTGCTCAGGTCTTTGAGGGATCTTCTGTTTATTGTTCCAGAAGCAATTTGGATTATTGAAGAATCTTCAGGAACACAACAAGTTCTGAAGCAGTCAGTTCAGCAGTCATTTTAACACAAGTAAAATACGTGACTGCTTCCATTTTCTAGGAGCTTCAGCTATTACTAACCATGTAATCTGCCCCCCTAAGAGGATTTTCATGTGTAAATCTTTGTTTAGCAAAACTCTGTTAGTTTTTGGTGTGGTGTGTGTTTGTTTGTTTGTTGTTGTTTTTTTGAGAGGAAGAGAGGTAAAACTTCAGAGGGTTGTAGAAAGCCCTGTAAAGAGAAAAGTGCATATTGAAAATTCCCTGGTTTTTCAGACTATGCAGTTTTCATAGTCACTGTAGATTTTTCTCTTGTGGGACTACAGTTTCAAACAAGAATTTTAGAAATCGGGATATCATCTCTTCCATTGTTTTAGAGCTCCTTTAGCAGTTTCCATTCTGTCTTTAAAGCTTCTGACCATAAACAACAAGCAGCTGATTCCATTTTTTAATTTAAATTCTGTTTGGAATAGATAGTTTTCTGGAAATCTTTTCTGGAAGCTTAAACAAGTGCACCCTACAGCAGGGAGAAGGACCCAGATCTCCTAGTTTCTAGTTCTTGCATTAATCAGCAATTACTTTTTTTAATCCCTGTAGTAACAGGGCTTTTTCAGCTTTTTTTTTTTTTTAGCATGAATCCATAGCTGCACAAGTTTCTTGTACATCTGACCATGTTTTTCTACATAAACTAATATTAAATATAGTTGCTGCTTCTTAATTTAGATTTTTCATGCGCTGAATTTCTACTTTACTGAAAAAGTTCAGATTTCATTTTGGTAGCTTCTTTTTATGCTTATCAGTTTTAGGTCAAGATCTGACCATAAGTTTTTGCTGTGCGTTATAGAAGAAAAAGAACATTTTCCTCCTGGTTCTATTGAAAAGTTTGCTGAAGAAGTGACATGGAATGCATTAAAAATATTCCTGGTGTTACTTGTTTATCAGGCAGAATTTAGCATTGTCTATTGTTCCACTTGCTTAATCCTTTCTCCTCTGAGTTCTGCCAAAAGTTCTTTTCAGCTAAGAGGTTTGTTTCAGAATCTCTGCAGCTGCCAAATTATTGTATTCCATTTTGCATTACCTGAGCACCTCATACTTCTTATTTTTCCTCAGTAGCATGAGAGAGATCTAGTTTTGCAATTAATAATATGGTTAGAAAACATCTAAGGTGTTCAGAGTGGTGAGAAACTAGGAAAGAATTAATCTGTTGCTACAGATGACAAAGCTACTATCCATCTGGTCAAATCCAAGTTGCCAAGTGTCGCTGCTTTTAAATGACTAAGTATTCTGTTAGAGTAACTGGAAGTTGCGTAAAATAGAGATGTGGGACTTTGGGTGTAGATAATAGAATATATATATTTGATAGGAGCTTAAAATATTTATGTAAAAAGTCCCACTTTTGTGATTACTGTAGTATTAAAATATGTAATGTTTGTCATATAATCCCATCTGATGATTAGGATTAGTACAATAGCAGTATTTTTCACCATTATTAAAAACTGCATTAGGGATTTCTCCTTTAGAAATAGAGTTCAAATCCCAGTGAACTGCAGGTTACCTTACATTTGCTTTCCTGTTGTCCCCAGCTTTAGAAAGGACTGTCCGAATTCCATCAATACGATAGTAATAGAAAATGAACAGTATTAAGAATAACAAGGTACAACCAGAGGCAGAACTGTGTTACACCTTAGCTCGGTCATAATTAAATATAGTCAGGAATATTTAAGTTAGTGGCTATTTATCCCTGTCAATACACAGAAGGAGAGCTATTTTATAGGAATGCAGCAAAAAAGATCTTAGAGAAAAATGTTTTATGGTTCAGGTTGCAGTAAAAATGATGGTAGAGTACTTATCAATGCTGTAGAAGCTCAGGAGTTAAAGTTACCAGTTTTAGAAAAAACTAGATTAATATTTCTCTTTTGCCTCAGTCAGATCAGACTTAAACCTATTTTTCCTTTTATTAATTACTTCCTAGCACTCCTGCCAAGGCTTTCTTCACAAAAAGCATCTGTTACCACTTTTATGTCCATGGTGGAGGTATAGAGAGACAATGTTATAAATAATTAAGCAGACCCTCTTCTGCACCATTCCCTCGTGCAGAAATAGGGCAGGTCACTCATGTCTTCTTGTGCAATCCAGATAAAAGGAAGAATCTTCAGTGGTGGGAGGACAAAGTGAAGAATCACTGTCCCAGTAAATTAATTTCCATCCAATTGTTTGCTTTGAAGTGGTACAACCATCCACCTTTAGCATGATATATCAACACTATATTAAACTAAAATAGTTTGCCTTCTTCCTTTGTGTTCATCCTTGATACATATTTAACCTTGTTACCTTGCATTTAATCATAGCTACTGTGAATTCACTGTACTTGGTTTGCCAAGTACAAGTTCACTTGTACTTGTTTTACTGGTATAAAACAAAAGGGAGGGGGAGGAAAAAGAAAGCTCAGCTTGCAAGTTGAATTGATATAACCTCCCACCAGCTGTCCTAACTACTGAGAAACAGTAACTGCAAAAGGGAGTTGACACAGCATTACTATTCCTTTACTACTTTTTTTTTTTGTTCCAGTCAAAGACTATGAGAGATTTGGAGAAAAAGCATTTTGCTACATGTGAATTAGTAGAAAAATCCCAATTTCCCTATAAATAGATGCTTCCCCTGAAAATCAGTCTAAAAATTCGCTTATTAGGATCCTGATCACAGGCTCTAAAGGCTTCAAAGATGGATTGGCAGTTCACAAAAGGAAACTTGTGGCAACTGAAAATACAGTTCTCTGTATTTGGCTTTAATTTAGAGGACTTCATAAAGCAACCTGCAGTACCTAGCATGTTTGATACTATGTGGTAATTTTGCAGAAATCTGAGATAGCTTCAATGATGGTCCAGAGCCAGTTTGCAAATATTTATGTTCCTGTAAATGTAGCTGCACAGCAAAAGCTGAACGAAAATAAAAGCAAATGATAGAAAATAATCCAGTCAGGTAACCATTATAAATTTTATTTATGAAGGCCTTTTCCTTTTCAATTTTGCTGGCTGTGTTTTGGAGTATGTTCAGACAAATACTTGGTATTTAGGCATTGGAATAGGCTTTGAGCAAACCACTTAAAGACATGTCTAAGGCTTCTGCAATCTGTACTATCATTCAGAGGTTTCAAGGGCTTGAACATTAAATACTGTCTTGGTTATGCTCCTTCACCAGTTCTGAGAGGACATAGGCTCTTATTGCACACCTTTCTGCACAGGTTACCTTTCTGTGGATGAGTACGAGCTGGAGATCCAGTGCCATTTGGGACTAATGTCGTTTTGCCTCTCTACTAAATCTAAGTCACTAAGATCTTTATTTACGGGTTAAACTCTCCCACGGTGAAATACAGTATATTTAGGATAAATTATATTGTTATATTCCCCCAGAGTGGGAAGAAATTACCAGATTTAGGATTCATTGCTCTTCTTTTTTTCTGATAGTTTCTTAGAGCAACATTCACTGTGGCTTTTTTTCCTTTATCCATTGTGGACAGTTATACCACAACTATTTGAAGAACAGAGAGATTTTTTTTGTTTTGATTTGTGGCTTTTTAGGAGTGGAGGAGGAGTGTGATAAGTCCAGGAAGTGAGTAGATGCTTTTGTTTCCTGTGAGAAGTTTATTCCCTTTGTCACGGGGGAGAATTTATGTTGCGTAAACAGGTTTTGCTCTGTTATCTGAGAACGGCACTGCTAGAAACGTTAGAGGAGCTTCAAACACAGTCAATAACTGCCAAAAAATAACAGCATGCTGTGCTGTGGGTTATTCAGTTTAGGACGCATCACAATTGGTGCATGGGATAGTCTGTGGAGCTTTAAAGAAGCCAGTTTAAAGTCTTTGCAGGTTCTTAATGGTTTATGATCAGAGGCTTGTACTTCTTAGTAACATGTTGCAGTATTTGTGGACAGGAATAGAGTGAACATAATCACATTGTTACCTCCTTTTTAGCTTAACAAACAAAGAAATTACCAGCCTTTGTTAATTGATATTGAAATTTGATCTAAGTCAATTTGTTTGGAATTTAAGATTAAATTAATTTAAATAATTTCTGACAATACTCTTTTGAAAGGCTTTCCTTTGTACGTTCCCCACCAAAGTAAATCACTTCCATTGAATTATTTACGAGACAATTTCATAGGGAGAGCTTCAAAAACCCTCTAGGCAATAATAAAATGATTGTCACTGTTACAGTCACAATTTGTTCTGGATAATTGGCTGCCTTTTCCCATTGGGGGACAGTATGTTTCTATGTGCTAGACAGGTGCTTCTTCCTGCCAAGAGGACAAAGTGATGCCAATCACATGGACTAGGTTTTTGTCTGAGTTTTCATTTAAAAAAAAAAAAGCAGCCAACCCTCAAAGTTTATACCATAAACTTGTCATTCAGATTTGTAGTGCATTGCAGAAACAAACTTTGCTGTTTTGTTTGCTTGCTTATTTTAATTATTTTGCCTCCCAAATGGGTAAGTTGCTGATAAAGGAACAGCACTTACCGGACCATTCTGTTCTTTCACATAGGTGTTTAAATGTAGACTGTGTTTGTAAGTGGCTATTTACAAAGCTTAATAGAAAATAGGCTTCTTTATGTGGAGGAAAGAAAAAATCTTAAATGTACATTTCATAATTCCTTTGAAGTACTTCAGGGGAGCTGAGCCATTTGATTGTGTTTTAAACTGCAGGTGGGTGTTGTATCTTCAGCTATGTGTACAAAATGTATCTTGTTTCTAACTTTTATCAGTGTTTGTTCTTTCCTCTGTTTTCATCTTAATTTTTTTCATTTCTGTTGAAGTAAAATCAAAACAGAGCTTTAATTTAGAAGACACTTAAAAATCAGCATAATGTTAGAAAGCAAGAGAGAAGGGATTGGCAAATGACCATCTGTACTTTTTTTCATTAGTGTTGTATTCTGTGGAAAGTGGAATAATTCTTTTACCTTATAGATCTTCTTTAAAAAACCTTTTATTCTTTTCAGAACTGTTCATAATACATATAGTAATATTAACTTAGTCTGTCTTTCCTGACAGTCACAGTGTTTCATAAAGGATTGTAACAGAGGGAAATTAATAAAATATCTGTTCTCTGATAACTTGTGGAAGTCCTGAAGGGAGATGATTGATTTAATCTGGGATTTTCAGAAGATCCTATGAACTGGGTGCCTAATTCTCCTAAACTACTTGAGTGAATCCTATTCTTCTTTCAATAATTCAATATAAACATTTGCTTAAAACTGTCAAAACTCTGTGTGTTCTATGCATGTAAATATTAGATCTAATATTTCAAATAATATTTTATATTAATTTGATTAAGCTCTCTGGCAATGCTTGTAACTGGTACAATAATCCATCTTTCATACAGATTTCTCATTGTAATTTATCATTATTTAATGAAAGCTTAAGATAAAGTGTCCAAACTTATGTCATATCCCCTCCAATGCTTTGAATATTTCGTCTTCACTGAATGAGCTGCACAGCAATTTGAGCACACCCTTTAGACAGATATCAGAGCTTCCTGTTGTGTTGTTTTTTTTCCTGTATTCACTTCTGCCTCTGACCATTGTTGATAAAATTAAGGGAAGGATTACAGTGTTTCACTCTATTAAATGTCAGGGTAGAGAATATAAAATATGACTGCTTATGAGCAATGCTCATCAAGGACAACCTTGGTTATTCAGTCTTGTTTGAGCAACAATTCCCAGTCTTCAGGCCATTCACTGGATGTGTGTTTTTTCTTCTCAATGTTCAGCTGACATTTCTTTTTTTGGGGGGGCCTTTAGGTGTGTGGGAGTGCTGATCACTTAGATCATGCTTTCCTTATAACTTGAGACATAGAATCTCTCCTGTTACGTAAATTTGAATGGTTCTGAAGGGTTTTCTGTTGTTACTGAATATTGCCTAATTTGAAGATTGCTATTTATGATCTAGAGGGTAACAAAGCTATTTCTCAGAATGCCTAGCATATTGCATCAGGCATAAAATACAATGACCTTGTGTGTGCCTGCATCCTTGTGAGAGCTGGCTACAGCTGTAGCTCTCAGCTCTCTGAGTTCTGAAGTAAAGATTACAGTATTTTAGTATAATTGTTGTTATTTTAAGTATTGGTATAGGTTAAATCCTGGGTTTAATTCTGGGTGTATTTGTGTATGTGTGCATGGATGGGTTTTTTTTGCAGAGGTTTGCAGCCCTGGTCAATTTGCTGGGCGCTGGCCTTTATGGGTGAGATTGTATATGCTGATAAACTAAAGTCTGAAACTCCAAGCTCTGTAAGAAATCCTTGCAATAATTTGTAGCATATTGATCATTCTTTGTTTATTTTAACATCTAAGTTAACCTCCGATTGATGTCTTTTCTTTTCCTCATGTACCTGTTCTCAATGGGGATCTTGCAAATGCCAAAAAATGTAACTATTCATTTTCTAATATCTTGTGGAGTTCTGAGATTGCACACAGAGATGTGAAAACTATTTTGTGTCTTTTCATGACGTTAGGGGGAAAAAATGATTTTTTTTACTTGACAGGAGAATACTTGGAATAATAAGGGTGTCTGAAAAAATAAATTCAACTTGTTCTATTATTGTATCATTCTGAGTGAGTGGAGAGTCAGGCCAGATGTGTCCCAGGAGAATCACTCAGCTTTGCTTTAAACAAACTCCTTTGGCTCATGAGGCAAAGCTACACAGCAGGAGAGAAAGCTTTGTATCAGAAGCACTAGAAGTATTCCATATAAGAGGGTGAAGATTGGAAAGTAACAGTTGTATTCCTGTTTAAAAAGATTTTTATAGTTAAATAGATAAGAAAAAGAAAACTCCTGAGGCCTTTGTTGCGTGTCAGGTGGTAACTTTTGGCAGTGACAGATTTTTAAACGTGTAATATACTTATATACATTCATTTAGGGGAAGTAGGATTGAAAAATTCTTTTGATTCTTTACCTTGAGTTGAGGCAAACTAAAATGTTTTGAAAGGTGTTGAGACAGAATCCCAGGTAAGTAATGGGGCATTTGAAGGTGAAACCTGGTTGCCTCTGAGAAACTTGTTACTTGAGGGAATCTGAAATGTAACTCAGCATGCAGTGCTTTTAACTAAGTATGACCTTTTAAAAGTGGAAGTGAGGGAAGAAGAGAGAACCTGCTGGTTTGAATGTGAATTTCAGCATCTGTTAGGATGCCTAAGTTAGTTGGTGGCATTTGGCTTCTTTCTGTTCTGCAGGCTTAAAAGGGCTTGTTCAAATGCAGTTGATGGGAAGAACAGTTTTAATTTGCAGATCAGGCCCATTTTTTGGCCATAAAAGGGCAGGCAACAAACAGCTTTTTCTTCTCCTCCCTTTCCCTTTTGAGTAGAAAGCTGTCAACCTTTTCAATTATTCCCACTTAGAAACAATTACCCAGTTGCTTACAAGTTGCCTCATTTTTTGTCATTTTCCTTTTATGTGAGTAAACCATAGCTCCATGCCTGTGAAAGGTAATGAAGCCTGCTCTCCAGTGGCTCCATTTCTTGTGACTGAGCTTTTCTATTATAATTTAATACATCTTACTTGAAGGTTATATTGTGAATTTCCTAATTTTCAAGTACAACAGAGTCTACACAGGAATAGAAAATTAATTAATGTTTACTCCTTATTAAACAAACCCAATAAATAGCATAAGTTAAGGATTATGTGTTTGGTGTCTAAAAAGTTATAATCTTCCATTTTGAGTAGCATTTTGGTTATTCCTGTTGGCTATGGATTCTTCTGTGGCTTAGAAGCTTAAAGGTACTCTGAATTTATGGTTGGGATGTAGAGAAGGCATTAGCAGAGACTTGTGGTCTTCTGTGATCTCTTTCCCATTTTGAAGTTTGATTGAGTCATTCAATTGCTGTCTTTCTTGAAGGAAGACAAGATACAGGTGTGCAGCCAGAAATCACAATTTCTTAAGCTTCTTATATCTAAAAACAACCTGCAAACTTGTTGAAATGTGGTTTTTTTTAAGACTGAACACTGGGAATTGCCTTCAATTTTACAAGAACTAGGTCTGATTTTTGAGTCTGTCATGTGAAGTACCTAGGTAAGTTCAAGGAAAGTGTAGCTAGTTTTTTCAGTGTTCAGTATTACTAGTTCCCACTGACGTCTACTAGTCTTGAAAGTGCAAGTAGTTCTGCTTCGTTTGACGTTGGACTGTGTCTCCATCTACTGAAAAGCAGCAGTTTTTTGTCCATCCTGGACACTGGTCTCACATTATGGCCAGATTCTAGAGGTGTCAGGACACAATTAACAGTGGTTTAGTCTTGTATTATCTTTCAGCCTTTTAAAACAACTGTTTTTTAAAGCAGTGGGCATTGTGGTATGTTACTGGCAAAGTATTATTAATACTTTAAAAGCTGTGCTTAGTTCCACACTTTAGACCCACTTGTCTTATAGAATATAAATGGTTTTCTTTTTATTTCCTCTCTTCTTCAGTTTAAGACATAAATTGATAGTTTTTCATTCCCCTATTGTGACAAGTATGTACTCAAAGTGCATTCATCTCACTGTCAACAGACCTGGAAAAATTCTCTGCTGGAATTGAATCTGAGAATTCTGAATCTAAATGTATAAGCCCTCACCACTACAGTTTTAAAGATTCAATTACAGTAGAATAAAGGCATTAATAGATTCACACCCCTGGAGGGGAAAATGATGATACCTGAGGCCAGTCTGTTACATCCTGTTCCAGAGATATAATCCTTCAAAATCCGTGTTCACAGAATTGGTATAGTTTCTTTGCCTTATGTGTGAGTTAAGCTTACCCGTATACTTGATTCTCCAGTGGATTTCTTGCTGTGCATTTCAGGTCTGATGGACTGGCATTCATTTACTGTGCATTAAAGGTATTATTTTTCTTCTAGAGTAGGGGAAAAAAATATTTTTCAGACATTTGTTTTTGTTGAACTTTCTTAAGATTTACTAGATGGAAAAAAAACAAACAAGAATTGCACTTTTGTTCCTAGCTTGCTGCTGTTGCACTATGATTATAGCAAAAGGCAATTGTTTCCTTAGGTTTAAGTCTTTGTAATTAGGTGCTGGCTCCAGTCAAATGTTTGCGTGGTTATAACACCAGAAAAATCTTTCTCCATCTGTGAGAGGTTTTGCAGGCTACCCTGATACAAACAGTAATAGAATATTTTAATAGGTTAGTGTTTCTGGGGCTTCTTCTTACCCTTAGCGATGTTGAATATAGCAGATTGGGTGTTTTCTTCAAGACATTTATGTGGAAATATTTTTGGGGATGTAATTTGAGAGAGAGATCTTGCCCAATGCCAAATAACAAACAAAAGAGACAGAGCAGGAGGCAAACATTTGGGACCTCGTTGTGCCTGGTTCAGTCTCCACACAGCTCTGCTGATGGATCACTTCAGGGGCTTGTCTTACTCATTCCAACACAAAACAGTCAGGAGAGCTCTGCTGGGGTAAGAAATTGGCTTCTCATCCTTTAATGTTTTGGCAGTTAGGACAATATCACCTTTCAGTTTCACATTGCATAACGGCATTGGTCAAACCATTTGGAACTTATTTTTTACTAACTTAATCTAATTAGCATGCAGATAATTTGGCACAACATGAACTATAGCTGTGCACCTATACTGCAGCTTTGTTCACTAAATGCAACGTGAGGTCATCTTTACATATAAGGACATATAATCAGTCACCAAATAATTAGCATCAGTATGTCAGGTACTCATTAGAATAATTGACTAAAGTCTGTCTTGTTGAAACTGGCTTTTTGCTTAATTTTATGCACTTAGTGAAATGGAAAATGCAGTCCTAAAAGACTCAGACAGATCTCACAGTCATCTGCATAATTTGTTTGCCAGGTTAATTTGGGTACATCCTGGGGTGTTTTCTGTAGCATAGCTGTGACATAGCTTGGGTACTAAGTTTCCACCACTTTCAGAAAATGTATGTAAAAACTGCATGTTAACTCTGACTTAAGTGAAATATCCAAATAGTTTATTTAGCCAGCTTCAGAGGAAGGAATGTGTTAGGAGGAGAGCAGTCTGCCCAAGTCCTCCTCAGACTCTCTCTGACAAGAACTGCTTTTGAGACAGGGTTTTGCAAAGACAGATTATCCTTCTGTGGTTCAATCTCTTGCA
>NW_009952804.1:1141333-1264944 GCF_000747805.2 Chaetura pelagica
TTTTAACTAAGTATGACCTTTTAAAAGTGGAAGTGAGGGAAGAAGAGAGAACCTGCTGGTTTGAATGTGAATTTCAGCATCTGTTAGGATGCCTAAGTTAGTTGGTGGCATTTGGCTTCTTTCTGTTCTGCAGGCTTAAAAGGGCTTGTTCAAATGCAGTTGATGGGAAGAACAGTTTTAATTTGCAGATCAGGCCCATTTTTTGGCCATAAAAGGGCAGGCAACAAACAGCTTTTTCTTCTCCTCCCTTTCCCTTTTGAGTAGAAAGCTGTCAACCTTTTCAATTATTCCCACTTAGAAACAACTGCCCAGTTGCTTACAAGTTGCCTCATTTTTTGTCATTTTCCTTTTATGTGAGTAAACCATAGCTCCATGCCTGTGAAAGGTAATGAAGCCTGCTCTCCAGTGGCTCCATTTCTTGTGACTGAGCTTTTCTATTATAATTTAATACATCTTACTTGAAGGTTATATTGTGAATTTCCTAATTTTCAAGTACAACAGAGTCTACACAGGAATAGAAAATTAATTAGTGTTTGCTCCTTATTAAACAAACCCAATAAATAGCATAAGTTAAGGATTATGTGTTTGGTGTCTAAAAAGTTATAATCTTCCATTTTGAGTAGCATTTTGGTTATTCCTGTTGGCTATGGATTCTTCTGTGGCTTAGAAGCTTAAAGGTACTCTGAATTTATGGTTGGGATGTAGAGAAGGCATTAGCAGAGACTTGTGGTCTTCTGTGATCTCTTTCCCATTTTGAAGTTTGATTGAGTCATTCAATTGCTGTCTTTCTTGAAGGAAGACAAGATACAGGTGTGCAGCCAGAAATCACAATTTCTTAAGCTTCTTATATCTAAAAACAACCTGCAAACTTGTTGAAATGTTGTGGGTTTTTTTAAGACTGAACACTGGGAATTGCCTTCAATTTTACAAGAACTAGGTCTGATTTTTGAGTCTGTCATGTGAAGTACCTAGGTAAGTTCAAGGAAAGTGTAGCTAGTTTTTTCAGTGTTCAGTATTACTAGTTCCCACTGACGTCTACTAGTCTTGAAAGTGCAAGTAGTTCTGCTTGGTTTGACGTTGGACTGTGTCTCCATCTACTGAAAAGCAGCAGTTTTTTGTCCATCCTGGACACTGGTCTCACATTATGGCCAGATTCTAGAGGTGTCAGGACACAATTAACAGTGGTTTAGTCTTGTATTATCTTTCAGCCTTTTAAAACAACTGTTTTTTAAAGCAGTGGGCATTGTGGTATGTTACTGGCAAAGTATTATTAATACTTTAAAAGCTGTGCTTAGTTCCACACTTTAAACCCACTTGTCTTATAGAATATAAATGGTTTTCTTTTTATTTCCTCTCTTCTTCAGTTTAAGACATAAATTGATAGTTTTTCATTCCCCTATTGTGACAAGTATGTACTCAAAGTGCATTCATCTCACTGTCAACAGACCTGGAAAAATTCTCTGCTGGAATTGAATCTGAGAATTCTGAATCTAAATGTATAAGCCCTCACCACTACAGTTTTAAAGATTCAATTACAGTAGAATAAAGGCATTAATAGATTCACACCCCTGGAGGGGAAAATGATGATACCTGAGGCCAGTCTGTTACATCCTGTTCCAGAGATATAATCCTTCAAAATCCGTGTTCACAGAATTGGTATAGTTTCTTTGCCTTATGTGTGAGTTAAGCTTACCCGTATACTTGATTCTCCAGTGGATTTCTTGCTGTGCATTTCAGGTCTGATGGACTGGCATTCATTTACTGTGCATTAAAGGTATTATTTTTCTTCTAGAGTAGGGGAAAAAAATATTTTTCAGACATTTGTTTTTGTTGAACTTTCTTAAGATTTACTAGATGGAAAAAAAACAAACAAGAATTGCACTTTTGTTCCTAGCTTGCTGCTGTTGCACTATGATTATAGCAAAAGGCAATTGTTTCCTTAGGTTTAAGTCTTTGTAATTAGGTGCTGGCTCCAGTCAAATGTTTGCGTGGTTATAACACCAGAAAAATCTTTCTCCATCTGTGAGAGGTTTTGCAGGCTACCCTGATACAAACAGTAATAGAATATTTTAATAGGTTAGTGTTTCTGGGGCTTCTTCTTACCCTTAGCGATGTTGAATATAGCAGATTGGGTGTTTTCTTCAAGACATTTATGTGGAAATAATTTTGGGGATGTAATTTGAGAGAGAGATCTTGCCCAATGCCAAATAACAAACAAAAGAGACAGAGCAGGAGGCAAACATTTGGGACCTCGTTGTGCCTGGTTCAGTCTCCACACAGCTCTGCTGATGGATCACTTCAGGGGCTTGTCTTACTCATTCCAACACAAAACAGTCAGGAGAGCTCTGCTGGGGTAAGAAATTGGCTTCTCATCCTTTAATGTTTTGGCAGTTAGGACAATATCACCTTTCAGTTTCACATTGCATAACGGCATTGGTCAAACCATTTGGAACTTATTTTTTACTAACTTAATCTAATTAGCATGCAGATAATTTGGCACAACATGAACTATAGCTGTGCACCTATACTGCAGCTTTGTTCACTAAATGCAACGTGAGGTCATCTTTACATATAAGGACATATAATCAGTCACCAAATAATTAGCATCAGTATGTCAGGTACTCATTAGAATAATTGACTAAAGTCTGTCTTGTTGAAACTGGCTTTTTGCTTAATTTTATGCACTTAGTGAAATGGAAAATGCAGGCCTAAAAGACTCAGACAGATCTCACAGTCATCTGCATAATTTGTTTGCCAGGTTAATTTGGGTACATCCTGGGGTGTTTTCTGTAGCATAGCTGTGACATAGCTTGGGTACTAAGTTTCCACCACTTTCAGAAAATGTATGTAAAAACTGCATGTTAACTCTGACTTAAGTGAAATATCCAAATAGTTTATTTAGCCAGCTTCAGAGGAAGGAATGTGTTAGGAGGAGAGCAGTCTGCCCAAGTCCTCCTCAGACTCTCTCTGACAAGAACTGCTTTTGAGACAGGGTTTTGCAAAGACAGATTATCCTTCTGTGGTTCAATCTCTTGCATGATGAGATATGTTTTGCTGTGGTATGTGTCACTGAGGTTGGGCTCAAGACACAATATGCCTACAAGAACAGCAAAAGGTGAAACAGCAGGACACAGAGAAAGGCCTTGTGTCGAGTTGTACTGTGTGACAGACTGGGCACTTGACCTCAGTGTGCTGTTATTTATACAGGAAGTACATGGGTATTGAAATTGGCTTTGTTTATGTGAAGGTACTTGTAAGAGACTACTTGGTTTGAATGTTGAGCCATGTCCAGTGATGAGAGATTTTGTGTGGTTCTGCACTGATGTATCTTTATCTTGGATCTGAAGAGTCTTCATTATCTTAGGTCAAAGGAGTTTGTGCTGCATTTGACTGCAGAAACTTGGTAGTTACATCATGTTTGGGAACTTGTGCATGTTTTCCTGCATTTTTTTTGCTTTCTTAGGGGTCTCTTCTCTATTCTTGTTGACCTTGAATTCATACACCAGGTTTTATTATCCAGGTCAGGATCTGGATCTGGCACTTTGCAGTGAGAAGGAGAAATGATGCCAAGTTTTCTGAGCAGAGGTGTGCTGGTGGCTGCCTCTGCTCATCACCCTTCACAGACCATACTGTTTGGCTGACTCTGGGCAGCAAGAAGACTGGCAGTGTTTGCCCATTCTCTGTTCCCTCTGGTCACAAGTGCTCCTGGGGCTGTCTAGGTCAGTTCTGAGCACTGGTGAAATGCAGCAGACATGTCACAGCAATGTTCTGAGCAGCACAGGCTGCAAATAATCTCTTATTTTAAAACTTCAGGGGCTTCTCTCTGAAACAAATAGTGTGTGTGTTGTTTCTTTTTGGCTAGCAGCATACTGTCAGCTTTAGTTTTAATCTGCGTTAGAGGAATCAGTATTTGGTTTGTTTGTTTAACTCATTAAAGAAATGACTTCCCTAGTTTTGCTTTTTTTCGAGTAACATCTGTCATTGAAGATGATTTTCTTCAACAGTCTGAGACACAATAGAATTTTTTTTATTTATTTCTATAACCATCCACAGTGATGTATGTTTTCAAGGTGAGTGCCAATCTTGCAAATGCCTATGTTTATTCTTCCTGAATTCTGCTGAAGAAAGGCAGATAATTGTCTGGCAGGATCAGGTGAACAATCTTTTAAAGAATACTAATACCCTTTTATTTTCATTCATAGACCTCAAAAAGCTTTTCAAAGCAAGTTAATAGGATTTTATATATTACATGCATATAGTAAATAAATAAAACAGAGAGAAAAGGGAAAGTGACCTTCCTTCAGGCCACCCAATAAATAACTTTACAGCCTGGGAGAAGAGCTCCTCTCACTTGAGCTCCTTACCAGAGATATAAGATTGGAAATGGCATAATTTGGAAAAGAAGCCTCAGTTCAGTACTTTATTCTGTAACCAACATGGGGATTTCATTTCCAAAAGTGGAGTGAAAACATGCTCTGAGAGAGAATGTAAATATTAACTATCAGTTTTCCTAACCTCTGAATTAATGAGTTTGGCAAAAAAGGTGTTTGGAAGCTTTTGAGATGATGGACTGAAAGTCTGTGCTTAAAGCATCCTGCACTGCCTGACAGACAATTCCTTTAGGAAAAAGGGTAAATAAATTCCTAATTTACTGGGAAGTGAGTTTGAAGAAGTAGGTGTCAGGCAAGGCTGGAAAAAGGAGCCATGAGAATAACCACTCAAGGGAGAATATTGAGATGACCTTTCTTACTCTGAGTTGCTTTGTTAATGAAGGCAAAGTCTCTTTAAAGGGCAGAAAGTCTGAACTTCTGTGGATGGGGTTTGCCAGGCTGGGAATTGGTCTGTATCTTATATTACATGAGCCTCTCTATGAATTGTAACCTTTAAATATTAAATACACTTCAGGTCAAGATAGCTGAGTTTATGAGGTGGTGGATACAGTGAGAGAAGAGTAAATACCTGCATTTTATGAGTGTAATTTCAATTCAAATTCCAGGTCTGTTACTCATGCCAAAGATGTACATAAAATCACTGTAACAATCAAAACATGAATCAAGGCTCATAAAGCAAACTTGAATTGTTAATGAAGTTTCTTTCAAGGGTTTGTGCTACACACAAATCAGCATTGTTGGCTTTTTTACAGCCTAGAGGACAGACTGTGGTGCCAGTTCTAGTTCTACAAGGTGAATCACTTTCTGGGTGTAACAGTATTCATTGGAATACTTTCCTTTCTACAAGGTGAATCACTAACTCTGAAAGCCTTTTTGGGTGTAACAGTATTCATTGGAATACTTTCCCTGGGCATTTTCTGCATTTAGAAATATTGTAACATGCATAAACAGAATGGGAACTTCCTGTGCCAATGCTACATTTTATTCATACCCAAGAAAAATTCAGAAATAAAGAGCATGGTAGGAACAGGTACTTCAACTTTGTGAAATATTTGAAATGGGTAAGATTTGTAAATCTGAAAGATGTGCTTTGGAGTCATCGAATGTTTCTGTAAATTTGATTACAATTCAAGAAATGGCAATAAAATCAGCATAAATTCTTCGATGGGAAATAAGATTTCAGTTTTCTTTCCTGAAGTGCCATGGAAAAGCAAAACTTAGTTGAAAGAAGGGAAATATTTGAACTTGAGATACTTAATTTTCTTCTGTATGCTGCTGTTTCAGGTTTTGTGTAATTTTTATCAACCAAATTACTTGTTCATCCTGTCAGTCACAGTGAAAACAGAGCAGTTTTTCATATTGACTTCATAATACCTGTAAGAGGAACATAGTTACAGTTGGTCATAGTTTGCTTTTCAGAAATCACAACTGGATTTTGTGTTCCTTAAAAGATGTTGTGAAAAGTGCCCAGTTTTAAATGCTTTAGAATAGAACCATAGAATGGTGAAGGTTGGAAGCGACCTTGCAGATTATCAGGTTCCAACCTCTGCTTGAGCAGGGACACCTCCTGCTAGACCAGGCTGCGCAAAGCCTCATCCAACCTGGCCTTAAACACCTCGAGGGATGGGGCCTTCCACAACCTCCCTGGGCAACCTGTTCCAGCACCTTACTACCCTTATGGTGAAGAACTTCCTGATGTCTAACCTGAATCTCCCCTCTTTCAGATAAAACCACTACCCCTTTTCCTCTCACTGCCACCTCTGGTGAAAAGTCTGTACTCAGTTTTCCTGTAGGCCTCCTTCAGGCAGTGGAAGGTGCACTAAGGTCTCCCTGAAGACTTCTTTTCTCCAGGCTGAACACCCTTAAATCTCCCTGCCTTTCTTCATAGCAGAGCTGCTTCAGCCCTTTGATCATTATCATGGCCCTTCTCTGGGACCTCTCCAAGAGCTCCATGTCTCTTCTGGGCTGAGGGCTTCAGAGCCGTACACAGCACTCCAGGTGCAGTCTGACCAGAGCAGAGTAGAGGGTCAGAATCCCCTCCCTGGCCCTGTTGGTCACACTACTTTTGATGCAGTCCGCAACACAACTGGCCCCCTGGGCTCCTGTTCTTTTTCCCTTCTCTTCCATCCATGGCCAGTGTCTGGGGAGAACTCCTTCCATCTAATACCATCAAGCCCCAGGCTGTGACCCTCATAACGCTGCTCTCTCTTTGGCAGCAGTCTGGAGCTTTTCAAGACTCTTTGCAGCTAAGGAGAGTGCTGTGGGAGTTGCTGGGGGTTGGGGGAGGCAATCAGGGCTTTGTACATTTCCTGAACACATTTGTATATAATTGTATATACTTTCTTTTATAATTAGTGTTTAATTAAAGCTGTGTAGTTTAGTTTTCAATCCAGTAAAGTCTCTCTCTTTTTGTCTCGCTCCTTCCCCTACCTGGGTGGGAGGAGATTGAGAGCATACAGTCATCTGTCAAATCCATGTCTGGTCGGTTTGGAGACCAGGATGTCATGTGGGGCAATGTCAAATGCCTTGCACAAATCCAGGTACATGACTTCAATTGCTCTGCCACTATCCACCTCCTCTGTCTGCCTTGTCATGGGACTTCAGTGGGACTAAGACTGAAAGCTGGCCAATTGAGGTGGTTGAAGAAAACTCTGCTCAAACTAACTGTACTAAAAATACCTACAGAAACCTGGGGGTCTACTTTTGGAAGTCTGATATGTGAATATGAAGTCTGTGTATGAATGTGGGCATGGTAGACTAACTCACCAGATTTTGTTATGGAAAAATATATTTCAAGAGACATAAATGCAATCTGAAAATATTTGCTGGGAAAGGAGAAATAAGTATGGTGAGAGAGGAAGAAGTGGGCTAACATTATTACCTTTTGGTGTATCTTGTGTTTTAACCATTGTGTTTCCATTAATTTCAGGGGTAAAAAAAAAGTTTACAGAAAAAAATAATTGCTGAAATCCCCTCCAGGAAGTAAACTTTAGGTTTTTTAGCTACTACACAGGGCACTGGCATGAATCCTGCAAATATGCAAGCAGTGGAAAAAAGTTCTCAGGACACTGAATTCAACACTAATGCTCCCTGTTTAGACCTGGTGATGATGGTGTTGGCATACAGAACAGTCACTGTTTTCTATAAAGATCATGTAAAGGTCTATCAAATGGCTTGGCAGCTGGAACAGAATTAATTGCCTGATTTACATTTTCAGGGAGCTGTAGAGATGTGCTATCTGAATGTACCTCCTCTGCTATATACCTGATAGACAAATAAATACTTGATGTGAGTGGAAACATCCAAACTGTATTCCTGCCCTGTTAGCTCTTCAAAATTTCAAATAAATCTTAGAATTCAGGAAGAGTAAGAATAGCTGTGTATCTAATGCATCTGTGTTTTAACATTTTCAACAAACTACCATTTTTCTTATTTTTTGATTATTTTTTTTTTCCAAATGCTTAAAAACATATTTTTCCATGGCTAGTGTGTTTTGTGGGGAACTGCACTCTGCTATGTAGAGGTATATAAAATTAGGGATTTTTTCTGGCCCTTCTGGCTTGTGTTTTAAAAAATGGTGACTGACTTGAGAAGTGCTTTCAGTGCAAGAGAGAGAGACCATATAACACATGCTCTGCAGACTGAACAGGGATTAAAGGCATTTAACTGTGAATCTTGTATCTCTCAGGTTTTATGGCCAGGTTCTTTTGTTCTTTTTACTCTTCATGGAATAGAAAGGTAGGAGGAAGAAGAGAGGAAATATCTTATTACAACTTTAGAAACTGTTTTTGTAACTGAAAATAAACACCTATGAAACAGGAATGAGACAATAAATTGTATCTACTTACATGCTACTAACTTACTGTTATTTTCATTAAACAATCACAAGCTTTTTTTAATTTCAGTTACTTAAATCAACATTATGACCTACTTTAAAAAAAATCGGTTGGAAGAAAAAGATGCCTTTGATTATGTTTAGTGATGGCCTTATACACAGAGATTGTAAATTTATTAAATATGCATGGAAGACTCCTAGATCAGCAAAAAGGCCAGCAGAATGGTGAGGGGTGCCTGTAGTCCGTGCCCCCTGTTTGTGTGCTTTCCTTAAGATACCTTTGTGCCCAAGTTACAGTTTAGGGAACAAAAGCAGTCCCTACATGAAGCATAATGAGGAACGCTGTTTATTATGAAGAATACACTTTGGGGAAATCATGTTTCTATCAAAGCTAGTGATACAATTCTCTTCTTTTCAGTGAGGCCAAAATTTCACACGTGTTCTGGCTCTAAGAAAATTCCAGATAAAAGTTCAGTACTTGCAGTATTTTCACAGGTGATTAAGAATAATCCATGTAGGATTTTTTCTTGCAGAAGACTGAGCAGTGTAATTCTAATTCAGAAGAATATTTGTGGCAGATAATTAACTTAAATCTTGTGAGTACTATAATTTAATTGATTTGGAGAGTCCAAGTAGTGTTTTATTACTTCCATTTGCTCCTTGAGGGTGTGGAATGGGAGGAATGTATTGAATCAGTTCTCATTTCTGGGAATACTGAACCAGCTGCTTCACTTAAGAAAAGAAACAACCACATGAGCAAGCAAACAAGAAACCAGTATTTCATTTCACCCAGTGATGAGAAGGTGAATAAGCTCAAGATTATCAGAACATCCTGTATCTATACTGAAATTAAAAAAAATTCTAGAACACAGGCTCACTTACATTTTTCCAAATGCTTAAAAACATATTTTTCCATGGCTAGTGTGTTTTGTGGGGAACTGCACTCTGCTATGTAGAGGTATATAAAATTAGGGATTTTTTCTGGCCCTTCTGGCTTGTGTTTTAAAAAATGGTGACTGACTTGAGAAGTGCTTTCAGTGCAAGAGAGAGAGACCATATAACACATGCTCTGCAGACTGAACAGGGATTAAAGGCATTTAACTGTGAATCTTGTATCTCTCAGGTTTTATGGCCAGGTTCTTTTGTTCTTTTTACTCTTCATGGAATAGAAAGGTAGGAGGAAGAAGAGAGGAAATATCTTATTACAACTTTAGAAACTGTTTTTGTAACTGAAAATAAACACCTATGAAACAGGAATGAGACAATAAATTGTATCTACTTACATGCTACTAACTTACTGTTATTTTCATTAAACAATCACAAGCTTTTTTTAATTTCAGTTACTTAAATCAACATTATGACCTACTTTAAAAAAAATCGGTTGGAAGAAAAAGATGCCTTTGATTATGTTTAGTGATGGCCTTATACACTTTACAGAGATTGTAAATTTATTAAATATGCATGGAAGACTCCTAGATCAGCAAAAAGGCCAGCAGAATGGTGAGGGGTGCCTGTAGTCCGTGCCCCCTGTTTGTGTGCTTTCCTTAAGATACCTTTGTGCCCAAGTTACAGTTTAGGGAACAAAAGCAGTCCCTACATGAAGCATAATGAGGAACGCTGTTTATTATGAAGAATACACTTTGGGGAAATCATGTTTCTATCAAAGCTAGTGATACAATTCTCTTCTTTTCAGTGAGGCCAAAATTTCACACGTGTTCTGGCTCTAAGAAAATTCCAGATAAAAGTTCAGTACTTGCAGTATTTTCACAGGTGATTAAGAATAATCCATGTAGGATTTTTTCTTGCAGAAGACTGAGCAGTGTAATTCTAATTCAGAAGAATATTTGTGGCAGATAATTAACTTAAATCTTGTGAGTACTATAATTTAATTGATTTGGAGAGTCCAAGTAGTGTTTTATTACTTCCATTTGCTCCTTGAGGGTGTGGAATGGGAGGAATGTATTGAATCAGTTCTCATTTCTGGGAATACTGAACCAGCTGCTTCACTTAAGAAAAGAAACAACCACATGAGCAAGCAAACAAGAAACCAGTAATTCATTTCACCCAGTGATGAGAAGGTGAATAAGCTCAAGATTATCAGAACATCCTGTATCTATACTGAAATTAAAAAAAATTCTAGAACACAGGCTCACTTACATTTTTATTTTATTTTGGCTTACGGGCAGGCTGATTTCATTATGACAACTACTCTTCTATAGAAGTATTAATAATCCATGTTTCCTATGTGACAACATAAATTTCATTTATCAGTTACCAGCAACAAGCACCATAAAAATAATTTGCTGTAGTTCCTTCTTGGCAGCTTGATAATGCACTCGGCAGAAATATAAGACATTCTCTGGGGTTCCTTTCCATTGCTAATGTAGTGCATGAATGCAGAGATTTTATTTTTAGTGTATCCTAGAATTGGGCAAGGATATTATTTGGCATTGTCACAGTACAAGTGCTCTGTCTTCAGGTCTGCTCCGATTCCTTTAAAACACTAAATCTCTCCTTCCTAATGCGTGATCATACCCTCCTGTAATAAATGTTAAAAACAAATGAAAAAGAAAAATTTAAGTATACTGCAGTTGAACTCCTGAGATATATTGCAACAGCACTTTTACTTTCACTTCAATTTTGCACAAATAGCTTTCTATTTTAGGTGCTTTGCATTTATGGAAAAAACACCCCAAAGTTCAATTTATATGGAAGATGCAAGACCACTATGCAGTTAGATTAGTTACTGTCATCTATTTTTTTTATACTGCAAGCCCTGTTGGCAATCCATGTCAGTTACAAATTAAGTTGCATGGAAGTATAGTTCTCAATAGAAATCAATTTTCAGCACAAAATGCCTTATTTGCAGTTTTATGGCTTAAAACTACTTACATGAAGTGATTTATTATTTGCAGTTAGGAGAGACGGCTATTGAGGGGATGACTGTCTGATTTTGACTTTTAGTTTTTATTGGCAATGTTTGCTTTCAAATATTAAATGCAAAATAATACACTGTTAAATATAAAATTAGTCTCAATCATTACAGTATACTAATCTGTTGTCGCATGGGAATTTGCATAACGTGCAAGATTTGCCTAGTGCATGATGTTTCTCAAATGATACAAGCTATATTTCAAGCTGTCAGAGTGGAAAGGTGAAGACCAGGGATTGCTGAAAGTAATGCAGGTTGAATCTTAACTACTGCATTTATTTATAAATAATATTGAAAGTGGTGCCAGGAAATATAATAAAAGGGTAGCCGGATTACTGCATGGGCCAGATCCTCCATAGCCCCAACCTTGTTTCAGTGAAGGGGTGCCATTTGGCTTCAAGTTGATGTAAACTGTCCACCTTACCTGAGGCTCCGTTCTAATAGAGCTGTGTTTCTAGCATGAAGTAAGAGTATGTCCTAACAGAGACAGTGCAACAGGATGCTGAAATGAACTCCCTTTCTGCAACTGAAATTAACCTCTTGTTCCTGTTATCTGTGGGGATTTAATCCAGATTTTCACCAGAGAGGGTAGTAATAGGACAAGTGGTAGTGGTTTGGAACCTGATGATCTGTAAGGACCCTTTCTACCTTCACTATTCTATGATTCTATGAAATTTTATTTTCAGAAGCAGAAGTCCTCTCTCTTTAACAATCTCTTCCTTCTGCACAAGGAAAACAACATCATCAACAGGGTCGCAGGGCTTGCAGAGCTGGAGTCCAGTTGTTGTACACACGCTCCTTTGGAAAGGAATGATGTCGCCTCAGCAACAGCTTCTGAAATTTGACCTTATGTTGATGATACCTTTGTTTTGTTGGTGAGGTTTTGGGTTGCAGTCAGGCTTTTGCATTTTATACTTATTAGCAATGTTTAGTTTTTTGTGTTTCCAGCTTTGTAGAGTAAATATTTGGTTGCATTACACATTGCCTAATTGTGAGATGAAACATGAGCAGCTGAAAATAATGAGGAAAATGTACTAAATGGAAAACACAATGTCCTGGTGTTACTGCTGCATAGCCTCAAAAAATGAAGTGCTCTGAAGAAGAGCTGTCTGCAGCCATTCATACATTTCCAGTTTCTCATTGTGTTTGACTGCTTCTTATATGCCACAAGACTATTTTGCTGTCATGTGGTTACTTAAAATCAATACAAGATTTTTCTACTTTCTTGTGCTTTTAATTTTGAGGCTATTCATTACTGTCTTCCAGTGCTGCCTAAAATCCATCTGCTCATCCTCATTCAAGTGGCTTTTCTTCTTATAGATAGAAATGAGAGACACCTCTGTATCTTGATTAAATCTCCATATTTTTTTTTTTTTACTTTCTAACTACCCCTTTGTATGTAATAATGCCTGCTCTGAAGCATTGATTCCTTAATATTGTGGAAATGTACTTTAAAAATGACTGCTTTGTCACTGTTCTTGTTCTAGTGCACAAAATCATTTCTGTGCCCCTGATGAAGACTTCATCATATGTGTAATCTAGTAAAATGGACCCCAGTGTGGTAGATGAATTTGCATCCCCTGTAATAGCATCCCCTGCAATAATTTCTTTATGAAGGCTCACACGGGGCCTCAGAGTGCTGTTAACTGAACTGAGTATTTGTTGGACATCGTCACGATGTGTGGTGTTGACATTTTGAAGCTGATGAGGGCACGAGGGATGGTTTAATGTTCTAGTCACTAAGGTTTTTAATGCTATTTTCATCACTGACACCTACAATGCACTGAAATATATCATAAACCACTTCCATCAGCAGCCTACCAGGTTTTTCTCTCCTGTCAGGATAGAAAGCTGGCTCTTGTTGAGTGCACTCTGAGTAGACGTTACTGCCCACCAGCAACCCAGAAAACACAGGAACAATGGACATTTTAGAAAATGGGCTTAGTCATCTGCTGTGCACGTGGGTCCAAACCAGAGGCAAACCCAGAGGTTTTTGCCTTAACACGAGGCATGTGAAGCTCCAGCTGAACTTGAAGTGTAGGAGTAGCATGTGTTGAAATGAGTGGTGTCACACGTGGAAAATTCAAGGCATTAAACAAAAGGCTCCTCAGCAATATAGATTGTTGTCAAGCTTATGTGACTGGGGATCATTGAAGCTGGGACATGCGTGTGGGAGGGAAGGAAGCTGAGGGGGAGAGCAAAGAAATTTAAGAGCATTTTAGGACAAGTGTAGCAAGTTGCTTGTTCTGTGAGCGTGTGTGCTGTCTGCCTCTGCTGTGCTTTATGGTTTGGGCATGTGAGTGCCTGCACTGGGAGAGTACTGAACCCCATGGCAGTATACAAAGCTGGCAGGCAGGCAGCTTTTTCTAACCCTTTAGTGAAGTTTGTCAGCCCGTGAGATTTGCTTTTTGTTGTTTACAGGGTCTATTTCTCTCTCTTCTATTACTTGCATTTTACTTTCTGCAAAGATAACGTGCCTTAAAGTAAAACACGAAAGGAAACTGTTGATAGACAAGCTGCTTTTTTATGATCTTCAGGGAATTACTGTCATTTGCTAAATATGTGACCCACTCTCTTTGCATCTCAGAGACAAGTCTGTAGTGCAGCAGACAATCAGAAACAAATTGCCTTGCTGAAAACAGGCTAGCATAGTAGCTGTAAACTCCGTGGTTGCCCAGCTATATTCTTCCGTCAAAGCAGCCACACCTTGTATCTTGGTGACTATTGGGAATGTTGTGACAATTGCCACAAAGTATATTTGGTGTGCTGGGTCTTCATTACTTTGAAAGTGTCTTGGAATATTCTGTGTTCTTCTTAGCTTTATCAGTCAGGTGTCTGGCATCTATGGTTTCTTTCTTTTTTCATGTATTTATCTCCATGGAGTCAGAAAGTATTTCTTGAAGGAACTGTGTATTGTCTTGAAAGCCTCTTGCATGTGGAATACCCAACACACCTGCTGCTCTTTGCTCCAAGTTCTGGCAGAATGCAGGATATTTGGATGCTCTTTCTCTCTTTACAGTGTTTATTGCTGACAGGACATCCCTAAACATGTTGCTGAACTCAATATAGGCCATATCAACATTGCCTTGGAACACTGCAGACAAGGAGCTGACAGAGCACGGCCCTTATAAAGTAAACTGAAGCTACTCAGCAAGGGGCAAGAAGATTGAGACTGCATTTGCAAAGGTGTTTTGGAGACCATGTGGTTACCTGAAATACTATCTATTCCCTGGTGTTCTAAGCACAAAACAGTTCTCTATTTCTTTTTTTTTTGTTTAAAAGGCAGGAATGGAGTTAGAAGGCAGGTAGCAAAATAAGTATGCTCTTTATGTAGCAGGTGAAATGACTTGTCTCAGCTCACAGGATAATTCTACAAGTGAGTCCAGATGTTATGAATCCTCGGCCTCTTCACAGACACCACACTGGTTTTTGTCTCGATTACTTGATACTTTCCTAATTATCTCAACTATCCCTGGATAAACAGATTAGCTTGTCTTCATCAGAAAGGAAACTTGCTCTTTGCCCTTTGAAGTTCACTGCGTACACAAAAGTAACTGTGACATTGAATCTGTTGTAGTCTCTCCTTGCAGATTACCATTTATTTTCTCCTCACTGGCAGAATGTTGAGCCCAATGTGAAGGGGAGAGGCCACCACTAAGATGACCTCACTATTTCCTGTTCCAAGCTTGCCCCTTTAAATCTATTTATATGTGGTATTTCCTTAGATTGCTTCTGGGAATTACATAGATCATTAGTGACATGAGGTGGAAGAAGGAATTTAAATTATCTTAAGCTCCACAGAGAAGTCCCTAGGACTTTGAAGCATAGAGGACACCTCTGCAGTCCATATCCTTAAGGAACAGGTGAACCTGAGGTGGTGTATCTTAAGCTGGACTCCTTAATTACTAAATATACACTGTATGTTCAGGGCTGTGGGCCAGGATTTGGGTTAATTCTTTTTCAGAATGTTTAAACATGCTGAACTTTTTTTCTTGCCGATGCACTGATGTTACTTTCTGGTTATGAAGTGAAGTTTGATGCTGTCAGTGTCCTTTGTGATGGTGATGTTCCTTGTACTTCTCAGCTTTCATTTCACTAAGCAGGAAAGGTACCAGAAGATGCCTTTGCAGTCTCTCTGCCCAAAAGGAGAGAGTTGGTTTATTGTCTGAACACCTTGTGAGGATTCTTTCTCCTTGCACAGGTCACGTGCTGAAAATACTCTGCTTCTGACCTCTTACCCTGAGCATTACTTAACATATTCTCTTGCCAAAATAACAAACTGAATGTCATTTTTCTCAGCCTTATTTACAGTAAGCTCCCCTTATTCACCACAGAGGCAGGAAGGGATTCTTAAAGTGGACATAGATCACATTTATGTTCACTTAATTCCTCTTTACACTGCCAGAATTATGTAAATCAGCCTTAGAATAGACCACAATCAGACACCCTCCATCAGTGGTCTTGCAGTGGAACTGCAGAAAGCTAAGTCATTTAGCCTTCCTTAATAGTAGGTCACTCATTATTTACACAGTTTACAAGTCATTTGAAGTTATGTTTTATTAGCACAAGAGCCAGAAAGATGATGCTAGGAGGAACATAGCCATCAATTTAGATATGCCTCAGTTTACTTGAGGCAACATTTCACATTTATATTCTTCATAGTTACTATGAAGACTAGCCATTTTTGAGCTAAATTCTGGGGCTGGGAGAGACCTAATTAAGTTATTAGGAGGTTTCAATTGACTTAAAACCCACAACAAACTGCTTTGAGACATTTGTGTGAGTAATATTCCTTCTGCATTCATTGAGCTATGAATTCAGGTCCCATTTAATACTTCTCAAGCAGTGCCATTGGTCGCTCTCTGTTTTGTTTTTTTCTCTTCTGTCTCCCATGAGGTGTTTAAAGGTGAAAAATCTATCAAAGGCTTCCTGCTACAGAAGGAGTACTTAAGATATACATGAGTGTCTTACAGGAAAGGTTCTCTTCAGTGAAACCACCCAACACTGTTGGCTGAGATACTTAGCTGACCAGAAATCCCACTGGGAAATGTCTCTCAAGTGTGAACCATACTGAACAAGGTTTTAATATTCACTACAACTACACACTGGCACAACACGAGAGCATTGAGCAGAGTGAGAGCATAGTGTAGAAGGAAAAGCTAAGAAGCATCACTGACAAGGGCCTCTGATATTAGCCCACTCTGCATTTGTGTGAAACATGTCCCCTCTGTCCTAGCATTCAGTGAAATGAAGAGGATTATTTCCTTTAATAACATTTCAAGATCCTGAATAGCTCATTCTGGGTGCAGATAATCTTCCTGTCCAATTATGGAGCATGCAAGTGTGAGGACAGGAAAAGAGTGGAAAAAGGTCAAAAGATACATGCTCTGTCAGGATTCTGCAATGTACCTTCTTCCATATATCAGGTCTAAAAAAGTAAAGGATCATTAACTAGAGTTTTTTCCCAAAGATTGTGTTGTTAGCAATCTTATTAAAAATAAACATTCTCTATGAAGCAAACTACCCAATTAATAACCCATTAGCATTTCTAGTGCAGAAAAATTCATCGTACTGTCTATTGAGAAGGCACATTTGACAGACTTTTTCTGGGGAAAGTGGAAGGAAAAGAGTGTTGTTTAATTATGATCTAAAAGCTTGGTTATTTTATAGTAGTCTAGCAAAATCTGCTCAGAAATTAACCGTGCCTCCTGTTCTCTGTCTTGAAATCTTGTGGCATGCTCAAGGTTTCTACTGGTTGATTTTCTTTTTTCTTTAGGAGTATCAAGAAAATGGCAGCAATTATGATATTAACATAATGGGAACAATTAGTACAACAAAATCCAAGTTTTAATTGAACTGCATTAATGTTTTCTAAGGGGGTCTTTGTCATATCTTGATTTGCCTTCTGGTGGTTATAATGTTCTGCTTGCTATCAGCAGGGGTGAAAGCCTAGAGAAAGGGTTCAAGCATACAAGACTGTAAGGGAGGAACAGGGAAAAACAGCCTTGTAACTTTGATATCTGACAAGGGCTCAGTTATAGTGCTCACTGGTAATCTTCCCTTGGATATGTTTAGAAAGGAGGATTGAGTGTTCAAAAAAGGACATCCTGGAACCTGTATTTTGCCCTGGGAGGAAACCCTTAAAAAACAGAAGTTTGATTTTTGAAGCTTGGCTGCCTGAAATTTTTCCTTCTCTCTCTCTCTCTGTATTGGCTTTTTCTAGCTTCAGACAAGGCACTGGATGTCTTTGTAACAGCTTTCCACACCTGAAGGAGGTTATAATTATTTCCTTACAACTCAGGGTGTTGTTAATGTAAACAGCATGTGGTACATTCTGCTGGTAGAGGGATACAAGTTTTCAGTCCAATTTCATTAAAGCTTGTATTTAATTTTATTTGAGCAAATAGCTATGTTTGCTTTGGGACCTTTCCTTAGGTGATAAGGGAACTGGAGAACGTGTCTATTTTTGTATTTTTTTTTTAAGCTACTTTTGCCCTTTCTCAAGTCTTTCCCAGAAAAGAAGCCCCATTTATCGTAACTGATTATGATAGTCTCCCTTTCAGTTATTTGGCTCTTTTCATTGCATTTCTTACTCACTGCCATGAATACCTAACCCCAAATGAGAATTACAGAAGCCCCATCTGCAGTGCTGAGGAACTGTGGGACAGAACTGGAGGCACACAGCTGTCTGTCTGGAGCTGTCAGTTTATCCATACAAATTGTCCCCTCTTCCCTCGGGCACCCGAGTGAGGGCAGCGCTCCTTCCTCTCCATTCTTCTGTGTGTTGTATCACTGAGTGTCATGAGCCCTGACAAACAGCTGATTTATGATGGACACTTGAAAACTCCCTAGGAAAGTGAGGAGCTGTTTAGAAGAAATGGCTGAGTATTAACTTGAAGATGTTAAAATAAAAAGTCCATCAGTGTCCATGTTTTGGAATTCCCCTAGTTAAGGGATGCTGAAAAGGTTTGCTTAGTTCCAAATGCATTCAGTAATTTATTTCTTCTGTCAAACATGGCAAGTGCATAGATTTCATTACACATAAATCTAGGAGTACAGTTTTCAGAGGAGTAAAATTCTCATTTTTATACTCGATCTGAGTACTTGGCACCCTCTGTGCAAGTTGGTAACATTTCTGGAGAATTAATATGATTTAATTACTGTACTTAGTTGCTTTGGAAAACACGAACTTTGGTCTGTAAATTGGAGCCTTACTGACCAGAACAGTGTTTGAAAATCCATGGCAACTTGGTTTATAAGCCTTTTCTTCCGGTCTTATAGGGAAGTTGTTCCTTCTTGGTTCTGGTTTTGCTTCTGGATTACTCAGGCAGGTGTGGGGGTATTCTGCCTCAAAAGCATTTGACTAATTTCAGTGATGTTTAACTGTTTAGGGTACTTTGAGTAGCCTTGAAAGAAACTGAGAGATGTAGATTATGATTGTTAGATGCATGTTCTACTATTACAGATTACCTACTGAATTAAAAAAAAAACCACACTGCAGTAGAACAGCTGAACAGCATTTTCTCTGTAACTCTAGATTTTTATTAATCAAGCAAACTTTTTTTCCTTATTTGAAAAATTAAAATTATTAGATGCTGTGCACTTAAATAACACACTGACTCAGGAGCTGAAGTGCACTGTTATGTCCTTTTCTTACTGTTTGAAGTACCTTTTTTTTTTTGAGACATAATTGTTTCATTTCCTCATGTGTTTAGTCACAGGTAAATGGAATTAACACCCGTATCATCTTTAATAATGTGCAAAGAACAATTGCACTGAAGTGTCCTCACTTCAGGACATCCCAGTTTGCTGATCTGTTTTACTAGTTGCCATTTCTCACTAGACAGGTTGAATCTTGTTTTGCAGCAAAGCTGTGGCTGTTGTGGTTTGTATGAAGTCAGTGGTTTGCCAGTATGTATATGTCTGATGTGAGTGGTCACAATAAAAAAATTAGTATCTAATCAGTGTGTTTGTTAAGGTAAAAGACTCAAAAAGCCCATTAAAAGAGTGGTGGAAAAGGTAATAGTCTGTGAAAATGAAATAATCCTCTACATGTGAAGCCAGGCCAATGACATGTTTAGATATTGATCACAGCTTATCTAACAATATGCACAGTTTTGTCTATCTTGACGTGTAGGGCACTTTTAGGATTTTAACTAACAACTTAAAGTTAAAACTGATGAAGGTAGAATTGTCTTCAATTGCAGCAAACCCCAGTTAGTGTAAAGAAATTTACCCTTTCATGTGGTAATAGCAAACCTGTCTTTCCTCACCCTGCTGTAAATTTGAATTTATAAATTGCTTAAATCCCTGACCTCAGCAATCATTGTAGACCCTGTGTCTGTGAGAAGCAGGAGCTTTGCCAGAAACGCCCACAAGCTAAGTTCTCCCTGACATCCTGCTGGTGCTCCAGTGTGTGCTGTCATTCCAGGTATAGTTTCTTGGCCTAAAAAAAAGTGAGGATGTGTAAAAGTGCTAATGCTAAAAATGGCAGCACAGCAAACTTCTGCTATGGTTTACTTTGATTAATGGATAGCTGAAGGAAAAGTATTTTGCAGAAAAATTACAAATTGAAAAGTGTTTGTTTAAGAATAACAGTAATGTTTCAAAAGTGTATTACAGCATGGTCATGAATTGATGCATTCCATTGATCATCCCTTTCTGGACAAAAAAATGAAATAAAAAAAAAGTCCCACAAATCCAAATCATTTCTTCAGTCACAAATGGGCATAATAATGAGCCTGCTTCATTTTCAGACTGTTTGGCTTCTCACGTTTGAAAGATATAATGTCATGTATAGAACTTAGAAATTGTAGCTGCTATGGGAGTTATGCTTTGACAACTGCTGACTCCAAACATCTAATTAAAAGTCAAGGCAGAAAATAAATAATTTATCAGTATTATAGAAAAATTTGATAGTAGTATTTGGGGGTCAAAGATCCTAACCTTGCTGAATAAAAAGGGACTTGGTTTAGTGATCACTGATTCAACATCATTTAAATGTTCAGCTGAAAAAAATATAATGGGATGTAATGGTACATAAATTCTCCAAGGGGAAAATAAAGTCTATATGTATGTCTATATTTTATATCCTGAATGTTCTGCAGTTTGACAAGGACATGGATGAAGTTGTCTTAAGCTGGTAGCAGTGGAACATTGATTAAGAGCCCAGTAGCAATTACGAATTGGCTGGTGCCAGCAAAGTGTTCTAGCCCACTAGTCTCACGTGGATGTACTACCTACACCTCTAACTAACCAGTGAGCTTCTGGAGAGGAAAGCTTCCAGCTCTTCAACCTGACATCACTTCTATTGTTTGCCAGAGAGTATGATTCCATTTTTTTTTCTAGTTTGATGCTATAGATATAGACTGAAAAGGTTTTATTTATTAAAAGCTACTCGGTACCCTAATCTAAGAGTTTAATGAAGCAGTTGTGTGAAAGAGCTGGAATTCTGAACCCTGAGGCAAATACCAAGATTTAGAAAACCAAAATCCTGCTTTTTATATATTAATACTGAAAGTTTTAGTATGAAGTGAACATCCACTGAGGTTGTTTATGTTACAAAATATTTTATGTATGACTTTCTCAATTTTCTTCTCTTCTGTTTTCTGACTTCACTGCAGGATCATAACTGAGGCAACAAATTGCACACTGCTTAAAGTAACAATGGCAACAAATGACTATGAGCAATTGGTAAAATCATGTAGAGCAATTCCAAATCTCAGCAAATGCTTAAAAATGGAATCTTCATATGGATAATGTATTAATAGAGGAGGCCAAAATTAGATGAATTAGGCTGGAATTTCTGAAGGTGCTTAAATTGCTGTTTAGAGCCCACTGAAACAACTTTTCCCTCCCCACCCTTTTTCTTCAAAAAGATCCCATTGCTCAAGTTTGTGCTATTTATGCTTTGTCTGTGTCTGCTTTTAGTGCTGATCCCATAAATAAACTGTTGGCTACCAGAAATGATGCTTCAAAATGCTTAAGTTCTCAGAAACCATCAATCAGGCACTTCAGCAGACACAGGGAGACAGTGGTGTACTCACACCAGAATTTGCTAAATTAATTATGGAGCTCAACTTGGATCACTTTGATATCTTCAGCAAACTTAGGCACCTGCAAAATCAAAGCATTATTTTTAAAATCCCACATCTCTCTTGTTTAAGAGTTACCTAACTGCTCCAGCAATGCTCTAAGCCAATTAGAAACATTTTTTCCTACAGTTAGCATAGTCATTTGGTCTGCTGCCATGGTCTGTAGTTTTCTACTGGTTCTTCCTAGGGATGAGGAATTTGCAGGCTGAACTGTGAAACAACATTGAGACTCTTCTGACAATCTTTATTGTAAATCAGCTAATGCACCTTGTTAATAGTATGAGCAGTGCAAAGAACTTTGGTGGAAGTTTTGGTGTTCCTCTAAAATGGTGCGGAATGAAGCCCAAGAGGAGCGATTTCTTAAAGTTAAGCATGTGCTTAAGTGCTTTGCTGGATCACTGCCTTGATCTATTGATGTTCTCAGTGAAATCTGCATGAGCTATAATTGCCTTTCCACATTTTCAGTGGCTGCACAGCATTAAATCTCCATGGACTGTGCTCCTCCTGGAGGAGGTGCATCACCATCACCTCTCAGAAGTCCTCCCTAATGGTTTGAAGGATACTGCAGAATACAATGTCTTGTTTGAGGAATTAAATGCCTTGGAAATCTTTCTGTGGCTGCTAATATTTCAGGTGGCAAAGGTGAAAAGTTTTGTGGCTCAGTCTTGCCATCGTTTTCAGGGTGAATCAGCAATACCTTTTACTAGAGAAACTCTAGAGAGTACAGGTAATGAACCTGAGTCTCTTTAGCTCAGTTTCTTGAAGGATTGAGGCTTGGGATTTTACTACTTTTTTAATAACTTGAGTTCATTTCAGGCTAGCTATTAATAAGCAGAACGTTCTGACTCTTGCCTGGGGATGCAGCAGGTGATGAATCACTCCCAACAATTTTGAGATCATGATCAAAGCAAGAGCTCTAAGGACACACTGCTGGTCAGGTGCCGGAGCTCTGCTCAGGGGAGGATCCCTGAAGTAATTGCACACACAGGACTGAATTCTCCTGGCTGCAGCAGCAAACCAGCCCAGCTCTTGAGCATGAGGAGACTCAAAGCTGATTCTGTGTGTGCAGCTTTGTGTCAACATAAAGGCTGCAGTTTTTCCTGCAAGGAAACTTTCAGTCTTTTGCATTTCATATAGATATTTGTACTACTGCACAGCACACATAAATTGCTCTATCTTCAAAGGGGAAAGTGTGACACTAACATTGTCCTGAAAGTTCAGCAGCTGTGGAGATACCGGTTGGAATTCCAGCAGCTGCCTTTTCTCTAATACAGGAGCCCTAGTAATCTAAGGACAAGAAGAAAGCTTTAAATAATCTTAGTGGTTTTAGCAATGTAACTGGAGTCCCTGGGATCACTGTCATGTACAATACAAGTAGAAACAAGTAGAAACAGTTGTTCTGTAGCTTTGGTGTTTCTCTCAGTGCTGCAGTGGGTGTCTTAGCTAGCTTTTAGTGCTGAAGAGATGTACTGTGCTAGGTAAATAGGGAACTGATGTCCTGTTAGCAAATAAACAGCATGCAAACAAATTTTGTTGGCATTTTATGAAGGAAACATATTTTAATTATGAATAGCTATAAGGCTGTTACAGGCAGCAGTGTTATGAATTAAACAGATGTTAGCCTCCTCTCTTTTACTTTCTCTGTATTCTGTAGAGAAACCAGGCTTTCAAAAAGGGAAATTGTGCACTTCTTGGCAAAATATAATTATTAGAAGAATTTTCATTACCAAATGAAATTGCAATCAATCATCCTGGTAGAGTGGTATTTTCCTTTAATCTGTACCCAGAGTAAAGAGCTGTAAGAGAGTTGAGTCATTCTATACAGCTTTTATTGTGCTTCTCATTGCAGTATTTGAGTGCATTTCCATGGTATATTAATTAGGATCACTGGCAGCTCTGTCGTGTGATTGCTTCTCCCTAAAAGCACTGATGTGCACAACAAAGTGTTTTCTGTTTGTTTTTGTTGTTACTTTGCTTTCGGTTTTTTGTTTTCCTTTTAAAGAAATAAATCAAGAAGTGCACCTTTTTACTTGGAGTAACAGATGCCAGGGTTATTGCAGTCCTTGGTTCCCATGGGATTTTGTGAACGAAGTGTTTGGAATTCATACCCAAACCAGCCCCAGTGAAGTGCTCTTTGCTGCAGCAGAGGAGCTGCAAGCTGTACTGAGGCAGGAGAGCAGAACTGTTTGCAGCTTGAAGTGAGAGGTGGCCCAACTGGAATGCAAATAGTATGTGGATAGAGGGATGTTCTCTGCACGTTGAGATTTTCTTGCAGTAATGAAACCAATCATAGCTATGAAGGAGGAAGGAAAGAAGAATCTGCTGGTCATAACCATCTGCTGGTGATCTCTGCATACAGCATTCTAATAGATAAGGGCCTGTAATTTTCGATTTCTTATAGAGGTAGACTGCTGTTGAGTTTAATTTCAGAATGGACAGTACTTTTTAAATCTCAAGCATATTTCATTGTGGTGTATATATGCTAAGGAGGGGATGAAAACTCTTTAACAGGCAAAAATCGAGTCTCCTAAAAAAGGTGCAGGGGAGGAAGGTCAGGAAGAAAAATGAAGTGGGCTTGAAGTTTCCTGGAATGAAAAGAAAATGCAGCAGAAACTGGATGAAGCAATTTTAGTTTTGGTTTTGAGATTAAGGAGCCCATATGGGTAACCCATTACATTCAGCTGCTGCTGCTGTGTCAGCCAATTTTCTGCTTGCTGTGCCTGAGTATAGGTTTCCCATTCAAAGAAATATACTTCCAGCTTCCCTTACTATTTCTTGGAATTAATAGTCAGCTTGGTAGCTCTTTTCCAGGAGCACAATGTGTGCAGCTGTGCTTCAGGTTATCTGTTACTGTACTGTAATTTTTGTGGGTTTTTTTGTTTGATTTTCTGTTTTTAATTGAAAGAATGAAGTATTTCATTTTAAAAAGGGGAATTTAATACTTGTGGGAGACAGCTTCCTTGAAAATGAATATTTATCACAGGCTTTATATGTATATATATATGTATGTATATATGGAGAAACTAGGAAGTTGGTGAATCTTTTATTTATGAAGCCTTCTCAATACTATTTAGTAAAGAAAGAAGGAGTAGCTTAGATATTAAGTCTGTCTCAAGTGTCTTTTGGTGCTTGAATCCTGCTTGGGAAGCATGGAACTTAATTCCATGGTTATTGCCTTGAATCCACAATGTTTGCTGTGCACATTAGATGTCTGGCTAAGTGGCTGGGCTCTCCAACTGGGGAGGCAGGTGCATAAGTGCTTGGGCCATCAGGCTGGCAGTCAAGTGGCTTGGATTTATCCCTACTTCATCAGCTGCTTCTTATGTGACCTTGGCGAGTTAATTCATCTCTGTTCTCCTTGTCTGTTCAAATATCCCTGCATATATTAGACCAATAACAGCTGCTCATGTCTGTGTGTACAGTGTCTACTGAACTGGAACGTAGATTTTGCATGGAACCTCCAATGGTAGGAAACAATTTCTAGTGGTGGTTTGAACAGTGACTCCTGCCCCCATGACTCCTGCTGGAGAAGACACAGTTTGTACTCAAGTGCTGTAAGACAAGTTCTCAAGTGATTCTAAGTGCCACTCTTCCTGATATGAGGGTTGTATCTGGGCAACTTGGATTTTTCCAAATGCTCAGCTAGTAGAAAGTGGTTTGTTCCCTAGTGAAGTCTCTGGAACTTCCTTAGTGTACACTAGCTCATGCATTGGCTCAAAACTTGTTCTGAGACTGAGGAGCTGTAAAAACACTGGTATGGCAAGGCTTTCTTTGCATCACTAGTTTCCAGCTTCTTGTTTCTGTCCCCTTCACCTGGCAGTAAATTAGTAAATGTTCCTCCAGGTTGAGGTGGTGAGATACTCATGTTCTGCCATATTTAATTTGTTTTGTTTTTTGGGGGTTAAGGAGGCAGAGAAATGTGTAGGTTGGAGAATGTGATTTCCCCTCACCATCTGAAAAGGGCAAAGACATCCACTCTCTGCCTTAATGAAACTGAAGACAAATACTTGGTTTATTTTCTTCTGATCTATTCCTGTAGAAATTTCATTCTATATATAGTCAACTGGTAACATAAATGTAGAAATGGTATAACATTTTCAAAGGTTTGAAGTGGAGAACGCTAATAAATCTAAAAATTCATCCAATGGTAGGGATATACTATGGATTTCAAGACTGTAACAGCATTATGTATTTTTAAAGGTTTGGAAATCTTTTGAACATATAGAATGAGGATGAGGTAAAAATAATGTCTGTGATTGCCCTGCATCAATTTTTTACTTGGACAGTTAAAAATAATCCAATAGTGCAATAATCGTTCGTATCTGATGAACAGAAATAATGCCAGGAAATCTGTTTCCCATTCAGCCCTGTTTACAGAGGCCTCGTTTGTGTTGCTTGTGTCCCTTCCCAGCCCTGCAGCTCCTCTGTGGCATCCTCTGCACTCAGCAGTGTACCTTGGCAAAGCTCTACTGATTTCAGTGCTGAAGTTGCTTACCCTAGGAAGCCACTAGGCAGAAGTACGTATTTTACAGCTCATAAACTGAGGGGATTGTATGGCTCTGAGGACTGATAATAGGATGCAGCCCCATTCATTGTCCCATCACTGCCTGGAATTTAGCCCAGACATGGATGAGGTACAATACATTGGCAGGGGCAGCATGAGAAAGCTGGGACCAGTGATGCTCATGCTGTACCTGCTTTGCAAATAAACAACACACATTCCCCACTCTGCCAGCTCAACACCTTCAACAGCTGCACACAGGAAATAATCTGGAAATTGTCTGCATTTTGTAGGCATTGGACCTGCAATAAGAGCCCAGAAGTTTTGGATCCAGCCCTGTATTTTGAGCAAACCGGCATTTGCAGCATGGATTGGAGATGCTGCCTTTCTGGAAGATCTTTCTGTATACGTTACAGAGAGCTGGCTTAGGCACAAGTTCCCTTTTGTCACTGTTCAAAGTGGCACAGTGGAACTACTGCTTGTGAGAGGATTCTGTGCTAATGGACTAATGTTTCTCTTTGCAGAGGAAGAATGCAGGAATGAGTGAGAGTACATGGTAGCTTTATTCACACTACTTTTTCTAGCTGAATGGATTCACTGAGTTTTCTCTAGCTTTCTTAAGAGATTAAGGCCCTACCTTACCCTTTCCTACCTGTTGGTAGGATATTTGGTGAATTGCCTGTTAACTGTTGTGTTCTTTCTTTAAGCCCATTCAAATCTAAATGAGCTGGATTAGCTGAAAGAGATTTAAATGCCATAGTCCAGATACTTGACTGCAAAAGACCTTGTGTGTTACACAAATGTCACAAATGCAGGTAGGATTTGATAAGTGATAAGTAATGGATGAGCTGGAGGAAGCTGAAATCAATAACCATAACCAGTGAGTTACATTTCAACCCAGTTGTGCTCCTTGGAGAGAGCAAATACTCAGGCCTAGCAGCAGCTGTTCTGCAGCATCCTGGATGTTTCTTACAAGGCGAAGAGAAATTGCTCCTTGTGATGCCAAAGGCCACTAATGGGTCTGTTTAATACTATGCTTGTATAAATCTTTCATACAAGGGCAAAGTGAGTGCAAAGTGCCTGTTGTGGCTATTTTGTACTCCTTGCATAGATGTTTTCACTCCAAGCAAGGCAAAGGCACAAATGGTGTCTGGTTGACCAATACATTTTTTTTGTGTCCAGCTGAGAAGCAAAGTGGCAGCAGCAACTGAATGTTCATTTGTCAGCAGATAAAGATTGGAATTTTTTCTCTCTTCTGTGCCTGCAGAACTTCCAACCAACCATAAAAAGTTCAGGGGTGTCAGAGTAAAGATCTATGCTCTAATCAAGAGGGATGTCTCCTCAGAGCTCTATTAGTTGCCAAGAAACTACTTTTGCAAAAGTGGAAATCTCTAACTGCTCCTAAAATAATTGACTGGATGGACACAGAGTGACCTAGTTGTGCTCTGAATAATTTCCTGGAAGAGATGCTGAGATACCAAAGCAGGGAGTCTGATGTAAATACATGGGCATTGCCAACAAAATGGGGAGTCTTAATTGGATTTAAATCCTTCTTGTATAGGAAAAGTAGCATAGATTCCTGGCTAACTAAGCAGCTATTGAGTGTGGGTCCAGTCACTTAGGCTCTTCTACTCTGGCTTTGGACTGGCATATTAGCAATTAATTCTCCTTACTTTTCAGGACAGGAGTCTCACACTGTATTGATCTCATCTGTTTAGACTATAAATTCTTCACTGCCTGTCTTTTATGAGGCATTTACAAGGCATGGTGGACCTGTCTCACCTCATGGCACACAAATCACACTGCCATATCAGAACTGATCCTCATGTTTTCAAGAACTTGTGTTCACCCTTTGCTTCCAGGTGGGCAGCCTGCTCTCCTTCACTGCCCCTGGTAGCTGGGTTGATGGATGACACTTCATGCTCTACTAATGCATGTACAGGCAGTGTGTGTGCACATGAACTGAAGTTAGTGCTGTTCATGTGGAACAGCAGATGTGGTAATCTGATGAGAGCAAGTTCTCAGATGAACAGATGGGACTAGAAAATAGTGCTAGACTTTGGCATTTGGGTGTTTCTGTATGTGTATTTGTGTAGTACAGCTAACCCAGCTCATTTTAGCTCTTTCAAACTCACTAGTTTGAAACTCCCATCAGCTGAGAGTCCCATCTCCTACGAGGGACTCATGAGCAGCTGCAGCCTTGGGACTTGAAATAGAAAAATACTTAGGAAAGAATTCTCTGGGTGTTAGTTTTGATCTGGGTCTTGGATAAATAATTTCACCTTTCCAGGTAGTTGGCACTCATTTTGAGTGAAGGATTTGTTTATTTCTGAAGGATATAGCTGCATCTGGGAAAGTCTGCAATTCTATATTGACTTCATAAACCTAGAGCTGGAAAGCATAGACATCTTGATGGTTAATATTTCTTGTCTTTTTCAGTGTGTAACAAGTTCTTTACTATTTGTATATACAGAATCTTAAAATATATCAGATCTCTATCAAAACAGACAAACACAATTAAAAATCTGTTCAGTCCTACTATTTGGGGGAATCTGGAGCTTGGAGAGTTAATAGTTTTTCTCTGAAGTGTCTCTAGTCATTTCTCAGCAGTTGCTGCTGCCATGCTGATCTCTGGCCCTCGGCTTCGTGGTGCATGAGGCCCCATTTTTTAAAAAAGCAGAAGCAATTTTACTGTAGTCTCCATGATTTAAAGCTTTGTTCTATGCTAAAACACAAAAAAACTTGTGAAGATTTAGATTCTGTACCAGCTTTTACAACAAGGAGAATTTAGGCTCTTGCTTCCAGTAGACTTCTGTTGTTGTTGGCTAAAGTTGTGTGAGAAGTTTTCTTCAGTGAAGAAGTGTGCTTGGCTGGAGATGGCCAGAGGACAAAGGGTTCACCTAAACTTTAGAGGGTCTTCTCCAGCATCATGTATCCATAGCTGCTGAGCCAGGAGCAGCACATAACGTAAAGCCTCAGTCCAAGGTCTTGAGAATCTGGACAAGGCACCTGCTTATAGTCAAATCCACTTCTGTGTTGTATTTTACTGCCCTGGAAAAGACTGTAGGAAATGATCTAAAACTCCAGCAATTGGAATGTGAACACAAATAATCTGCCTCTGTACTACTGAAAGTTTGCATGGTAATAAAAATTAGCTTAGGAGAATTACTAAGTAATTTCAAGTACCATAAAGTAGCTGTTGGGAATAAAAAGTGTTGGAACTGCTAAGCCTCAGCCCAGTCTCTGCAGGAATGAGTTATTATCATTAATTATCACTGTGTTTTATAGTTATTGCCTGTAATTTCAGACTTTAAATACTCTAAAGCATAAACAATGCTAATTTAATTACAGTGTACAAGTTGTTGGAATTGCGTGCAGAGAAACAAACCGTTAATAAGGTTAATTCAGAGATAAATTTAAAATATTAATTAACATTTTTTTGGCATTTCTACTGTAATGGAATTAACCAGCCTTCCTTAGATTGGGGTCCAGTTATTTATAGAAAACAGCACAAGCTGTATTAATCATTTAGAGATACAGAAAGCTAGAGAGAGCCACATGATCAGTTTGTGCTCAACAGCCACAAAAACCAGTCCCCAGATATTATTCCTTGCATCAAGTTCACTCACCTGTTTGTGTCTTAAGAACTGTTTTGAACATTGGGAAAATCCAGATCTTGATCCTGTTGTTGAAAGCATTTTCACAGAAATGTGAAACATGCCCCTAGGGCACAAGCAGGAAAGTAAAATCACATTTCCTTTGATTTAATCCGTTGTTTTCCTTAATTTCATACTGATCTCCTGTCCTCTGTCAGGAAACTCTTGTTTCATCTTTGTCAGTGTGATGGTCACTGACGTCTGTGCCAAGCCATTAATAAAGAAGTTAACTAGCATAGAACAGTGAGTGAATCACTATGGTGTTCTGCTGGAAGCACAGCATTTGACGAGGATTTGTTGTTTGCACATCTCTCTTACAGTGTGAGGCTTTTTTGGAAACAAGCAAACAAACAAAATCTATTTTGTATTTAATGTGCATCCTCTCATTTAGCATTATTGTAATTTATGAAGTGGTCGTGCAGTGCCAGAGTTATTACCAATGTCTGCATAGATTATATCAACGTTTTGTTTTTGTCATCCATTCATATAAGCCTATAAAAATAGCAAATTGATTGATGAAACCTATATTCCAGAACTGGGTATGATTGACATTTAGAATATTACCTTTCTTAATCAAATCCCTTAGTAGCTATTGCCCAGACTGACAAGATCATCCCACTTAACCTTTTTAAAAATATTGTAACAACACTTTTTTTTACTTCCTCTGGACTACTTTGATTGCACGGGATATTCTAAAAACTGCTGTTACGCATCTAGTAAGATTCTGGGCCACCTGTCTACTCTTGCATACATGTTATCTAGGTCTCTTGATTTTAAAATGCATGTTTTTTGAGACTGCTGCTTCATGGCATCCCTATTTCTGCTGAACAGGATGTAGTTAGTGCTTCTCCTGGGCTGGTTTGGAAGTGTCCTCACAGTGTGTTTCCTGTGTGGGTACCACTGAATGTAGGCATCTGCACTTGCTCAATGTTTTAACCTGACAAAATGCTCTGTTTCATGTCCAGCGCCTCAAAATATCATGATCTTCTAAACAACAGTGTTCTTAGAATGGAACACAGGAATTTGCTGCAGTATTTTGATAACTCGACTTGCGAGTAGGAGCTGGTTCCTGAAGTCAGAAGTTGTCTTGCACATATAGCCCCAGCAAGTAGAAGGCTTGCATGAATATGATAGGAGGTGGAACATAGGCTGGCAATGACCAGCAGGTTCGACAGGGAATGGACAGGAACCATGGCAGTTCAGGGGAGCTCCTGCGGTTTATGTAGCTAGCTGTTACCACCTTTTTATTCTTTTTTCTTTAACCTCATTCTCAAAGCTCATCACAGAGCAATGCCAGTACCCACAGATAAGTAAAACTGCTGGGACTAGAATCCCCAACTCCAAAATCTGCCCCTCTTTACATTAATCCACACTCATCAAATGCCTTGCCAGCTTTTGGGAGGACTATAAACCCCCAGCTCTATCAAGTTACTTCTGGATCACTGGTGATACTGCTTAATCACTCTGCTCTCATACTGAAGTCTAATGGACATAAACACCAAGTGTACATGTCTTGGTCCTGCCTTCCAGAGAGATTTCTGCCATGCTCATCTTCGTAATCATTTTTATAGGGCTAAAAGAAAATATAATCATCTAGCAAATAGGTTTCTCTCTGAACAGATTACAGCCCCAAATGGCAGATGAGACGGAGCTTCTGATTTTGTGTTTCTGAAGTCTGAAAGAAGTAAGCTTGTGACTTGGACTTCATCAGGCATGCTTTCCTCCCTAATGAAGGTTACCTGGTAGCATTTCAGAGTGTTTCACACAGGCATAAGACACTTCCCATTGAATTTTACAAGCCATTGGTTGTCCAGAAGAGGCAAGTGTCCTCATCGCTTCTACTAATTCAACATCATTTAGCATTACCTTGTGTGCATATAATGTTTAAATATATAATAATGTTTCATTTTATATATATAAAACATATATATAATGTTTGCTTTAGTGAAACAATCTTCAGTAGTTTTCGTTTATTTTTATCTCCACAGCCTCAAAAGAATCTTGTCACACAGCAGTCTTTACCCAGAAGGTGAGGTTCTCTGCCCCCTCTAGTCTGCCCTAGTAAGGCCACACCATTGAGTAGTGTCCAATATTGGGCTTCCCAGTTCCAGAGGGACAGAGATATGCTGAAAAGCGTCCAACAGACGCTACAAGGATGATGAAGGGACTGGATCATCTGTCATGTGAGGAAAGGCTGAGAGACCTGGGGCTTTTTAGTTTTGAGAAAAGACTGAGAGGGGACCTTGTTAATGTCTATAGATATCTGAAATGGGGTGTCAAAAATGGGCCAATCTCTTGTCAGTGGTGCCCTGTGATAGGACAAAGGAAAATGGCACCAACTGACAACACAGGAAGTTCCACCTCAACGTGAGGAAGAACTTTACTATGAAGGTAATGGAGCCCTGGGACAGGTTGCCCAGAGAGGTTGTAGAGTTTCCTTCTCTGGAGACTTTCAAGACCCATCTGGATGCGTTCATGTGTGATCTGAACTGGATGTTCCTGCTGTAGCATGGGGTTGGACTCGATGATCTTCAGAGGTCCCTTCCAACCCCTGTGATTCTCTAAAGTTGTGTCATACCTTGAATTACCTACTTATGAACAATACAGTGTGAGTCTTTTACTTGCAGACAGTTCCAACATAATTTTCACATCTGCAACTAATTTTGTGTCAAAGCTTGTACATGCATATCTTATCTAATGGCTATTGAATGGAAATTACCTTTAAGTGGCTATTAACAGAAATTGGCTTTGACCCTTTAATGTGCAGATAGAAGACCCTGTGAGCTGCCCAGGTCTTACAAGCATGAGTGGTTTCCTTTTTTTTTTACTAAACTTCAAAGTTTGTTGCCTTATTTTTTCTTTTATTCTTGTTTTTACCTTCTGTTTCCAAGCTTATATAGCTGACTGATCTCACTTCATATCAAAGGAATTTAGATGGGAGCAGCTTGTCTGGCGACGGGCTGTTAGTCTGATGCTTTGATTTCTACCTGGGAACTGTGTAGAGCTTTTCTGTGTATGTTCCTAACTTGTTGGGAATAGTCAATATTGAAGAGAAAAAAAACTGGTTCTGTGATACGTGTGTCTGGTTTGGAAACCACTGAGTAAGCCCTGTCTTCTACAAGTGCCTCTTCCCAGGCTTGTTTTGAGAAGGATTTGTGTGTTCTGTGGACCCTTAGCTTAACTGGTGCAGCGTTTCAACTGGGAACTGTGGGTGGTATCTGTGGGTATGTTTCTGCTCCTCCTTTTCTGTCCAGCTTGGCTCTGCACGTGCCATCATGACAGTTCAGGCTCAGGGCAGCAAATAATACAATCATTCAACTTTGTAAAGCATATGCAAGTGCTTCATTTGAAGATGAATCCTTAAATCTATACCAGCGTGTTTCTTTCGTTCAGGTTGCATTTTGAGGATGTCATTCTGGATTCTTTTATTCCAACAAGAATCTTTTGCTGGTTTTTGTTGGTTCCCAGCTAGATTCTCACTGTGGAAATCACTTGTGAGTCACTTTAATCCAAGGGAGTAATTTTGCAAAGGCTTTTGTGTTATGACCTCTCTGCCCACACCCCTAAACTATAATATTTATTTCTACAAATACATATTGAGCATCTGTTTATAAGTATGCTGCAAGGCTGAATTTGGAAAAAAAAAAGGACATTTATGTCCTTGTTAGTGAGGAACAGAATTGCCCTAGAAATGAATAAAGAAATTGGGTTTTGGGTGTCAGATTTGTCTAGTTTCTTGTCATATTTTTTCTACATGGTGTCATATAATGTGATGTTCAGTTACTGCTTGGTAGATGGGCAGGGGTATGTGTTAGTGCTCTGTAGAAGCTGTGGTCACAATAGCCATTCATGTGATGATGTACCAATATTTGTGTTTCAATGTTCAGTATTCAGAATAAATGCTCACCTTTTTACTTTACTACTATGGCATTATATCTGGGATCCCTTAGTCATACTTTAGGTCCTCTGTTAGTCTGGTTTCATTTCCCTTCCTTTTGACATAAGGAGAAATCCTATCTTGCTTATGAGATGATGATTTTCTCTGGTGATATATGTATTATTGTACCTGCTGCTTAAATTGACAATAATCAAAACTATTCATGCCCTGTCAGGCTTTGCTGACATGACAGAAATGAGATTTATTCAGTCTGCTACTTCCAGAAGTAGCCCAGTCAAATAGTAGTAGACTTGTAGTGAGAAAAAAAATGTACAATTCATTATTACTTTGCCCTTAATGTGGGACAGGAGGTATTCGTGGGTAAGATACTGTTGTGTTTTCAGCACTACTTACCAGCTCAAGCAAAACAGTAAAAAATGCTTAGGTATAGGAATCCAAATGCTTTAGGATGTGAATTCTTTAATAAGTGTTTCACTTTCCTTTGTTTCTATTTACTCCTTTCTTCTAGTATGTTAAGATTTTATCATGTTCATTTCTTGTTATGGTGAATAGGGCATGTAACCTCATAGATGCATTTAAGAATGAACAGAAGATAGTAAATGGAATATTGATGTATTTATGCTTTGTGATGCTCCACAGCTGATCTGGGATGGGCATTGGGTATCTGCATGTTGCCTATTTGTAGGAAAGGTAAGCATTTCATAAAGGAAGAGCTGTGTACAGCTATAGGACATAAGGAAAACAAAGTTCCTGTACTTTTCAAGTACTTGAGCTTTGGGCTGAGCTTGCAAGAAAGGTCTGTATGTATGTGGGATGTAGGACCCTATGTGTGCACCACAGAGCCTGGCAGGACAGAGTGGAGAGGATGGGAATGTCTTAAACTGCCTTGGCTGCTGAAGGTGACCCAATGTGGAACTGAGTCTGATGTGATGTGAGCAAGGCCTAACTAGACAGGCTAAAACACTGAGGGAACTGAGCTTCTATCTTAATGTCAAATCACTAAGAAGACTGTAAGCCCGAAACTCTGTTTTTCGTCTAGAATGGTATAAAAAATTAACTGAGTGTTTTTAAGCACTGAGATGAATATACAGGATTTCTGTACTTGGAGGCATTAGTCAGAAGTTACTATTATCTATCAGAAAGCAAGCTTGACAGAAACATGGGGTAGCTCTCTAGTTTAGTACGTCTGTTATCAATCATTTTACCAGATCCTTCACACCCAGTGCAATGTCAGTGTAACTATTACCATGTAAATGTGACTGTGCAAATTCCCAAGACCCTTATTATCAAATTCATTAAAGCTGTCCAGCCACTGTATGAATGATCCTGTTTAATCTTCAGACACTCTTACGTAGTTGTATAAATCTTTCTATTTAGAAATATTGCAGAAATCCAACCTTGTCCCCAGTATGTGGCCTGGTTTTACGTTATATGCTTCATGAGATATTTCATGCAGGATTCCCACAATTAATAGTTCAATGTGGTTTTTATCCTTACCAAAAAAAAAAGAAGAAAAATCAATGCAAGAACCCACAATAGTCAAACCACTGGCAATAAAGCAGAAGAGACATGTTTTGGAGAGAGAAGACTGTCAATACAAAAATTGATTATTAATATTTTTTGCAGATTTACTGCAACCACAACAAATCACAAAATGAGGAATAGCCCATTAGTTTGGGGGTTTTTTTGCCTTTCTTCCTGTTGACATCTTCTTTTGAGTCTGTCTCTCTTTCAAATTAACTGTGAAGAAGTGTGTCAAAGCAGCACTGAAACTGTAGGGTACCAAGTAAATAAAAGTCTTCTGATTGAAGCATGTGCACATGCTTAGATCTCTGCTTTAAAAATTGAAAAAGAAATACTTTTGTTCAAAAGTGCCAAATACCTGCAATTTTTAAATCAACTTTGTTTCTCTTAATTTTTTAAATTATCATTATGTATTGCCTTTTAATCCTGTAGAACTCATCCACCACTCATCCACAGACTATGCAGAGAAACCCAGAGGACTCTTACAGGAGTTCCCTTCCTAGCACTAATTCCCCTGATCAATAAAGACAATAAAAATAAGAAATAGAGATAGTTAATCTCCTCCATTTCCTTTTATATTTATTCCAACTGCAACAAGCCTGGATACTTGGAACATAAACAGCAGGCTCTTATTTTTAGGGGGCACTTGAAGCTTAGACAGCAAATCATTGCACTTGCCCAAACCCTGTGATAGTGGCAGGATGTTCCCTCGAGTGCCGCAGCCTGGAGAGCTGGCTTGAATGTGGAGCAGTGATGAAACAAAGCTCAGGATCCTGGCATCTTTTGAAACAACATTGCTTCCCTGGGTGAGAAGCCTGTATCCACTCTCTTTCAGGTGAAAGTGCCTTTTTTTTTTTTTTTTCCAAAAAGTGAAAAGCAGTTCTCAAAACTGTTTCCTACCCCTATCCCTGTCGTGTTATTACTTTAAGTTGCAGTTATGCAGAAGAGATTTTATGCTCAGTACAAACACAAAAGGAAGATTGGATCTCTGCACCAAGAAGTACCCCAAAAAGCTCTACTCGTACCATCCCAAACCAAACAGTTGGTGTTTAAATGCAGTTGACGTTGAGAATTCTTTCTGCCTGTGGCTGCATATGCATATTTTAGAGTTTATCTTCACGTAGAGCGACATGAGTAGGAAGCTGATGCAGTCAACAGAACAGTTTGTTTGCATATCCCTAAAGAAACTTCTAGAGCAGGAAACAAATTCAGTGTGAAATGGTTCAGCTAGAGAGAGGGTGATCAGACACTGGAATGGACTGCTTAGGGAAGTGGTGGAGTCACTGCTCCTGGAGGTGTTTAAGGACAGGCTGGATGTGGCACTTAGTGCCATGGTCTGGAGATGTGATGGTGTTAGGTCACAGGCTGGACTTGATGATCTCAGAGGTCTTTTCCAGCCTCAATAATTCTGTGATTCTGTGAGAGTTGCCTGGATTCCTGTTTTTCCACAGTGTTTCCTGAAGGCTGTGTCTGTTCCACAGGGCATTGTGGGGTACACTGTGACATGACCAGCTGTCCTGCCTCCACATTTGTGACACTGGTTCATAATCCTTACCTTTACTCTGTACCTTTCTGCTGCATAAAATTCAGACTTCGTGCCTGGTTCACATCTAAATCTTGCTGGAAGAGTCAGGATTTGGTCGGGGCATGCTCCTTGAGGCCTGTATGACACTAAACTTGTTATATGCCTGAATTAGCACTTGAAAAGGACAAATGGGAAACTTTTCCTGTATGCTGCAGGAAGCCTCCAGCTTTTGGGCTGAGCTGCTGCTTCATATACCAGAGTGATTCCACATGACATGGAGAGAGAAACACCTGAGTGTGACAGTACCTGGTCCTACAGGGAGGGACAGGGTCACACCTGGAAGCCTGAGATGTGGTTAAAGTTTGAGCATTTTTTGTTTGTATCTGCAACAAAAGGGCAGGTTGTCTTTATATTCTCCATCTATCCTTAAAAAAATAAGTCTTTGTATTTTCCATCCAACTTTGTTTCTTGGGCAAGCAGGCTTCCCTGTGCTCTGGTTTTCATTTTGACCTACATCCTGTAGCTAAAGACTTGCTCATAGGGATTTTGCTTGAGGCTTTTTAGACTGTTTTCCCATTTTTTCCCTATGTGTTGCTGACACATTCCATGCAAAGTGCTGCAACCTGGCAATGCAGTTTTGAGCCTGGGGGAATAGTAGCAAGGAAATTCCTGCAGTTCCAGTTTTCAAGCTGTTAAGAGGGCATTTGAAGCTGCAATGAGCTTTTATTGAAAGACTCCATAAAATGGAGCACAGCATGCTGAATGTACCAAAATATTAGTTTAACTGCCTGTTTACAGGCCCACCATAAAGGAAGAAATATAGTCTATAAAAAGACCTCCTGAAGCAACATTTAGAATAGTGAAAGAAGGAAAGTATTGTTTAAACAGATGCCATAAATTTAATATGGTAACATTATTGCCATGCAGGATTTTATTGATTATATCTTTTCAAGTTACTTATCTGGAAATTTATTGTCTGTTTCCACTTTTAATTAACCATGATTTCCAAACAGAAATTATTAATGAGCTATTATCTGAGAAGTGAGGGGGAAAGTGTTTTAAATAAAATGAAGCATCAAATGCAAACACAAATCATGGTCATGTTGTCTTTTGTCTCTTTTAATAGTCTAATGAAGAAAAATTTAGAGAAGAACCACTTTTGGGACAAAACAGTGCTGTTTTTTTCAGTTGCAGCACAGTGTTTTCAGCTTCATATTGGGTTGATATATGCCCTCCAGCTTCCCTTTTCCCCTTCACCTCCTAGTTCCCTTGATGAGGCTTTGCCTTGGAGGAAGAACATGGTATTTCCAGGCAAAGTAGTGCTGGGATTACTGTCCACTCTTCAGGTGACAGCAGAGTGTTAATTTGCTTTAGTTTGCTCACCCAGTGTCTTGCTGGCTTCGAGCTCTATTTGAGTGTTTGCTAGAAAGCAACACATGCAGAAATTGCTGAAAAACTGGTCAGTGCTTGTTTTCCTGGTGTTTGCTGAGAGCACTTGGCCTCTTGCCAGAGATCCTGAGAGGAAAGAGTCCAGGAGTGTTCTGGAGTCATGATAGAGGAATGGAAGGAAAGCAGCTCTGCCCCTGCCCATGCTGGGGGGTTGGACCTAGATAATCTTTAAGGTGTCTTCCCACCCAAACTATTCTCTGATTCTGTGATGTAGGTTAGCCAGCTGGTGTTTGTGGTATGGGACCAGCAAAAGAAGCAGTCCTTAAACTGTGGTGCCCAACAGAGGTGCTACTGGGCCAACCCTCCCTGAAATAAGTTCTGTTGAACTCAGTTATATCATTGGAATATATTATTCCCCACTTCTCTAGCTTTGCTCTAGTGTTGCCATCTGTGCTAGACATTTTATTGGTAATGACATATACATTAAAAAAACCTAAACTACTTCATAACTACTCATTGCTATGATAGAATCGTAGAATTGTTAATGTTGGAAGGGACCTTAAAGATCATCTAGATCCATAATATTATTTTTAAATGGTAATTTATAGAAAAATCTTAGTAATTTTTAGACATTGAATTTGAATGCTGTAATTTGGCATTGACTCTTGCTTTATCTGGCATAAATTCTTTTTTTGGAGGAAGAACATGGTATTTCCAGGCAAAGTAGTGCTGGGATTACTGTCCACTCTTCAGGTGACAGCAGAGTGTTAATTTGCTTTAGTTTGCTCACCCAGTGTCTTGCTGGCTTCGAGCTCTATTTGAGTGTTTGCTAGAAAGCAACACATGCAGAAATTGCTGAAAAACTGGTCAGTGCTTGTTTTCCTGGTGTTTGCTGAGAGCACTTGGCCTCTTGCCAGAGATCCTGAGAGGAAAGAGTCCAGGAGTGTTCTGGAGTCATGATAGAGGAATGGAAGGAAAGCAGCTCTGCCCCTGCCCATGCTGGGGGGTTGGACCTAGATAATCTTTAAGGTGTCTTCCCACCCAAACTATTCTCTGATTCTGTGATGTAGGTTAGCCAGCTGGTGTTTGTGGTATGGGACCAGCAAAAGAAGCAGTCCTTAAACTGTGGTGCCCAACAGAGGTGCTACTGGGCCAACCCTCCCTGAAATAAGTTCTGTTGAACTCAGTTATATCATTGGAATATATTATTCCCCACTTCTCTAGCTTTGCTCTAGTGTTGCCATCTGTGCTAGACATTTTATTGGTAATGACATATACATTAAAAAAACCTAAACTACTTCATAACTACTCATTGCTATGATAGAATCGTAGAATTGTTAATGTTGGAAGGGACCTTAAAGATCATCTAGATCCATAATATTATTTTTAAATGGTAATTTATAGAAAAATCTTAGTAATTTTTAGACACTGAATTTGAATGCTGTAATTTGGCATTGACTCTTGCTTTATCTGGCATAAATTCTTTTTCCTGTGCCTTAATATTTTAACTGAGGTCTGTTTACCTTACAAAGGGTAACTTCAGTTCCTCAGAGCTTGAAGTAGGTTTCCTGCAGGGCTCCCAAGTGACATGTTTCTTACATGTATCCTAAAAGAGAAAACAAATTCTGCAGTCAGTTATCCAGAGGGAGTGAGGCCCAAAGCAATGTACAGAGAAGGAAGAGAAGCTTTGGGAAGGTTGTTGCTTGCCCACTGTTAAATAGGAAGTGTGTTGCAGAATGTAGGGAGGCTGAAATTTCCTTTTGTTGCATCTTGTCCTGGTATTCACAAATACTAAACATAAATAATATCCAGGATACTACAACTGCTTACAGATCTTTTATTTGGGGCCTAAGAATAATTGTAAAAGATAGTAGATGAATCACTTTGAGTAAACTCTAAAAAGTCTTCAGCTTCTCAAGTGCAGAAGAAGTGCTGAACACATCATTTTGTGTGATGAATTTGTATTCACTCAGAATTGATATTAGTGCTTCTGTGAGAATAGAAAGTTTCTCAGCTTAGAGGAGTCTTAATGACATCCTGTATACCCTTTAGTGAGTCATCTCAGTCTGGCACTTTTCTAGGGTCTCATGGAACATCTAGATGCAAAATGTGACACCCTCTGAGAACTGGGAACGGATAAATACTGAGTTCATCAAGCAGCAACTAAGTTGAGTCTGTACAGAATAAGGGTCACATTTCTGTGTTACGGTTTCAGTGCAGCTCCTGAGGGGCAGGAATTATTACACCAAGTCTGATCCATGTAAACAGGATCTATAGCAGTGCAAACCCAAGCTGATAAGTCCAAGTTGTGTTTTGCTATTTGTATGAAATAAAGTCTAGAACCTATCTTGTGATAGCTTAAGGAAACTGAGTCACTTCTTAGCACAGAGTGATCCTTTTTTTATAATCTACCCCACATTTTCTGTGATTGCTGACGTGTTTGCAAAGAACAGATAAAATCCTATGCTGAATGTTAAGAGAGTCAAATGTCAGAAAAGTTTCTTCTTAGTTCATATCATAATGTAGGGACCTTTCTTTCCTTACAGAATTAAGTGCATTTCTCATGTGAAGGATGGATTGTTGGGCAAGAAAACAGCAATCTTTCCAGCTTGCTGAAGCCTTCTCCAGATTTTCATTCTCAGCTTTAAGTTGGCTTCACTTTATTTATTTCCTATGCTTGGCATTAAAGAGTCCCTTGGATATTCATTACACTTCTATGAAAAATGAATTTAATTGATGAATGAAGTCCTGGTTTGCTGCCACTGCCTTTCCATCTTCCAGTTCAAAGCTTTCAGTCTGTAACAGATGCATAGCCAAAGGAATAAATCCATCCTCATTCAACAGGTCCCTTGCAGCCTGATAGCTGTCACTTACCTTGCCAACCCACATAAATGTAGTTAAAACTTAGTGTTTATGTATGTCACTGTTTGACTCAGGTCCGACAACAATGCTCTCAATCCCCTCCCACCCAGGTAGGGAAGGAGAGAGAAAAAGAGAGGGACTTGGCTGGATTGAAAACTAAACTACACAGATTTAATTAAACACTAATGAATGATATAAGAAAATATGTACACTTATATGCAAATATGTTCAGGTATGGGCAAAAGCCTCTCGCCTCCCCCCACTCCCGGCAACTCCCCCAGCACTCCCCTGAGAATAAGACAGTCTCGAGGAATCCTGGAGCTGCTGCTGGAGAAGCACAGAGTGATGGTGGTCAGGAGAGCTCAGGCCTAAGGGTCGACAGTGATAGATGGGTGGAGTCCTCCCCGGATGCCGGCCATGGACAGAAGAGAAGGGGAGAAGAAGGAAGGAAGTTGTCTTCTGTGATCTCTGACCTTCCGTTGAGCTTACATAGATATATGGAATGGAATATCTCTGGCCCATTTTGCTGTCTGTCTAACTCAGCCTCCTATGGGGGGGATCACAGATCTCCCCATGGTGTCTGAGCCGGCAGAGTGAAGGTGCGACCTTGAAGACCCAGCAGTTACAAAACATGCCAGTGTCTGATCAGCCTAGCAGAACACAAGTTGCTAGTTAAAAGAAAGCTTACTGAAGGAAAAAAAAAATCAGTAAAAGGAAAATTGGCTTCATCCTGGCTCAAACCAGGACAGTGTAGTTTTTCACCTTGTAAATGATGTAAACAAGAGGCAGGGCTGTAAAAAGAAACATTCATGTAACATATATGCTGTTACACCATCTTTGCAGCAGCACAGATAAGCAAGAATCTCTTCCATTGAGTGAATAATTGATTCTTTTTTTTTTTACTAGTCATCCTAAAAGCTGTGGATAGTTTTATTCTGTAAACATCTTAAAAATGGGCTTTGTGTGTGTGTTTGAACAGCTAAAAAATACATTCTTTCCTCCGCAACAAAAATACGGCGTAACAAAAAGCTGTAATCACAAAACTCTGAAATGTTTAGAGGTTTCATCTCTTCATTTTTATGCACTTAGTTATAAAAATGTCAGGTGGCAAAACAATTTTTAAAAATTTAGATTCACTTTTCACAGAGAACTTTAGTTTTGCCACTGTCTTAGCCAAAGATGTGGTGTTAGATCATCCAACATTAAACGATGCCTCAGCACTGATTGATTTATAGAAATACTGATTTTTAAATTATTATTCAGCCATTATTTAATGAAAATGCAGCTACTTACTGTTGAAACTCTGCAGGAATTTCAGCAACTTTGTAGTCCTTGTTCCTGACCATGCATAACAAAGCATCTTCCATCATTATTGCCTAATTTATTGGAACTGAAAACCTCTGTGAAAATTGTCTTGTCCTCCTGTGTCTCATGATGGTGTAAGTTCTACCATCACATAGACGACATGGAAGTTAACAGGGGGTAAATGATGCAATGGTTGGAGTAGGTACTTCAGTTATTTATAACAGTCTTCCAACTCATAGTATTACAGGCCAGACTTTGAAAGGCTGATTTATTCCAAATATTTAGCTCAGAGCAGATAAGGGAAACCTCTTTCCTTAGGAAAAAACTAAATCAGATCAAAATGACCAGAACATGTCTTTTCCTTCTTTTATTGCAATTTTGACACTTCAATGGATTAATGCTCTTTTTTCTTGCTCCCTTCTCAGAAGTGTGAGATACAGTAATTTTAATGCCTATTACATTGTAGCAGCTCAAGTATTGTACGGTATTATGTTGACCTTTTCAATATTTGGTATTTTGATTAGCTGGTTATCCATCCCCTACTGAAAGGTTAGTGAGGTTTTAAGCAAAAGAATGTAATGAACTGGCAGAGTAAACAACATAGTATGTCAGAATAATACAACAAAGTTATTACTATTTTTTACAAAATGTAGGACACATCCAAATGTTTGATATCTCTTTTTATCAACTTTCCAAAGAGAATAGAAACTAAGAAGTAATAGGCTGCTATGGAAGGACAGCAAGAATGATGAAGATGATCCAGGGTTTGATTTATAAGGAGAAATCAAAATGACAAAGTATGAATGGCTTGACTAAACAATTTTTTAAATTGGGCTGTAAAAGTTATCTGAGAGCAGTTGAAAGGTATGTGCACCCACAGGAAAGGGTAGTTTAGGTTGCTGTAAGGGAGGATAACTTTCAGTAGGGGGTAAAACAACAAAAAAATTGGAGAGGAATAATTAAAACAAGATGTGAAAGCTTAGGCTGTGCTCTTGACTATTTGTCCCTTTCTTGGGGTGTGAGAGTTGTTTGGAGCTTCCTCTATGGCTCTTGGTGAGATACTAGACCACCTGTTCTGGTTTACAAGCTGTGGGTACAAGCTGAGGGCCTGCAGGACACACACAGGCAGGGGATGGGGAAGTGGAGCTGGTTCATCTCACAGTCTCTTACAGTTTAAAGCAGTGCATGGCAGCCAGAAATTACTGCATTCCTCCAGAGCAAAGAGGGGCTTTTCCTTTTGGGGAAAATAGCATAGACAGCACAGTGTGTAACATCACAGGCCAGGAGAACAGGCTTTAATATGAAATATTCACTGGTCTGGCCTTTGTGTATCTGCTTTGAAGTTACTTGCTATTATTACATACCAGGGAAAAGGCAGGGATGATGGAGGCCAAAAAATTGCGCATCGCTGGTTTAACCTGCTATGGGTTTAGCTGTTGCTGTTTCCACCTGGAAAAACAATTTCCTAAGGTTCTATGTGCAAAAAAAGTAAATGGAGGTGAATGGGACACATGGACACTGCCAGTGTGCTTCTGCTGCAAGTAGTCTCAGCTGCTTCTTCAGGGGCTTGTCTTTCCAACCTCAGTGCAGACAAGTCCTGGTGCTGTAGAGCACATGGCTTTGAAGGGGACCTACTTTTCCAGGACATAAAAATGCTCCAAACTGCATTTTCCTCTTTGCAAAGGTTTATTGCAGACATTGTTTGCAAAACCAGTTTTCTTGTTTAATGTCCTTTCTATTTTCAGTTCTGCTGAAGTTCTAAGACTGTGCACATCACTATAAGAATATTTTCCAGTATTCATTAGTTCACATACTTGGCATCATTCCTACACTACTTTTTAACACTGTTTTAGTGGGTCAGAAGTAGATAAAAGATATCTGGTGATATTATTCAAAATTTGTCATCATATTTTGCTTGTTCACTTCTGATGGGGTACAGTACAGCTCCAAAGTGCAGTGGAATTCACCTTGATGTCTGTCTGTCCCCTTTACTAAGACTGTCTATCAGGGATGTATCTTGCAAACATAGGAAATCTTCTGGTGAAACTAAACTCTTGAGTGTTACTATGTTTCTTTAAACATCCTTAGAAAAGTATATTATTTTTTTGTTTGAGATGATTGTCCTCAGAAACTGGCAGGGAAAAAGGCAATTATCTTCTGTGAGTTTCCAGTACCATTCTGTATGTCTTTTTTAATTAACTGTGTGGAATTACTTAAGGAGATTTGCTTTGTGTAGAGTTGAGGCGTGAGCCTGCCAGGATTTTGTCATGGAAATAAAACATGGAAATATACCTGCAGTTGAGAGAAATCTTTAAAAACATTTGCTTCTCCCCTTGAAAATACTTTTCTAAAATGAGGCACGATTTATATGGTTGCTCTTGGGATTCTGGCCGAGAGAAGCTTGACTGTATTTATGTTTGGATCTCGGGGGGCGAGACACTTTGTTCAGTTAAAATAAATCACTTTATGCCAGCACCTGATCTCAGACCTGCAGATTGACTATCGCTGTGCTGGGCTTGACACATGGCTATTGTGGGTCTTCACCTTCATATTTTATCTGCTAACCTTAGGCTGTGCACTCACCCTCTCTCAGTTTATTCCTCCATTTTCTTCTCCAGTGCATGGACAAGCAGCTGGAGGCAACTACAGTTTGTGTTCCCATGTTTGGGGGTCTTTTTGTTGTCTTTTGAAGATGCTATTAACTCTTCCTGTGTTAGAACAAAAACATTAGCTGTCATGTAGCATTTAAAACATGTCAGAGTTGTTACATGATGTTAGCATGAAGTAATGTGCTGTATGAATTCACATCTATCCTCTTGTCTAGTTGCTTCTCATGTACATAAAAAGCATCTCCATATAACACAGTGTATAGGTCTTCTCTACAGTTCTTATACTTATCCATGATATTTAATATTAACTATGCTACACGGTGCAGTGTCTATTTTGATTTGAGTAATGTCTTGATTTTACCTACTGATTTTACTTTCTTTTCAAGGAAAGCTGTCTAGCGTGGAGCTACTTCAGATTATTGATGTAGGAAATTACTGTGGAGTGGTGCATGCTAGAAGTACATGCCTTAGCTGGCTGAGCACTAACTTCTCCAAGCTGAAAAGTCCTTAAGCAGCAACTGGTAAAGGGCACGGAAATCTTGTAGGCTTTTATTCCTGTCTGTAGTCTCTTGTAGTATTTTCCTGTCAATGTGCCACTTTCTATTAAAATGTCATCTTTTACAAGGGTCAGTTCTGTATATTCTGTTTCCTTCTCTGCCCTATTTGTGTTAGTATTTTAGGACTTCTCCTGGGCAAAAAGCCTCGTTTGCATTGCCTATCTGGGGTTTGCAGAGCTTTGATAGCAGTAGGGCATGATTTTATTACTGGTTTTATATACCTTTTCTTGTAGTAGATATTTTTTCTGGATACTGAAGAAGGGATAGTGTGTGGGGGAATCATGAAATGCAGCTCTTAGACATTTTCTGTAATTTGCCTTTGCAGTGTGTACCCGCTTTGAGATGGAGACTGCCAGAGCCTGTGTAGCTGCCAGTAGTTTGGTACTCCCAGAATGCTCTTGCAACCCTCTTGTTGCATCTGGGGAGAAGTAGGCTTGGGACTAGATGTGTTCTCAGTTTGGGCTGCAACTTTGCTCTGGTGTAAATTATATTCCTGAGTCAAACCAAACAAGTCAAAACCTGCTGATCTGCATTTGCCATTGTTATAGAGGCACCCAGAACCACACAAGAGCTTATCAGGAGTGAATATTTATTCCAAGCAACACTATTTAGCTGTCTGATAAATCAAAGGTAATATTACAGGTTTGGATATTGGTCAGGAATGTTAATGCACTACACCATAACTACTTAGGAATTCCTAAGCTTTTTTGACTAGTTTTAACATAGATAACCTTAACATGGATAATAATAATCCCAGAAGTGCACAATCGGACAGAAAGGAAAGCCTCCCCCTCAGGTACCCAGAATCACTTGCCCAACGGGGGCAAGGATCACTCAAAGATACATCCAGAAGAAATATATCACCAAAGATGAGGTCACTCATCTGAGAAATTCCTCAGGTGGTATCCCAACCTCAGGGATAAGCTTTACTGACTGACCTGCTGTTCCAAGGGAAAACCCAACTGGCTTCCTGACAGGGAACTCTGTATTTGTAGATGAAATCAGATCTGACCTGTGGTCATTCATCCCTTATTCCACCCGGGTCAGGACACCCCATTGGCTGGGGACCCTGTTCACTGTTCTCCCTAGCAGTCCCCAAAATGCCCTCACAACCAGATGCCACGCTGTCTGCTGGCAGTTCCACAGCCCAGCAGGGGTGAAGACAAGAAATGAGTCTCAGCATCACCCAGTCTGAACTAATAAAAATGGGCCTATTAGGGTTTGGGGTTTTTTTGCCATGTGCAGAGAACTTAACACATAATAAACCAACCCCCAGCACGAGCAGCAGGGGGCACAGCCATGTGTTCTGTGCTTAGGTAGGTCTTTAAAGGGCAATATCCTTTCAAACAACAGTATTTGTTCAGGGGGCTAGGCAGCACTGAGGTCTCTTCCGTTGGTTTTACAGCTGCAGGAGCCACCTGTGCATGAAATCCAAGTTTACTAGTGCTTGATAATTTCATTTGAGCCAAAGGGCTTGTTCACAGGAGTGTTTTTTCCCTGAAAGAGAGGGGAGGAGGAGAAGGAGATGGCTAGAAGAGTAGTTTTGTGGCGATTAACATGTCAACTTAAAATGCTTGGCTTGCAATAGGTAATTCTGGGCTCCAGGCAAGACTTGGGAATTTCAGTGTTTAATAAGCTCATCTTCACAATTGGGTGATGGTGTGTGAAGAGATGTAAAAGGCCATCCTGTTTTTGTTATGGCCTTGCTGGAAGGACAGGATCTTACTAAGCAGAGCTTTCAGAAATTTCTTGCTGCACTTGTATTTTAGTGGAATCATCCTAAATTAAATCAGATTATGACACAGGTTTCATTGTGAGTTATTTCTTGCTAGCATTTGGACCCATTGGTGCATAATGTGGCAGCTCTGACTTGCTGCCAAAGTGAGAGTTGTGGGAGCGTCCTTTAAGTCCAAGAACCTCAAGCTGCTTTAATAATAATCCTGGTAAGATGTTCCAAAGGAGAGATCCAGTGGCTGGTGTAGATGGATTAGTGAAAAAACAGATGTGAATATCAGGCTCTCATTTTTGTCCACTAACACCATGTCCTCTGTAGCTCCATAACATTCATGCTGCACCACTGAAGGTGACAGCAGATCCAGACAAGATGAATTTGCACATACCAAGTTTGGCAGGGGAAGGTATGAAGGAGGCAGGGGAGTAGTAGGCATGTCTCTTTGCTAAATAATTAACAATGGGCCATCTGTGGTATATAGAGGTGAATAACATACTTTCCTTAACTTGTTTATTCACAGAAAAAGCTATTTAACAGATCATAGAATCATAGAATGGTTTGGGTTGGAAAGGACCAGCAAAATAATTTATTAATTTTGTTGAAATACCTTTAAATGAAACTCAAAATGTTTGGGAGCACTAAAAAGATATCAACCTCATATCTTCATAATATTCCAATTCAAACTTTGTATAAGCTACAGTATCTCCAGATCATCTGTCATTGGTGTTTGGAAAGTGCCAGAAAATGCATTTTTAAAGGGATTAGAATTTTAAAAACTAAACAATTTTGTTTAACATAAAACCCCCCAGATTTCTATAGTACTAAAAAAAAAAAAATGACAATCTGGAGGTATGTTTTTGCTCATTCAGCATATAAAAAAGTATTAATTGATACAATCTTGAGCAAAAGCCACTTCTGTCTTTTCCCTCCATTTTATCCCATGGCAAGGAGTTACACATTTTATGATTCTGAATGTTGAAATTCTAGTTCTGTTCCCTGACTTTTCTACCTCTGTAGTTTATCAGGTCACTCTTATTTTTAGTGCCGTGAGAAACAGTGAACAACTCTTTTCCATTTGCCACCTCCAGCGTTCATGGCACAGGCTTCTGTGACACAGTCTAGGTCATGTCCTTCCCAACCCGAAGAATTCTGAATTATCAAGCTTGATATTTCAACTCTCAGTCTTCCTGGACTGGATAAAAGGTGTTGGTGTAAGTGGATAGGTTTTAAAGGACTGTGAACTGGAGAACTACTCTAATTACAAAGGAGAATCAAGCCAAGACTCCACTTATGAAAGCCCTATTTGTTCAGTGGTATCTAATGGAAAAATGAGTGTAATGGGCTTTCCTTCCTGTTATCCACTTGAGGAGCAGCCAGGCTGGGTGACCTTTGCTGTTCTGAGTCCTTTACTTGGCTCGTGCTAGAAACGAGTTTGAAGCACAAAGATGATAAAAAGTCACTGGAAGTTAGAGGGCAAATCTCAAGAGAGTTTTTATTTTAGAGACTAGCACTTCCCTTTGCCCCCAAGAGTAGAATGGAAATACCGAGGTGAACTGAAATCAGCAAGTATCAAATAGAGTGTTATTAATGGAAGCAAAAACAACTTTTCCCAAGCCCTGTGAACAGTAAAACATGGCAGAAGCTATTGACCCAGTTGTAATTTGGATGATTGTGATGTTTAAATAACTCCATTGTTTGCTTTATAGCAAATCCTTTCAAGCAAATTCCTTTCCTTTTTGCAGTTTTGTCAGTTATTAATTTGAAGTGGTGGTGTTAGAGATTTTTTTGCATTACTGAGTAGTAAGCATATAACATTTAATTTTAATTATTTTTAATATTTTAATTATTTTAATAACATTTTAATTTTAAATGTAGTTCTTAAAAACCAGTGCCTCTCCTGGATACTGATTACAGCTTTATATAGGACAGCTAACAGAAAATCGAAGACTACACAGAACTTTTGAGTTGATCATAGGGGAGTGATTTAGAAGCTCCAAATTATTAATTAGGATAAAATCCCCTGCCAACTGACCATGTTAAGTTGTATGACAGAATAACTGGGGACATACTAACTGGTTTTGTGGGTTGGTTGGTTGCTTTTGGCAAAAGCTTAAAGCAGTCTCTGTTTTCAGGATGCTACCTCCCGACAGGATCTGTCTGTCATTAGAAGTTTATGTTGAATGAAATAAGTCATAGAAAAAACATGACTAAAAAAGAAAACAGATTTGAAGTCTGTGTTCCAGCTGGTCAGGAATTGTTCTGTGGGAATAACAGTATCAAAATGAAGGACTTGGAAAAATGTAATTGACAATCTCCTCCAGAATTAAGGCTTGTCTGGATTTTCAGTTAAAATGAATTTAATATGTGTTAATATGAGCTAGGGAGACAAGTTTAAGAGCCTATTCTTTAAATGTTCTTGTGGCTCCTTTTACACTAAGAGATAAAAGCAATTTATCTGACCCGTATTAGAGTGGGATGAGTCAGCCTGTGAAATGCCTTTCTACTTTTTTTTTTTCTTTCTTACCAATTATATAGCCCAATGAATAAGAAATCTGGATGAAATTCCTCCCTCTTTTATACAACTAAAGTTAGAGGAAGATTGAGATTTGGTATCTTTATCCTGATTTAGCAGAGGAAATATTTCATTTGTCGAATGTTTTGTAGGACGATAAAACAGCTTGTGGTTTGTTTCTCTCCAGTGCTCAGTACATTCAATTCCCCAAGTGCTGTAGATTTATACTGACAATATTACTTGTGACTAAGCTTTAAGCAATGGTAAGTATCATCATCATCACCACATCACTGGTGGGGAATTGAGGCAGAGAACTGGGTCAACTTGTCCTAGACAGCACAGTGAACCACATTCAAAGCTAAGATTAGATCTTCCCAGAACATTGTTTAGAGGAATGCTAAAACAAATGTCCCTTGTTGATCCTTGAGCAAGCTAAGGCATTTATTGAGGGTGCAATAGTCCTGTGTGTTGGCCAGCTCCTGTGAGGAGGAAGAAATTTCTAAATGCTAAAGAGCCAGTATTGAACCTTACTTTCTTGGGACCAAAGCAGAGCTTGGAAAGGGCTGTGGATTCCTAAATGATCCTTGGTGAAAGGGAATGTTACAGAAACCCTAGTGGAGCAACTTGTTGGCAGCTCCCCAAACAAACTTTGTGTGAGCTCAAATTCATGTTCCCTGTTAATCAGGATTTAATGCTAAATGATAGTCTATCCCTTTATTTGGGTATACAGACTGTTTCCTTTACTAGTGAGATACCTAATTCTGTGTCACATTGCCTATGCATTCAGGTGCTTTTACATGTGTCTTCCTCAGGAAAGCAGACAGTGGACCTGTCTCAGGAATTATAGTATAAAGATCTATTTCTGAGCTCATGTAAAGTACAGAACTACTCTGCAGGGTCTGGCTGAAATGAGCTAATATGGTTCCAACAGAAAAGAGAATCACCTCCATTACAGGTTCTTATTCCCACTCAATTTTTGTTTAATCTTTTTTTTTTCTGTATTAGTATATTTAGTAGGCATATTAGTAACAAAACAAGGCCATTTTCAGGGAAGCTGCCCCTTGGGACAGTCTTTCTATTCCTGTCTGAATCCCCCTGACCTCTGCTCACAACTCTTGTAGGTTCTTTCTCGCTGTGTTCTATTTTCTGTGCATGGCTACCCAACCATGCCTTCAGCATGTGTCTGCAGTCATTCATGGCAGTGTCTAGATATAAAACTGCAGAGAGAAGGAGGTAGAGAGGCAGGAGCTCTTAAGGGATTGAAGGTATCCAGTGATCCTGGCAATTGTATCATTTTTAGTGCTTGTGGCTTTCTGAAAGTACTGTTAGTTTGCCATGGCTCATGGGTGGCTAATGGGAAGTTCTCAGCACAGATCCTTTGGAGAGCAATCCATAGGAAATGGTTTGCAGCTGAAGCAGAGAGAGCATAGAATCAACAGCATATAAAGATTTGTCCTGAGACATATATATTAGGAGAAATACAGCAAGAAACCAGTTCCTGTGATGCCTTTTCTTTTCTGAATTCACGTGCTAGTGGATACTGCACTTGTGACCAGCCAATGTAGTCAGTAGTGTTTGCACCAGGGATGGATTTGGGTAACGACACCTGCAAGTGTTTGTTTAATTTGCATCAACTAAAGGCCTGAGCATACATTTCAACTCAGATTCTCCAGCTGGGATGTATTTTTGCTTCCTGTACATAGCTGGTGTTATAGGAGGGCTAATTTGTAGAATGAATTGTTCTGGTCCAGAAGTGTTGTGCTTGGTGGCTTTAAATGTGCCTCTGCTGTGCAATGCTTTTGAACAGAGAAAGAAGGAGCTTCATATGGCTCTTGTACCCTTTAAAGATATCTTTGCAGGTAGTATTTCAGAGCATGGTGGGGAATTGAATGTGAAGTCCCAGTAAGGGTGTCAGGGCAGGGCAGCAGGTGCCAGCCAGGGTCCTCTGTTGATGTGGCAAGCGTGAGCCAGCAGCCAGAGAGACTCATCCTGTCCCTCTGAGGCTTGCCCAGGTTCTGCAGCTGCTTCCTCCCTTGTAGAAAAACATCTCTTGGAGTTACTTAAACTGGCAAGTGTTGGCACAGCTCCTGTGGATAAAGCAATCTGCTTTAATGCCTGCTGTATTGATGGTGCTTTGCAGATCGTTGCTGATTTGCTCTAAAGTTGTGACTTTTTCACAGTATTATTTTAAGGAATGCCTTCCAGTGCTTTTCCAGCACTGCCTTCCTGCCCCTGCAGGTAACTGCATCCAGTGCTCAGGGCTGGTCACCTTATGCCTCTGATAGCTCCTCTAACATGCACACAGCTTTTCCTTTGCTATTAGGTCTTCTGACTAGTGTATTGCCTACAACCTGCAGCCCTTGTAAGCACTGGAACATGTTTCAGATCTTCACAGACTTCATTCTTAGTAGGGATTTGCTTTAAAGCCTGTGTGATTACTGAAGAAACCTTTCACTGCAAAGGGGTTTCAAAGCACCCTATTTCTGAGTTCATAATTGCGTGCATTTTTCAGTTGTTTATGCTTAAGGAAAAACTTGGCTGTGAACTCATTTCACAGTTGGTATGCAAACTCCTGAAGAGAGACAAGGGGGAAGAGCAGTTGAGCCCCACATTTTTTGCTGTATGTGAACATCCTGTGCCATTGGGAAGAATCCTATGTGGCAGATATATTTTGAATTATGTTTTATTTCAAAGGGCTGGCTGTGACATACACTGTTATTTTTCAGTATTAATGCTCCAAGGCTGCATATCAGACCTCAAATTCCAAAGTAGAGCACATCAGTTTCTGATTCTGTTCAATGCTGCTTCAGGTGATTGTGAAATTAATGCTTGTGCAGAAAACAATCGTGATTATAGGAAAAGCTATGGAGCTTTTTTTTGAGGTTAGGAAAAGGAAACTTGTACTATTATTTTAGATATCTATTATACTGCTATTTTTCATACTACACATCCCAGAGTGTTATTCAAGTCTGTAGGAACTTGCATTGATATTACCAACATGGTTCTAAAAACATTTACAGTTCTATTTAAAGAACTATTTGGTTAGGAGTGTTTCAAAGACATAATTTTTTCCTAGCTTGATCATTAATGTCACAGCTTGCAGCAAAAATGTGTCCAACCATTTTAGCTCTGTCTCACAGTTTGTGTGAGTTCAGAAGTTGAGGTTAATCTCCTTTTTGAACACTAGGGGAAGTTGTTTTTAACATGGCTTATTTTTCAGTGTGATTCTAGGTTGATGGTTTGCTGTGAAGAAGCTATGTTTTTAAGTGCTTGGAGCAACATTGAAGTTCCTTGTTTATCTAGGATATCACCTTGTGACTGTTTCTTTCAAATCCAGCTTTTTCATTCTAAATCTTGCAGTAGAGTGTGATAGGAAAGAGTAACTCCACATTCAGGATTTTTTTCAGTGCTGTGCATTAAAGAAGTTCCTGCATGGACCACTTTCAGAGCCAGCTAAAAAACAGTGTTCTCTTAAGAGTTTTAAAAATGTGAAACAAATAGATGTGGTCATGCAGAGAGGTCCTGATTTCTTCAGGTGCCCTGAGAATTCCTGAAACACATTAAGATCTAGAGAGAATTCTACTATTTTTAATAGAAATTTTTTCACCTTTTTATTTTAGTATATTGTAGGATATTCGCTAGAAATCTGCTACTGAGATTCAGTTGTGCAGATAAGCATTTGTAACCCAGAATGAGGGGCTACTTCAAGTGATAATATATCACTGACTCTCTCAGTCCTGGACTTTTCCTCTCTTATAGTTATTTAGCTAAAGATATCCAGGTGATTATTTAAATGTATATGAGTTTGTCTTCCATCCAACATTTTGCCCTAAGAAAAGACATTTCACTAGGAAGGCCTCTGTTCTTAGAATAGTTTCGGTTTTATAGAACTAGTGTTTTGTCAAGACATTTGGCTTTTCTGTTTGTTTTCATACTGATTTATGTGGGAAAATTTGCATTAATATCGTGGCCTGATGTTTTTCATGCACACTGTTTAGAAAGTGATGTTTCTTTGAGGAAACAGTTAACCACACACTCATTTTATTTCTACTTTAAGTAATAAATATCGACTACGTGTATCCTCCTAAAATTTCAAAACCAGTATTATTTTATAGGTTAATAGCATGTCTTGCTCTGTGTGTATATTTCAAAAGTCAGATGATAAAACAGGTTCCATCATCTCAAAGTGACAATAGATCTTTTTGGAGACAAATTTATAGCTATTGCATTTTTGTGCTTGTGTCAGCTAACCTTGGCAAACAGAAACCTACTTGCTATTGGGTTGAGACTTATAAATCTTTTCCACTTTCTCTTCCTCCTGGTTTTGAAACCTTGTCTTAGACCTTGTCACCTCCTTATTTGTGGCAGCAAGAGTATCCTGTAGGTTGACATTTCTTCAAGGACTAGGGTGTAATACTTCACCCCTTTTTTATCCATTTTTATAGAATATTTCTCTCTCTTGCCTTGATGTGTAATAAGGTGCAGACACCTTTGTGATGGCTTGTGAGATCACTGTTTAAAATATTTGTTTATTGTGGGTAATTTTCAAAAACTGAAAGCAATCTTTTAATGCTTTTCATTTCAGCGAATCATTTGATCAGTAAGAGTCCTTGATTCATTTTATTTTCTACCCTAATCCTGTTGTTCAGCTCTGAGTAATATGGTTTTTCTCTACACATTCCTTGCAATAACTACTTTACAACAAGGTGAGAAGCCTTCTGTGTCGGGCCCCATTTGGCTTCCTTTTCAAGTCTCCAAAATTTAGAGTAGCTCTTTTAAGGCATGTGACGTTTTATTGCATTTATCGAAGGATCTATAACAGTAAGCATCTCACTCTAGAACTCAAGTAAAACTTCCTTTCAAAACTTTGTGTTAAATTTGTTCTTAGCAAAATCTAACGGAAGAAAGATCAGACTGATTTTCTGAATAACTGCAAAACAGCTGTGGCCTCTGAGGAGCAGTGGAAGCTTTGAGTAAAGTGTTGGAGATGAACTTTTGATGCATCTGTTCTCATTTTTTTTTAAAAAAAAAGGCTCATGTTTTAAGTAACTGAGGTTTAATTGCAACAGTAGCAACTTGCTCTGTCTTAGCCATTAGGCTTTTACTGCTAATCATTTCTGCAAACAAATATACCCTCCTTTTCAGCCCGCCCCAGCCCCTACCTGCTCACCCAGAAATACCTGCACTGTTGGGTCTCATTAATTCCAAAAATTTTACATGAAATTTGACCTGCTTACACTGTAACTCATGAGATTCATAAAGGTAAATGGCAGATTTATACAAGCAGGCAGCTGTCTCCATGCAGGGTTACGGTGTGTGGAAGAAATATGCAGATGTCAAACACAACCATGCAGTTGGCAAAGCGACTTTGGGCATTTACATATAATAATTACCAGTGTGGGGAATTTGAGCATAATCCTATTCAGAGAGGGCATGCAATGCATATGGAGCAGCCCAAGTCCAGACTTTTAACTCTTTGTCTGGCAACAAGGATATGTTTCTCCCAATAATTCAGTGTTATCTGCTGTACTTTAGTTACAGGATTGCAGGAATTTTTACTGGATTGAGCTGTTTATCTCTTCCAGAGATATTTTTGGTCCAAGAATGTAGAATTACATATAAATAAATACCTTCAGTGCTGCAAGGTGCAATTTATTGCAGGCAGTGCTAGCTACAGATCTATGTTCTTATATAGGCAAAAAGTGAAGAGAATACAAAGATGTGTAGGGGCAGCTATATTTGTTTTGTGGCAGAGGCTTTAGCTTGGCTATTAAATAGCAAGTACTGAATTTTTCAAATGGAGCTCCAGGCTAGGTCAGCTTGGAATGGCTGAGGCTTGTAACCATTAGCCATTGTGGAGTGTGAAATCAATGGGTCGAGAGGACGTGGTTCAGATCCTCTGGACTGACTTTGGAGATGAGTATATTCCAGATTAGAGTGCAAAACTTATGCTGACAGCAGGCATTTGAAGTTCCTTCTGAGTTAAAGCAGTGCTTGACATCTCTATAAAGAACATACAACCTGACAAGCATAAAATCATTGCCAGAGGTCCTTGTTGATGTGAAATGCAAGACCAACAAATCTTCTGGCATGAAGGGGTCTGCTCTTGAAGAAGTGCTAGAAAACTTTGTAAAGGTTCATGGTCTTTATTACCCTCCCTTGGCACATACTCTTGTATTTCTACTAAGGTCAGTGGAGCTGGAACAGTCTACACACTGGTCACTCCAAGGACTGGGATTCACCTGCCTGTTTTATGCTCTGTTGCTGTTGAATTGAACAATTTAGAGGTGTAAACACCCTCCCTACCCTGTCCCCCCAGTAAAGGCTGGAGGTATTGCTGTCTCCTTTTTACTGCTAAGAAACTGAGGATCTTTTCTCATTGCCCACTGTGGTGCAGAAGATTTGAACTGGAGCAGACTTTGGTTCTACAAGTCTTGAGCTCTCATGCCAAGTCCCCATTCCAGGCACTGTGCTGGTCTGAAACCCACTGAAGTGTACATAATAACTCTTAATTATCTTTCTGTTCAGTATCTATTTATTCTTTGCCTGTTAAACATCCCTTTCAGGGTCCACAGAATTGTTTTCCATTGCTATATGGATTCACCTTCACAAGATAAGGATGTGAAAGAGAACAATGCACAGATTCTTACATGCCACTGTTTTTTTTTGCCATCCATCCTGGCAGTATGTTCTTTGTGTTTCTCACACAATGAACAAAAAGTAAAGTGATGATCTGTGTAGATGAAAAACATATTAAAAGTTTCTTGTTATATTATAATTGCTGGCGAATCATTTTATCTTCTGGGGATTAAATACCATGAAGCTGGGTTATCAAATAATTTCCATATGTCCTGATGAAATCTCTTGGGACTTTATGTCTAGATAAGCACACAAATAGTAATTGAAGAGCAGGGATAAAAATTAAAAAAGTAGACACTAATGTTTTTGCTAGATTTAAATTTTTTTTCAACTTAGTTATGCAAATATTCTAAAGTTAATGATGCCTTTAGTGACAGCAGTAATAACATTTCTAAATCTGACCATTAAGTCCTCTTCATTTTGTTCTGTTCACTTATGCCTAGATAATAAATTTCTTATAACAATCAAGTGTAGACTCACTCATGACCCTCTGCCTACTATATGCATTTTAATTCTATTTTTAAATGTCATGCAGCCTTTGTTTTATCATAGAGATTTAGTAGTTACTTGGTGGAAAATTCTTAATCTCTCAGGGAATTCTCCAGGAAAATAAAATATTGAGGATGCAGTAGATTTTATTTTTTTTTTTAATAATTCATGTATGTACACACGTTAGGTTAATTTTTATCACTGAATGCAGGCTGTGCAGAATTCTAACCAGATGAAGCACAATTCTGTATAATGTCTGCATGGATGCAGTGCTGCATATTCTAAGAATAACAAGCATTTGGAAATACAGAGAATTCCTGGATGAAAGAGGGAGTTTGGCTTGTTATTGTCAGCTCGAATTCCAGCCATTCTGCTGAGAAGTTAATAATAAATAAAGACCAAAGGGCATGTATCACATTATGGTTTTGATCTTATAGTTACTCCCTGGAGATCTGCATGTCTGAGGATGGCAGGATCAGGATCTCACTTTGTGTGTAAGATACCCAAAACATCAGCAGGTTGAGGAGACAGGATGGAATTCAGTGCACAAGTGCCTGCTGTGGATTCCACAGACCCCTAACTGCTGAGGGAAAAAGACTTGCCAAAGGAGGCTGGAGTGGAGTCTGGGATTTGGGTAAATACATAAACACATCTGCATATGGCAGCTCCTAAAGGACCTAGTGAATTCCTGAGACCTTCTGTGCAGGCTGAGGCTGAAGAAGAACCTGTTCTCCCTGTGAACATCTCATAAGCTGAATAGGTGAAGAACATCAGAGTGGAACACCTGAGAAGCAGTGGCACTGTGGCAGTGATGTTTCTGCTGCTGCTTTTCGTTCTGACCCCTGCACCAGCCTGTTTTAGTCTCTCTCTCTCTATTTGATATTTGGATTGTGAGTTTTTAGGGCAGGGACCCTTTTCTGAACAGCTGTGTACAGACTGCAGCACCATGTAGCCTCTTTCTTTGCTTTCAGAAGGTGTCCTGAGGCCACTTGTCTGATAAATTAAGATGATTCTGCTGAATAAAATGTTACCTTAAAATGCTGAAGTTTAAATCAGGTAGAACCTAGAGCACCTTAATGTGGGCAGCCTGTGTGCAGTGACTTGTACACCCTTGCAGCACAAACTTGGGTGCAGTATACAGCAGTTTTTCCCAGCCCCTCAGTTGAGTGAATGATGAAGTGTTGGCAGTTTGGTGACATCCCATGTTGCTGTCATTGCTTTAACTGCACTCCCTGCAGTCACACCTCTAACTTAATTACTCACATACCCAATCCAACTGTTAGAGTAGTTATAATCTAGAAATGAAATAGATGAAGAATGGGAAAAAGGAATTTTTTTAGTCAGGTTTTGGTGTTCTGAGTTTTCTGGTGGGTGGATCTGAGAGAAAAAGCAATTCCTATTCTAATAATTTTGTGGCATACACAGTCCATGAGCAGCATCATTTCACAGAACCATTGCACTGTCAGCCTTTTCACTTCTGGGCAATTAACACTGAGAAGACACTAACACGTGCCTGCTCATGCAAAACAAAACTCCAGATATGATTATTGGATCACAAAAAATGAATGCTGCCCTGTTTTACAACCTGGATTTGAACACTGCCTGACTGTACTTGCATTTTTCTAAGAGCACATCTAGTTACTGCTGTTCTGTTCCTGTGAATATGCTCATTATTGTCAGCTGTTCACAAGGAGACTGGGGTATGAGCTGAGATGCATCTTTTGCAGTGAATATATTTGGATATCTGATCTTTTTACCTGAAATTTAAATTTGAAGAGTTTTTCTGGGTTTGAGGGGTTTCAGTTATTTTAGCTGCTTTTGTCACCTTAAAGAGGATAGGAAGGGGAATGCAGACCTGATTTTGCAATAAAACAGTGGCAGAAGCCTTTAGATTTCTGGTAAAAAAAAAAATGGAGGTATAAAGAAAATAAATCTTATTTTGGCTTTTAAATTATTATTTTTTGTAATCCATTGCTTCCATCTCTTTATTCTACCTTTCTTTAGCACCAGTTGGAAACACTTTTTCATGAGGAGGCATCTGTCTGTATCCAGCAAACCTGAAAGACCTTTCAAAAGTTATACTTTTCCCACACAGGTGAGATGAAGCATCATCTTTGCAGATGACAGAGGAGAAGAATAGCTAAATAAAAGCTTCAAATAACACTTGAACATCTTTTAAACAAAGGCACTGTTTCTGTGCATGCTGTAACTGTTATATACCAGCCTTTGTCTGATAGAATTTATTTCTGCCCTTTCATTCTAATTTAAATGAGTCAGTTAAAATGGATTTACATGAGTCAGGCCTGGTTGTATTTACAAGGAGGGAGTTGGTTGCTGGAAGTGGATCTTTCTGGACTGATTATTTCAACTAGTTGAGGAAGAACAAGATAACGTAGTGAGTAAAAATGGAACGTGGGAGAGAGTTTCAAAGTACTAGTGGCTGCTTTGGTTGTATAGCACCCAGTCTATCACAGGGTAATAAATGATACTGCACTGTCTGTATTCTCTCTGTGGCATGGACAAGGGTTTTTCATTTCATGCTTCATTCACAGCCAGCTACAATGATTTCACAGAGTCAGCTCCTTCAGTTAGCACAGAGGGAAGAACAACAATATATTTATGGCCTTTAGGAGATGCGTCACAAATACTTCCATTTCCATTACACAGCAGAACACCAGGAGCAGTATCATGTTGCTTTGAAAGGGAAAAACAGTAGAGAGGAGAGAGAGGCCCTGTGTTTGCAGCCATATGTTGGAAATTTTCACAGAAGCATCCAGGTTTTGTTCAGGACGTGCACTGCCTTTTGCAGACTGACATGGAAATGGCACTAGTGGCTTCAATGTTAAGATTTTGGAGGAAAAGAAAAAGATGTTCATTTTAGAGAGGGGAAGCTAGTTTCTCCACAAATATAAGGGGATGAATACTCTGGTGGTGACATGTTATTGTGATGCATTAATCATCTACCTTCTTTTCAAGGAGATGTTTTCTAAGCTGCCCTTTGTGTTTTCTAATTCTTATGACCTACAACTACTTAGTATCTACCTTCCAATTTCCATGAGCAATTAAGTTTCTTTCTACCCATCATCAATGGTATTCAAAGAATTAAATTACACAGTCTGAATTTTGCAAAGATGAGGCATTTATATTTTTCTCATAATTGCAACCAATCCTCCTGAATTAGGAAGCAAAATTCAAGCTCACACCCCAGGTAACTCTTTCTGCTCTTTTCAGAACTGTTTTGCAGGGTAAGGTGCTTTCTTTTAGTTCTGCTGGAATGTGAACAGCATTTGGTGGAATATGAACAATTATCTAGAAAGATCTGTTAGTGAATTAGCCAAGGAAAAGCAAAGAACTGAGTATCTTCCATCTCATACAAATAAATGAGCTACATCAGAAGATTTAAGCAATCAAATTTGCATAATGAACATGTTTATGCCACATTATAGTCACCTGGTTTACAAATTCAGTGAGCATTTCACCACTATTATCTGCTGTCATAGTAGAGAAATGAAACATTTGGGGGAAAACAGTTTGCAGGCAACACAAATGCATTTTACTTTGTGCTTTTTAACATCCGATCTCCAAGAGGTTTTTCTTCCTGGGGGAGTGAACCCCCGTTGCCAGACTGGTGGTTAAAAATGTGGGATTAGTGCATCTCACTTGTAGTGATTTGGGCAGGGGATTGTTTGTCTGAATTCTATTCAGATTTCTTAAACTGAGCAGCTGGCTGTCTTGTGTATTTTCTAATATTTCTATTTCCTTTTCTATTTTCTGTTGTAAGCTGATAATAAGTTAATTTTTTTCTTTTTTTTTTTTTACAGCATTGTCTGGTGCAATAGTTTTTTGATTTCAGCAGAGCCCCTTTGGCTTTCAAGAGCACAAAAAAAGAGTTTATACATTTGGGTATCTGAAAATCCTGCAAATACTGTTATACTATTTGAGCAACCAAATAGTGTTTTAATTAATAGCTGTATGTATGTTCTTCCCCTGTAGGCCTAAATAATTTCTCTCTGACCTCTAGAAAATCAGTTAACAAAATGTTAACCATGTCTCTCATCTTTTTATACTTTACTGAGAGGTTTAACATTACCTGTTTCCTTCTTTCCATTTTGCTCAAAAAATCCATAGGTACTAGAGAGATGTATCTGAAAAACCCTAGAAACCCAAAGAGAAAAGGAAAAAAAACTTAAAAAAAAATAAAAATAAGATTAGTTTTGCAGGTTATTGAATTTTAGCCCCTAGACTCTCAGTCATGTTTGAAACACATTTTGGTATTCATCTTTTCCTCCTCCTTATTCTTTCTGCACTTCTCTTTCCAGAGGATTTGCTAAAAATATGTATTTTTCCAATTCAAGTGCTCAGGAACTGAAGGTCAGGCTACTTTCTTTTTTTGCTTAACCTCTTGTTGCTCTATCTCAAAGTAGAAGGTTCAGTAACAAAGCCGGTTGTGCTGCCTTTTCTTTGCCTAGTTGTGCAAAATAATGCAAACTGCACTAAAACCCCCACTCCCAGAGGAATACATCTTAATATTTGTGGGAAACCATTACCCCCCCCGGGCATCAGCTCACGACAATATTAACTTTTAGTATCTCATGTACAGTCTATAATACAGAATGCCTGAAGTGTAAGGGACCAAAGTTGTCTGATTCATTCCAAATTTATGAAGGTATTATTAACCCTTTCCCCCCCGGGCATCAGCTCACGACAATATTAACTTTTAGTATCTCATGTACAGTCTATAATACAGAATGCCTGAAGTGTAAGGGACCAAAGTTGTCTGATTCATTCCAAATTTATGAAGGTATTATTTTCAGGCTCTAAATGAAGGACAAATTTAGCATCCAAATTCTTCGTATCTAATGTACAGTCTGTAGTGCAGAATGCCTGTAGTCTGAGGGACTGAAGTTGACTGATTTATTCAAAACTGATGATATTATAATTTCCAGACTCTAGATAAAGGGCAAATTTAGCATCCAAATTTTTTTCCATCTCCCTTTTGTAGACTCTAGGTGACAGTGTCAGATTTTATGAAGTGCAGCTTTCTTCCAGACTACATATAAAGGTACCTGGTTTTGTTGTGATTTATGCAGTGCTATTTCTTTTACAGATTTTTGGATGTGTCTCCCTGTTGTTTTTCCTCTTTGAGCATAAAGCTAATTCTTAGTGTAATTATATATTTTCTTGTACATTGGCTTATAATAAAATATTGTGTAAGTAAGAATATAAATAAGGCTATTTAGTGTGCACTGACGTATTTATATGATTTGATTTTTATTCAATGGTAAGGTATCAAACACCATGGCACAGATTTTAATTTATCACAAACCTGCTGTGATAGACAAGCCCTTGAAGTAGAAAACAAGCTCAGAAAATAGTTTTCTTGTACAGAACAATTTTTTCCAGCTCTGGAAGGAGACTCTTGATTTTGTTCATCTGTCTGAAGGCAAAGGGAGGCCTGAATCAGCACCACAGGCAATCCAGCAAAAACATTTACCTTTTCTTAGAGCTTCTCCCCAAAACACAGATTTGCCATCATGGATTTGGACTGGCACCCATTTGGATGAGGAAGGGATTTGTAATGTAGACAAAACCTGTGTGTGGAGGTAGATACCTGATGGTGCTGAAAGTCACTTTAGAAGTCAGTGGCGGGACTGAAGCAAGAGGCCATTTCTCAGAGACATCTGTTCAGTGGCTTTGCTTCTGTGCTGTTGTCCTTGATGTGTCACAGTGAGACTTCTACCATGTACTGTTGAATGAGCTTTGTCATCATGCCTGCTGCCTCTGTGCCTGCTGCCTCTGTTCCTTGCTGTGCGAGGCTCTTCTAGAGTGACGGTGCCTCCCTGTGTTTGGATAACCTGTCATGTTGGAGCCTGACCTGCATTTGGTCATGCCATTATGTTGGAGATAGTAAATAGTATGGAAGACATCATAGACTCATAGAATGTCTAAGATTGGAAGGGACCTTAAGGATCATCTTCTCCCAGGGACACCTCCCACCAGACAAGGTTGCTCAGAGCCTGTGCCTTGAATGATTCCAGGGACGCGGCAGCCACAGCACAACCAATTCCAGTGTCTCACCACCCCCATGGTGAATATTTTCCTCCTCCTGTTCAACCTCAATCTCCTTCTTCCAGTTTTAATCCATTCCCCCTCATCCCATCCCTCCCTGCTTTTGTCCCAAGCCCCTCCCCAGCTTTCCTGGAGCCCCTTCAGGCACTGGAAGGTGCTCTAAGGTCTCCCTGGAGCCTTTTCTTCTCCAGGCTGAACACCCCAACTCTCCCAGCCTGTCCCCAGAGCAGAGCTGCTCCAGCCCTCCCATCATCTCCATGGTTCACACCAATACTTACCTTAAGAGGATAGGAAAGATTCTTGAGACGTTTTACTCCAGCCTTCCAAACTATTTCTAGTGTCATCCCTCCCACCATTTTGACTCCTCAGGGTTTAGGTTGGTAGCTCCTTTTTGTAAAACTTTGGAGTTCACCCAGTTGAACTTAAGCTTAGACTTGGCCACCAGCCAAAAACCCCTCAAAGTGAAGTATCCCAGAAGGATAATGTTTTCAGCCTTTCAAATTTCAACTGCTTCCCTGCAGTTCTAATTACAGGCTTCCATCAGAGTAACCTCCCGTAGCGAGAAGTGAGAAAAAAAACCACAAACAAAACACAAAAAGCATAATTTCTCAATAGAAAGATAAAACAATTGATTGCAACCTATAAAGGTACCAATTATACAAGATTTGCTTGTTGGTTATTTTAACTGTCACCATAGAATAGAATCCAGATTTCCAGGCACTATTGCAGTCATCTAGTGTGACTGAACAAATGGGATGCTTGAAAAAACATGCAGTAAGTCACTGAGCCTCTGAGAGCCTCAACTGTAAGCATTTAATTGTCATTGACAGTTCTGGCCAATTAAGTCTTTGCAATAATGATCACATCTGCAAAAATTACTGGATCTTTTATGTTCAGACAACCATACTTCCTAATTGGAATATGATTTTAGTGCAATCTTTTCTCTCCGTTACCAAAACTAACATTAGGGGTCAGCGTTGGGATCAGTGGATTGTGACCTTAGTGAGGGGTGAGAAAGGCAGTCAGGGTTGCTGCAAGGCAGTGAACATGGTAGTATAGGTTAAAGGCAAGAAAACATTGTTCCTTCTCCTTTTGCCCCTCAAGTAGTTTTTGCATGATGAAGTGTGGTCTTAATGAAACAGAGGTGACCCTGAGCTACTGTGCTCCTTCTTTCAAAGGGAATTATTAGCTTGATGTTCCCTTGGTGTGGCATAAGGTTTCTGGTCAGAAAGATATTATCTATTTGCAATGTAAACTGTGCTCATTGCTGGTTGCCAATGCAATGCTATGTATACAAACCCTCTATTAATATCTGCAGCATGTGCATGCTTTAGTGCACTTAAATACAGATTTGTGTTTATGTAAACATAGGACAATTAGAGTATTATTCTTTTACTTCAACCCCAAGTGAAGAAATCATAGCAGTATGGTACTTAAAACAAGGCATCTTTTAGATGAAAGTACTTAGGTTTGACCTATGTCTTGTACTACCTATCACAAGTATTGTCAAGTGTTAGCTAGAGAAAGGCCTTGTTGAAAATATTAGCTCCAACTACCAGTCTGTTTTCTCTTCCATGCAAATACTGCTATTTGAGGAATAAGCCTCCCTATATTTTACCTACCCATGAACTGTGGGACTTGAGTGACTGATCTTCTAAATCATCTAGTACAAGTAACAAGAAACCCAGCAGGAGACATCAAGCTAGAGTATTCCAGTCCATCTGCAAGTTGTTGGGGCACTGGGGTCTGTGTTACAAAGAAGACTTCCCAGTGCCCCTGGCTGGATGTAGTCCCAGTGGGACAGAGCACAAGCCTTATGGCTTGGTCCTGTTGCTGGGTGGGTTGACACATACTCTTGTGTTATGGGATTCCATGATGTTTGTTGTTATGGGCAATATTTTGTTTTTTTTCACTTTTCTGAATCCCTGTTAGGTTTCTTGGTTTTTTTTAAATTTCAATTTTAAGCTCTTTTTCTTTGGAATTCACATCTCATTCCTTTTTAAATGATACAAGCTAATTTAGTCAAGCAGTCTCTAGAAAAATAGGAAAGTTATGCTAATTTTTAGAGATTAAATCATATCTCTTTTTTTGCTTGTGGAATAATGTGCTCTGACTTTATGAGGAACTTGGTGTGTTTTTATGACGAGTTGGAATTGTGTCTTTAATACATTACGAGCTCATCAGGAAAGGATCACATGGAATGAATCCTGGGAGCCAAGTTAATCAACACTGCCCCAACATTAGCATTGCAGCTTTTTATGCCTTTCAGTAAAAGCCTGTGTGGGAAGGTGTTGTAATAAGAGGAGTTAAGGCAAGCCTAATATCTGGATTTGGAAGAAGAAAATACTGTTATGGCTGTTTAAGAATACTAATTATTTTAAGATTCCAAAGTTGTTAATGCTGAGACTACAGATGTTTTTATTTGTAGGCTCTGGGCTACAGCACCACTCTGAAAGTTGTGGGTACTGTGTTTGCTGTTGCTTTCTGAACAGCCTTTGTCACTCACTTTGCTGCTTTATCACCAGATATGAAATGGGGACAATGACACTAGTCTAAGTGCTTTGAAATCAGTTATTATAAAGAAACAATGGAAACCTATTGGTGCAATATGGTTGTGGTTTGCCAAGGTTACAGAGTTCCAAAAAGACTCGCGTGTGTGTTTTTTTTCCTTATGTGGGATTTCTGTCTGTAGGAGATTTTTGTAGGGAGATTTCAATCCCTAGCAAGTGCTAGATGCAGAGCAGTGCTTCAGAGCAGGAGCTGCACTGCACACTGATTGTGGTTGTGGTTTGCCAAGGTTACAGAGTTCCTCAGAGACTCGCGTGTGTGGTTTTTTCCTTATGTGGGATTTCCGTCTGTAGGAGATTTTAGTAGGGAGATTTCAATCCCTAGCAAGTGCCAGATGCAGAGCAGTACTTCAGAGCAGGAGCTGCACTGCACACTGATTTCACATGGTAAAAATGACTGCACAAGGCACTGGAGAACAGTGCCTAACAGTACCTTAAAAAAACTTGTTGCTCCTTAGCCCTACAGGCACTGTGGTTTTAATTTTATTTTGTTCTACAACATAGAGACTGCATCCCTAATTGCACAGCATAGAAGCCATGGTTTCCTGTCAAACAAGGTAATGTGTGTAGTTCTCCTCTGGTCTCAAATTATTTATTCTGTAATTGAAGAGAGAGCTTGTCACTATGATGCTTATAGGGCTGTAGTAACACTTGTACCTTTTAATAAACAAACATTCATAGGAGTGCTTAGGAAGACATCAAGTTAGATTCCCATGATAAACAGTATCAAGAAGCCAGCAATAACTCTTGACTTACAGCAGAATTTGTTGTAAAGCCAAATGATTTTCTTTGCCTGGGGTAGAACACTGAGTTAAAATTATGAGAACAAGGAATCAAATTTTTCTGGTTTCCAAAGCACTTTTGCCTGTGAAATGCTTTTTAGGTCTGTAGTAAGAATTAAAGTGAAGAAGAGACGAGCCTGCAAGCCCAGATACACTGAACAAACTCGAAGTTTAAAGTACAAACACAAGCTTGGAGTCAGAATTCAGATCTAAATGTATGAGCATCCAGTGTGTGGGACACTGAACTGAGGAGTGGGACACGAGTCCTGGTCATACCTCGGGTGGTCATCTGCTGGGTGACTTGCTCAAAGGCAGTTTTCCCCCAGCATCCTTTTTTTTCTTTCCCCTTTTATCCCATTTTGTTTGCCTGCAGACCATGGAAATCCGCAGGGATAGAAATCCTTGCATTAACCAAGCGTCTGGGCTTGTCTTGTCTGTGATCTGTAAGCAATATGATAATGGAACCAAGAGACATTAGTTCAAGTCCTAATTTCATTTCTGATGGAAACTTTAATCTGTTTAAATTTTTTTTTCCCTTTGGGAGGAGGCTGAGTAGATGACAATACTTTAGCCATCACTGTCACTTTCTGCTCTTTTCACAATGTGGCATTGACTTAATTTCTTGTTTTGCTCTGCTGCCAACCCAGGCTCAGCTCATGGTCTTCTCTGCATTGCTGCCAACCCCATGTCTTCCCAGGAATAGAGCAGTTTCCCTTCTTGTGTAAGGGAAAAAAGGTTGATGGTCAGCCACTGTTACTGCTTCTGTGTTGCCTGACCTCTTTTCCCTGCTGCACAAATGAAATAGAGATGATCCTTAACTTTACACTATTTCAATTCATACTCAGCAGTGCAGGGACCTGATAATGGAATTGGAGTTTCAACCCATGGGTCAGGAGATCGCACTGGGCTCACGGTGGTGATGATCAAAACTTGCTGCAATTGAATGGCTGTTTGTGTCCTGCAAGGAGAACGGATTGATTGTGCCAGCTCTGACCTTGTTCTCTGTTAGGAAGTGTGCAGCAATTCAGGCTTGGGTGTCTCTTCTGCTTCAGTTAACTAAACTGGAGCTGGATTAGCCTAAGTTTTATCAGTTTTGTACCTACCGTGGAAATTGAACTTGCTAATGGAAGACATGAAAATACAGTATAAAATCAGAATTCAGGCACTTGATTATTGAAAATGAAGTGCATTATTATAGTGCACATTAGGGCCATAATTTTGGTATGTGGTCATAGCGGCTTCCAGTGCCTGAAGAGGCTCCCGGAAAGCTGGGGAGGAACTTTGGACAAGGGCAGGGAGTGAAAGGACAAGGGAGAGAATGGATGAAAACTGGGAGAGGGAGCTGGAGGTTGGACGTGAGGAGGGAATTCTTGGGTGTGAGGGTGGTGAGAGCCTGGAACAGGATTCCCAGGGAAGCTGTGGCTGCCCCATCCCTGGGGGTGTTGAAGGGCAGGTTGGATGGGGCTTGGAGCAACCTGGGCTGGTGGGAGGTGCCCCTGCCCATGCAGGGGGTTGGATCTAAATGATCTGTAAGGTCCCTTCCAAACCAATCCATTTCATGATTCTATGAACATTTATGTATGCTTTAAATCCTCTTTGTTTTGCTACAGCGGTGTAAAGGAGCATTGGCCAAAATTAATATCTTGCCCATTTTAAGATATTCATCTTTTGAAATTTGTTCTTATATACCAGTAGTTATGGATCAGAAGATGTCTATAGATTACTCACTTTGCTTAATAAATATATTGGTCTGTTTTAGTCTTCAGTTTTCCCTTGAATGCCAATTGTGTTTTTAAGTGTTGGTCAGCACAAATCCAAGTTCAGGTTCCCTTAGGGCTCTTATAAGGCTGACCTAGAGGACCCAGTATATTAATGTTCAGGTAAGTTTTTTGAATACAGTATGTAATCCCTTACCCTTATATTTATCTTTCTGTTTACAGTGAAAATCCCATCTATTTTCCCATCCAGTTGCTCATGAATAGATAATATGACATGCTGTCTTCTCAACAGCTGCTTTTCTTTCCTTCATTCTGCCAGTGATGCAGAAAGTCACCATACATTTGCATGTGAGATAACAACTCCAAATCACATTTATGTATCCTGGACCAATGCAGAGGAGAATAATGAACCACCAGGCAGTGCTCTTTGATCTCTTTAGATGAGGCAACCTGTTGCAATGTGTCTCAGGTGGTGGCCTATGGTAATTGTTGTTCTTTTATTCAGACTTAGTGTAAATTGAAGCATCCAGCATCACTACCCTTTTCCAACTGTCCATTTGAGCATCAGCAGCAGTTTATGGCTTGCGTGTTGTAATGGAAACAGGGTCTAAACTGCTGGAAGGTCATTCAAGTTAAAACCGAGTGTGTCTTGTGGATCGGGGACATTGTGCAGAATAAAAAGGGCTGAGCCATAAATTTGTATTTTGTAATTGTCTGCCTGTGCTATAGAAAGAATGCCTTTCAAATGTGTCTTTTCCAAATTCCTCTTATTGTTGCTTCTTCAAGGCATAAAGATCTTTGATGAAAGGAAGGGGAAAAAATAACAACAGCAAAACTCTCTCTGTGTAATGGTAGAAAAGAGTTACATAAAAATTGGGAGTCTTGAGAAATTGAAATCCCAAAACTCAAATTAAAAAAAATTACAAGCCCAAGCCTAAACAGAAACCCTGAAACAGTTAATATAGTTAGTACATTATAAAAATGGTAAATATGCAGGGAAAGGTTAAACCTGGAGAATGTGAATAAAAGCTGCATCATTTTTCTTACAGCATCTCGGTACATCCACTTGTGAAATCTGGGTCTGTGTCCAGTTCTCAACTTTGACACCATAGTCACAGCTAAGGGATCCCACACTAAGCTCCTGGAGAAATTCTTAATTTTACCATTTTAACTTCCAGGTTTTTAGATGTGAAATTTAGAGTGAATTATTGTCATTATTCTACTTGACTGAGTGTAATCCAGCAACCAAAGTCTCCTGATGAGGGCAGGGTGTTAAATGGGTTGATAGAATCAATGCGTTCTTTTGATTGCCCTAATTTGTAAATCAATTGGTTAAATCAAAAGATAAAAAGCTGAATTGGCAACAAGGGCAAGTTAGGGGATTTGGTTTTGTTGGGATTTGTTTTGTTTTGTTTTTTTTCTTCCTTCTTCTAGCTAGAGACAGAGATTTGCTCTTATGCAGGAACCAGCTGCAAATTCTTGAGTGTGGTGAGAGCCTGGCCCAGGTTGCCCAGGGAAGCTGTGGCTGCCCCATCCCTGGGGGTGTTGAAGGGCAGGTTGGATGGGGCTTGGAGCAGCCTGGGCTGGTGGGAGGTGTCCCTGCCCATGCAGGGGGTTGGATCTAGATGATCTTTAAGGTCCCTTCCAAACCAATCCATTCTGTGGTTTTATGAAACATCAGCTCTTTTGGTTGAAAGCACAACTGACAGTGGACAAGACAGAAATAACTGGAAAATCAAGCTTGCATTTAGATATGTTTAGGTAGAGTCCTAACCAAATGAGTTTGCTTCTTTTAAAAAAAAATAATTAAAAAATCCTTAATCAGGTATTCCAGAAACAAAAGAAGGCATCTCTCTTAAGGAAGAACGCATTATATTTTATGAAGATGAGATAAAACTAGACTGTAAAGAAATCAGAACTAAGCTTCTTACCAAGGGAACTCTTTTTACAATTCCACCTTGAAATAAATATCAGTATTTTTCAAAGTGGTGTTTCTTTGGCTGACATTAAAGTTCTGTATTCTCTAAAATCCTGACCCTGTGTCCCAGTAGCAGCTGCTAAGTGCAAACCATTTAGGAACATCTAGTCCCCACCAACTGGAAAAATGTGGCCATAAAACTAACACGGGTAGGACACAACAAAACAGATTTAAGTGACATAAGTAAGAATTTTAATGCTGCAGTATTGCTGAAATGACAATATGTGGATAGTTTGCACAATTGTGAGGAATTTTCTTGAAAAATCATCCTTTAACTTATTTCCTGCAGACTGGTAGAAGTTTCCATGTCAGATGTGATCAGTTGATGAGTCAGTGTAATAGCTGATGTAGTTTGGGAAGATTTCTTCATAATAAGTTTAAGAATCTGAAATGGGAAGTCTGAACCTTCATTTAATTTATTTTTTTTCTTTTAGGAGCCCTTAGAAGTATGAGGCCTTCTGCTTCAATGCTGTCTTTTCTTGTATTTTATATGTAAAATGCTGCTTCTGTGTTTGCTTCAATTTTCCTTCATTTCCATGCCTTTTTTTTTTTTTGCTTCACCTTTCTGTGTAGAGTTTCTTCTGCTCATGTGGAAATGGGGTCCATGGAGACCCCAGTGCTTTCTGGAACTAATTTGAGCAACTCTGTAAGCGAATTGTTGTTGAATGAAACATTTTATAAGATCAGGTTAAACCCACACAATAGCAGGCTAAAAAGTGCATATTTTCCTTCAGTTGCTAGTTTATCTGTTGGTAATTAAAAGGAAGACCAAATATTTATTTTGCTTTCAAAGTGTGATTTGTATATGTTGGCAAGACCGATTAAACTTTTAATTCAGTAAAATATACTCAGTTTTGTTTATGCAGAGATTTGATGCTCAGATATTAGTGTAAGTCCGTCCATCTGAATGAAGCCCAAATGGTAAGGAGGTATCCAATTACTTTTGTCTCAGCCAGCAAATGTGCTGCTCTAATTAAAAGTCTGCATGGAATATTTATAACCAAGGAGAAGAAGAAAAACTCCCTAACAGTAAGTCTGCCAAAAACAGTAAGTGCAGAGTGAAAATCCTCTGAGTAAGGGAATAATAAACTTTTCTGTAATGTTTGTTTTCTCGACACCAATGACTTGGCTGACAGTTTGGAAAAAATATGTATGGTGTTATTAAAAAATAAATTGTTGAATTGGAGAGGAGGAAGAAATTACTAGATGAAATTGTGTCACTTACATTACCTATGAGGTTAGAAGATGGTTATAATGTTACTTACAGGTCTTAAAAAGTGCTGAAATGCCTAATAGCTCTAGGTGGGAGCCTGTTGAGAGGATGTGGTTGTGCTGAGGACTGACTTGCAGTTGAGCAGCTGATTCCAGACCTAGAAAAAAGTTTCCCTTTCCTCAGTAACTGCGAAATACCTCTTAGAATACTTTTCATCAGTGGGTTTTGAAGAAGTTGGCATCATTGTTCCCCTGCTACAGATTTGTGGGGACATGGAAAAATGAACTGCTGTAAGGCTGTCACAGCAAATGGCAGAGCCGTGTGACATGAATCTCTGGATCACCACTCTCTTCTTTTCCCTGTCTTAGGTCTCCCGTACTTGGGTTGTTTCTGAGCTTTTATGCACCCTGCTGGCAATCACAAGTATCCTTCATAATGGCCCTTTATTGCAAGGGTTTGAGTTTAGCGTACTAAGAAGCACTGAAGTGGGCAGTTCCTCAGCCCTGTCCTAAACACAACAGCACATGGGTTAATAATAATACTCCTCAAAGCAGCCTCTGTAAAGGTTGTGGGTCATGAGCAGCTTTTCAGAAGAGTCCCTGTTGTCTCTCTGTATGGGAAAATGAAGCATAAGATGTCAGGTTGCAAAAGATGGAGACCTGAAATTTTATTTGCTGTGCACATTTTTTTTCCGCTGGTGATGTTCCTAATAATGTATTGTACAAATCTAATTCTTGTGGTGATCATTTTGGGTTTTTCTCCCCTACCTACTACCTGGAGCACTGACCAACATTGTACAGTGTACATCCTCTCACAGGGAGGAAGAAATACCCATTTGGGTGGTATGTGCCTTATAAGTCATCTTTCAGTGGAATGCAGAAGAGGCAGGAGTAGCTGGGAACAGATAGGAATATCATGCTTCATTTGTGTCATCTTTGTCTGAATGAAGTTCACCTCATAATTCCTGTGAGGTCTCTTCACTTTACCTTTCTGTAATTTCATTGCTTGAAACAGTGGCTCTGAAAACTGCTTATTTATAGCAAGGGCAGGCTGGGGAGAGGAGGAGAGAAGGGGTCTCGCCCTCACTTGCCTCTTGCACTCATTTAGCAAAGGGCTTGAATAGGTGGGCAGGGAGCACAGGAACAGCTGCTAACATGAAGAGTTTTCATCTCCAGATGACTGCTTTCTGCAGACCTGCTCCTGGGATCCAAACGAGAACAGCAGCAGGAACTCAGGTGCTTACGTGCCTTTGGGGCTGCCTTATTCATCCCTGCTGTGGAAAGGTCTAACCCATCTATAGAAGTCTTAGTCTCTCAGTTACCTGTGTAATGCTGTAGGAAAGTCTTTCATTTTACGAATCCATGTGTAACTATTTAAAAACTCATTTCTATAGAACAAATTTTATACAGAACCTTGTTGATCTTTATCTTTGATAAAAGTTCCTGTTGGTCTGATAGTTTTTGGTGTATTTTTTTTTGTCTAGTCTTTTGGTTTAAAGAGGCACGTTGTTAATTGTTGAAGGCAAATTCAATTCTCCCAGCCTCAGAGAAGCTTGTTTATCATGCTGTGTATAATGTTTTTAAGCCAGGGTTTATGGCAGCATCTGGTACAGTAGCCTGCCTTGCCCAGTTCTGCTGCAATAAGGACATCCTTGGATATTTTTAACACCTCAGCTAATACATCTACTCTGCTGTCTGCCAGTATAATGATAGCAATCATCATCCTGTTCCAGAAAAATTAAAGGGAATAAACCAAACTTTCCTTACTTGCAGGACTTTTTGCACTGTGTCCCTGTGCACAAGGACTTCGTTTGATCCTACTTTGAGTAGGAGGGAGTGGAGTGTCCTGTGGCAAGTGGCCTGGTGCTGATGGTGTGAATCAAGACTCTTGCAGAGTTAATTCCTCAAAGCTTGGAATAATAATGACATTAGTAGCAGCATGGGGTTTTTTCTGTTGTTTCAGGTTTTCAGAATTTTATTTTGATCTTGCATGTTTTCCAGTAGTTTGCTCTGGGGGAAAAAAACCCACCTCAGAACTGAATATTATATATCTGACCATCTTTTCCCTGAATGATTCCTAAAAATTGAATTTATAAAAAAAGGGTTGGTACTTAATGTACTATAGTTTTCATAGAGTGCTATGGTTTGCATGGATGTGCCTGTGGTATGTTTGTTGGAGTTACACTGGTGTTGCTGTCAGTGCTCCATTTTCTGACTTTTTGAGCATCTCTCTCAGTGATTTCTTTTTCTCCTGTCAGAGAACTATTGCAACAAAATGTAGAAAAACTTTTCCTTTTCAAATAGACTTTAAAAAACAAACAAACAGAAAAGGGCATGTGGGAAACAGTCTTGTTCTTCAGTGAAAGAATCACAGTTTTGTTACTGAGGAGCGTAGCTTGGATGAAGCAGAAGAAATTCCACTTTGGGAAAAATGAAAGGAAGAGCTTTAAAATGTTTTTTCACAGTCATTTTAAGGAGCTACGTTTTTCTGAATTGGGTACAAGAAGTCATTAAGCTGGAATTTGGATTTGCATCATGGAATGCACATAACAGAATCTGCATGTGTGACAGAACTTTCTCCATCGCTAATGAAAGTTCATTATGGATCTTTGCATATTCTCCTCAACAGGGCCAGCTCATTCTGCCCCAGTAGATCAATTAACTTCCCTTCACCATCTGTTCAACCAGCCATTAGTTCTGTCAACATTGAATCTTCTGGTGGCTTTCAACAACAGAAGGGCTTTAGGAAGCTGGAGAGGAGGCAGGTGTCAGTAGTGCACTGGTGTGTGCTTGCTGTACACTGTGCTGGCAGACTGAAAGACCTTGAAAACAGTCTTGAAAAGAGGACATACAGACAGTGGACAGTGGTTCTACCTGTAGCTTTTTGTTTATTCAATTAAATAAATGTTGAATTTGGTTCTTATGGTTTCCAGAATCATGTAAGCAAAGATGTCATTTCAGCAGAAGCCGGATTCTAGTTTGGTAAAAAAGTAATACAGTCACTCCTTGACCTTCAGCAATTGTGGATCAGCCCATGGGAGACCAGAGTATTGGCCTACTGAATTATGGAAGGACTTTGAACAATGCATTGTGTTCAGAAGCTCCCACTCAGAATGTCATGTCTTTGTTAGGAAGGGACAAAAAGTTGCAGAGTGTTGAGAACAAGGACACCTGATAGCTATGATTCTTTTTGAAAGTCTGTCTGCTGAGAGCTCTGCCCCAAGATACATCATGTACTTATGTAGCTATTGAGGTGTTGCTCATCTCCTGATGCTCCTGCAGAATGGAACATAGAAATATAGCTACAAAAGGTATGCTATAGGTTATATGGGCTAATGTTGAAAGATACTTGCAAATCCTTGGGTAGAAAAAGGGAGTTTCAGCAAATGGGACATTTTTTGGGTACATTGCTGCTGTAGAACATGATCTCTTTGGGGTTGTGCAAGGCTCAGTATTTCTTTTTGAACAGTGCCAGTGTTGCTTTTTCTTTCTGAAATAAGTTCTTAACAGCTATCCTGCATTCCAAAATAGCTCAGAACTCCTGGTCATCCATGCAGTAACAAAGTAGTATGATCACAAAGAGGAGGCTACAAAGAAACTTTAGGAAAGAAATCAATTTACTGTTTGAGGGGATTTTGCCATCCAGAAAAGCAAAGAGGAGAGCTCTATTTTTAAATGATGAAAAAATTTTTAAGGTGTCTCTCAAAACATGGAATCATGCCTGCCACATTATCTGCCATGCCAAGTAACTGAGCTTCTGCTTTGTGCACTCTCAGATATTTCTGCAGGGTTTTTTCCTTCCATGTTGCACCAGTTAGAAGGCTGGTACAGGGGATGGAATCTTTCAGATGTAAGCAGGCATCCAAGTGACAGTGGCAATATGTCTGGGTGTTGTATTGTCTCTTTCTGGAGTTTGGGATTTGGGGTGTTTTTTAAAACCTCAAAAGAGTTTCATCCAGTGCAAAATGAGATTACTTTAGATAACTGATGGATGTTTTCTTTAGATTTAGTGAGACACGTACTAAGACAAAACCCTTCTATATATTCAAAGATATTCCATATGTTCTTAGTGAATATATGGTGTGTATCCCTGGCTTCTGACATATTTGAGGCTAGAAATTCTCCCAGGGAACTGCGTGCAGGTGTGTAGTACTACTCCCCCTTTTCAGTTGTTTTCAGTTCTAAAAGTCACATGCAATAGAAATGGTTTTGAAACAGGCTCTGCACAGCAAATGTACCAAAATGTCCTGTTGTTTTTTCTAGTGTCAGGAGTTTGTTTGTGGTGGGACAATCAGAAACAGGATAGATTCTGTGTTGCCTTTACCTGTCATATGATAGGAAAAACCTGGAGATTTGTGAAGGTACTTAATGCATGATAGTAATATTCACAGCTTTATGCTTTTCACTTTCTGCTGTGCTGGATAGTCAGAGGAAAAAAATACTGCTGGCAAGCTTGTAAGTTACTCAGAGTCTGTCTAAGCCTCCTTTAGATCTATATCCTCCAGAGTCCAGGTCTTGTCCCCGTGTCCTTAGCCTGGTGAAGATATTAACACTCACTTATGCATGGCCATAGGCCCCAGCTTGGATGTGTTCATGTCTCAGTGTGTTTGTGTGGGCTGAGAGATGTGCTGAAAGAGCTGGCTGCTGAATTTACTATTACCCAAGGCCTCTCTATGCTTCTAACATAATCCCATTAATAAAGAATTAATAATAACAGAAAATCAAAACAGCCTAGAGCAAATATCTTCCTTGAAGAACAAGTTGAACAAATAAACCAGCAAAATTACTTTTTGGTTTGTTTTTTTTTGGTGGGTGTTCATGTTACCTAACTTGTTATTGCTCAGTGGTGTTGCAGTATTACAGACCTCTGGCTTCCAGAGTTTTTCTTTCATCTCTGCAGAAATGAATCAATATTAACAACATTATAGTTTAAAATGGGAATAATCTTTACTGAGTTCCTGTTTCCTTTGAGGTAGATTACTTTTCTACACAAATGGGTACTCTGGGTCCTTTCTCACTTACTGTTTCACACTGCACCTGGGTGCTTCTGTAAATCCTTCAGTATATCACATCTTACCTTACTTGTCAATATTGTAGCCAGCTGTTGGTGTCTCTGAGGTTAATGTCTTGTTGATGCTTCCCTCAGAATTTCCCACTTTCTAAGACTTAGAAATTAGCTTTAAAAAAAGAAAAACAAAACAGAAACTTTCAGCTGAAAATACAGTCTATTATCAGAAATGGAAGTGCTTTAAAGATCTGTTAAGCTGTGTAATAGACCCTCCAGGGAAGAGATGGGAGACCTTTTTCTTGAAATCTTTAACTGCAGCTCAGAAGTGCTGTGTTAGGTACTGCTGGGAACAATTGCCATTGGCAAAGGGGTTGCTTTGGGTTTTATTTATATCATAACGGGAACAAGCAGTGGGAAAACAAGAAATGCCAGCAAATAACAAGTTAACAAGCATTTACTGGGAGTGTAAATTAAATGTTGATAGGTAGAGGTGATGCTCCATTACTAACAAAAATAGAATTGGGTGACCTAGTTCAAACTTGTCACCTCAGTCTTCCAGGGTGCAACATCTGAAGGCAGCCACACAACTGAAGACTAGAATATTGTAGAGGGTGTTTGAGAACAAGGAGTTAAGATCTACCTGTACTTTGGGATTCTCTCAGGAAAATGTCACAGAAGCTACTTGGGCATAAATACTGTGCTATTTTAATTCTTGAAGTGGTTGATTCTTCTTTAGAAACAGTTTTTGCATTCCCTGCTTCCTATCTGAAATGTGAGTGTGTCCTTTAAGCCAAAGTGCAAGATCCCAAATTACAGAAATGGTTGGAAACTAATTAAGGAGCAGCAGTGCCACAGTGTTGTGAGCTCTGCGGTTGCACAGGGCTGCCCTTCCAAACAGTGGCCATGGGCAGGTACAGCAGGGATCTGCAGTCATTGCAGAGGAGTTTTGACTGAGCTTTTCTAAAAGGAGCTGGAAAAAGGAGTTGTAGGAGCTCAGATTTCAGAGCAGCTGCACAGACAGCTTTTCCTGCTCCTCCTGTCTGAGAAAGGTGGCTGCTACAGTAGCATACTGTAAGGTAGAGGATTGACATTGAAACATCTTCTGTAGTCACCTCATCTTTATTTTTCTCCCAATTTTTCCTTTAAATCTGAGAATCTGTGTGTTTTTCTTGTTAAGGAAATGTGACCTTTCAAAAGTTTAATGCAAACAAACTCTGTTGGGGAAACAAAAGGCACATGCAACTGCTTGAAAAGAAGTGTTAAGATCAGGGCTAAGGACATTATTTTGGTTAATACAAACTAAGGAATTTCAGCATCTTCAAAACTGACTCTAAATTTGTGAGACTGGATAATGCCCCTTGAACTCTTGAGGATGCTGTACCCCAAATGGTGTGGGCTGGAGGGAACAGCTTCCTCTCCTGATCCTTTCCCACATTTTTTGGGTGCTTGTGAGCAGGTCACATCTCTAGTGAAGCCCTTCTTTGGCATCATGTCACGAGGGCGTTGATGTGTGAGACCTCTTAGACAGAATAGTTTGAGGTATGAAAAGATGGATGAAAAGAATTAGATGCAAGCTTTTGGTGTTATGATAAATGTTTAATAGTTGGGTAAATGCCAGTCTGATAAGGTGTTTAGTGAATTTAAATTCTGTTGTTGACATTAGTACTTGAAGGAAGATTAAACTGCAGTGAAAGGAAGATATTTTGCCTCTGAATGACAATGCTCACATTTCTTTTGTGTTCGTTAACTTGACCATTCTGATTAATGCATCTTGAATTTCCGGCATGTTCATCTATAGGTGAGTGCAAGGTCTCTGGGAAGGAGTGTCTAGGCACTTCTTCAACATGGGCCTTTGTTTTCCAGAGTTTTCTTCAAGGGATGCAAAGACAATGCACAACAGAAAAACAGGCTCTTGTAAAAACAAAATTAACATCAAGAAGATACTTCTGATTCTAGTTCCCTCAGTTTGATCAGGGGAATGAATAGATTATTAAGGCTCAATATCCTTATATCATCTCCTGCCATCAGTACAGAGAGGAAATAAGTATCCAAATCACTAAATTGCTTCAAAGCTGCTTGGCAACTGCAAATGGCAAAATTGATCATCCAACTCATTTGTTATTTCTCTCAAAGAAGAGAAGAAAGAAGAAAAGCAGTTCAGGATTATCACAAGGAGTAAATCCTGTTGCCCACTGCACTCTTAACATCATCAGGGCTCATCAGAAAAATGGCAAAATGCGGAGTATCCAATAGTTACATTAATAGTAACAAAACCCAGTTGCACTTCCCTTTTGCTTTGTCCTTTTCACTCCCATCCCCAAAGGAAGCCTATATATGAATGTAACTTCGTTGATTTTGTCCACTAGTTCTTCTACATACAAACAGATATCAACTGTACTTTTTTGTCTGTTTCCCTCTTTCTTCCAACTGGTTTTTGTAACCTGGAACTGTAATAGAGGAAAACAAGTCACATGTTAGGAGAGGTGGTGGGTGATGCATATAAAACACTCTCTCTGAAGGACTGCAGGGAGAGAAGTCTCTGTGAATAATAATTAAAAAAATTAAAAATCATTCCATGTTCATTAGCACATCTTCTCCTGGACAGAGGTAATCTGCCATATTTTAACAATCTATTTTCCACCTGAATATTCAGTAACTTGTAGTAGGTTAACAAGAGTGAAATGAGATCACAGTCCTTTGAAGCAGCCACGGCATGTCTGTGTAGTATGGAACAATTCCTAGTGAGAATGTTCTGTGCACTATGTGTTCATACCCATAGCCAGAAATGCTGTTCTGTCAACCTGGGAACCCATGCATGCAGTGTAAGGTGTTGGGGTTTGAGTTTGGCAACTGCAGCACATTTTAATTCCTGTCTCTTTTCTATCTTGACTGTTACCATCAAGGCAATGGTCCTTTGCTAGACTCCTTGTGGTTGTTCCAGTGAAGAGTCAGGATGGAGGTTGGTGTAGTTGTGTGGATGACCCAGCCTATGTGGAGACTAGGATATTTTTAATTAAGCTAATCATCCTATGATTAATCTAATTGTCCTGTAAACGTCCTTTAAGAACAGGCTTGTGGCTCCCTGAAAATAAGTTCTCTTTTTTCTTTCTAAAGTTAGTCCTCTATATTTACAAGGGCATTAAGAGACTTTTGACTCAAACATAGGCAATTGAAAGTGTTTGAAAGTTCCAGAGATGAGAAGTGAAAAAAGAGCAATAGCTTTTAAAAAGTTATTATCTTGCGGTATATTGACAACTTCTGATTAATGATTGCACTGCCAAAGCTGTCAGTGTAACAGTGCTACAGATAGTATTTCTCAAGTCATTTATAGTATTTGCCAATATAGGGGCTGGGCTGAGGTTTAGGAGGGCTCTGTGCATGTCCTGTCTCTGCCACAGACTTTGTGAGGATCCTTAGGTGAATTATTTATCCTCAGGATATCCCATTCTCCTAATGCTTCTTGAAAGGATGGAGAAAGGAAGGCTCCCCAAATGGAGCTCTGTTTTCTGCAGTTAGGAAGTGGGACTTGGAGCGACAGGCTTTTGCAAGACAGCAAAAAAATGGGAAATGAGCTTTAGCTTCTTCTGTCTGCTTTCTGTAACCAGAGGATCAGCTCTCCTTTCTGAAGTGTGCCAGATGTTTTATTCATTAAGCAGGTGTCTCAAATCTTAGTGTGGTGCTAACTTCCATACTTTAAGAGCTCTTGTAATCACTTGGTAGAGGTATGAAATTGCTCAGGGTATCTGTGTCCTTTCTGTATGAAACACTGTGACACGGGAGGAGCCCTGCAGCCCAGCTCTGTGCCATCTCCTCTGCCTTTCCTCTGCTCATCCCTAACAGCTTTCTCTGGTGAAGTCAAAGTTAAATATTCTGTGTTTATAGAGACATCTTTTGGTGCAGCAGGTAGGCACCATCTATAGGCTATTAAAGGTTCTCAAAATAAGCTCAGTCCAGGCAGTCAGCTCTGAGGGCTTCTTTGTTTCGGGTTGGGATTTTTTTCCCTGTTTGTTTCCCACCTTCTGCTTCTTCATTGAGAAAATTTTTGCTTCTTAGTCATGAACAAAGAATAATGGAACGACTGGTGTTTTCTGCAATCAGTAAGTAATGTAGAACTTGAAGGGAGGAAATAAGAAAGCTATTGAGAGAAGTAAATTAAAATGGAATTACATTGCTTTACAAATGCAGATATACTGAGAGTAGTTTTAGACATAAGAGGCAATACTTTCTGTCATTTGTATTTAGGTCTTAGAATGGGTTGATGCTTTTTGCTTTGTTTCAGTTTTAACTCTTTATTAAGATCTGTCTATCATTTATTTCACTGTTGGATACATTTGCTAAACGTATCTGTACCATGCAAAGAGCTTTTTATTAGAGTTTTCAAAATGAGCTGTGCCTTCACAGTGATGAGAAGAGGCAGAATTCAGAATGGATGAGAAACACAATTACAATGCACAGATTGTGCAGCCTTGAAACTGTGCTAAGCTGACATGTCCTTCCTGCCTGTGCAGTGTGCTTCAGGTGAGGAGTAGAATGTAAAGATTTTTCACAGCTTTTTATCAGGACTTTTTTTATCTGGGCTCCTCTGCTGGCAGTGAATGATGCCTCCTTACAGGCTTTGGTCATCGACAAACCACTTAGGGGAAATTATATTATCTCCCATTTTGCAGAGATGTAAAACTGTGGCACAAAGCAGTGATGTGGTTTGCCTGGAAATACACTGGAAATGAACAGCAGAGGCATCCCTAGTGACCAGGTAAAACTGTCTGTACAATGTGCAGGTTAAATGGTTGCATGACATGTAGCATGGAAGTGTGAAACATCCACATAAAAGACCTATTCTTTTACCTCAAAACCTGCACGTTCTTGCTGAAGACCTGAAGTTCACCTCCTACCTTGGGAGATGACCTTTGGGTCAGCCTTCTGAGAAGGGTCAGCAAAGAAAAAGCTTCTGCAGCCTTGGCTGTATTTACCACTCTGCCAGTGCTTCCAAGAAAACAAGAGTGAGCCAGAATTCACCACTTATTCACCATTCATTTTCTCAGAAATAGCTCTGAACAGAAACACTACCAGGGAAATGGAATTTGCTCTAGGCTTATCTTTTGATTGTGACTTATAGCTGATTCTGCCAGGTAAATGTTTGTGGACTCACACAGGTCTGAAGATTGCAGCTGTCATCTTGATGACAAAAATATGGGACTTCTATTCATGCCTTCCGGGAGCCATGAGGTTAAGAAAATGACTTTAATTTTTTCTTCATTTTCCGAAGTGTCTTTTGGAGTGAGAAATACACACATCAGTCCCAGAAACACACTCATCAGAGCCCTGCCCTATCTCACTCCTCCAAGTGTAACAACTAGAAAAATGGACAGTTAAGCTAGGGGGGAGGGAAATAAAACTACTGTGGTGAGTGGAGGACACTTCTAGCTCCTCAGAATTCAACTCGTGCTACAGGAATAGCTTGGGACTCAGTTAACTTGTATTTTACAGCCAGTTCTGTTCCATGTCTTGTATTCCTAAACCTCTTGGGTATTTTTGACCACTTCCATTATTTTATATTTTGAAGTATATAGAGATTGAGGGCCCATCCTTTTGTAGCAGTTGGGCTCTGCATTAGTTCTAAGGACTCGGAATTCCTTTTGGTTGGATACCTGGTTAATAATTCTAGGGAAGGTGATTCTTGTTTGGTCCCCAGCTGGGCTGACAGGGGTCACGTAGGGGGACATTGGACTTGGCAAATGATGTAATAGTTGCCGTATCTGTCAGTAAAAGTGTAATATGTGTCCCCTATCCTACATATCTGCTAAATTTTGTATTCTTTTCTTGTATGTGACTCTCAGGTTGGTTCTGCTTTGGGATTTTAAAGGTCATGTAATAATGTGAAGCATCTATAGAATAGCTGCAACCCAGCTAGATTGCATAATATTTTTTACTTGTGTTGGCTGGGCTTTTCATTCTTTAATCTTGCTCAGGAATAAGTGACAAAATCAGTCAGAATAATTCTCCATGCACTATTAATACTTGTCACTAGTTGGCAGTGACAATTCACTTTGAGCTCCCAGTGAACAGGAGAAAGAACACCATTCTGACACATAATAAATAACCTTTTTTTGGAAAAAAAAAAAAAAAAGGCAAAGTAGTATCTTCAAAGGTAAATGAAGTACCAAGGGCAATTAAGGGACTTACAGGACCAGAAAGAAGGAATACTTTGGCAGTGGAGGGATGAGACCAAGAGGTGGTCATTTGAATGTAATGAGTGAGTGGCAAGTGGGTTTGTTTCTTTTAGATTTTCATTGTGTTCAGTCTGTTCTTGGAGCTGGATGCAGAGTAGACTAAAAAACACTTGGGAAGAGGGTAATTGCAGTTATTAAGCAGTTGGGTAGTCTCTGCACTTCTGCTGTGAAGCTGTTGTCTTTGCAGTGTCTACCTGTCTCATTGGTAATTAGTTGTTTAAGGTCTGAACCCCGGTCTCCCATTTGAAATCAGTGGAAATACTCTCCTTGAGACTTGCTAGAAGTGTTTGATCTTGTAAGAGCCTTTGATTTACGAGTCTGTTGCTGGTTTCAGGCAGCATTCTGCAGCCCTGGAGCTTCCAAGACAAGTCTCACTGTGGCAGAGATCTTGCATGTTAATTCAGTTCTGCCTTCTGGTCTGGTGGTTTGTTTGTGGTGTCTTTTTTTAGTGAATAACTGCAGTGTTACTGTGCTTCTATTAAAGATAAGCACTGGAGTTCAAAAACATAAACCAAGTCACTGTCTCAGCAGCGTAACCATTCTGGTGTGACCAATTTTGCAATATATTTAAAGAAACATGATTTTCAAGACAATACACATTGCAAAGGAACATTTGTGACAATATGAGCAGCATGATTCCCATCTTGGGTGCTTGCAGAACACTTTGGGCACATGAACTGAGTCATGAACTTACTCATCCGTACAAGAAGAGGATGGTTGTGTCCTTCATGTGACATTTGATCTGAGAAATTTTCTTTCTTTAAACATAAGGAAAAATGTTTTGCAAGCTCAAAAATCTTCAAGAACCCTTACAAGTACAGCAGCAAATGCCCGACCCTCAGACTGTGCAGAATCCTGTGAATATAAAATTTACAGGGGGTCAGAAACAGGATTCTCCAATAGGTCAAACAGGAATTTCACTGAATGCAGTGAAGCCCTGTTTTCCAAAGCAAGTTCCTGTTGCACCATTGACAAATAGTTTCATTTAGGGTTTTTATTTTTTCTGCTCATGTTGGTCTCGGAAATCTATATTTCATTGTTGCAACTTTCCGAGATTTAATTAACTGTCCTGCATGATCTCTCACATTCTAGCCATCAGAGATTTTTCCTGGAATAAGGAAATAATTAAAATTATTTGCAGTCATTCGGTAGTTCTGTCCTTAATGGATTCAGTGGCACTTAAGATGCACTTACCTTGGTTTTTATCTCTCTGTCCATCGCTCTAGTATTTTGAGTTCTTCCCATCAAAAGAAAAATGTCTTTCCCTGAAATACTCATGATGAGAATGAACAGGGTGTTTGCTTTAGAAAAGCAATAAAAAGAACTCCAAAAAGGCAAAGCTTAATGAAGAGAAGACAGTTGCATTTAGCAGAATTATTGCTCACAAACCAAATTGTAAAGATGGGGCTTCTATTTTCAACCTGCAATAGACGAGGACTTTTTCATTCATTCATTTCCAAGTGTCATACATTTTAAAAGAGAGAGTCTCTTTCCATTTGGTGATGTAACATAGCTGGTGGGGTTTCTTCTGGGCAGGCTGGTTATGGTGATCCCTTTGAGAATTGCTACTAGAGTGGTACATGTCCCACAGAAGTTCCTCTCTCTTGCTAAGACAACTTTCATCTGCATTTCTGTAAGAAGCTGGGCTTCTGGGAAGGGCTCCAGCTGCAACAGAAAATGGCCATTCTTCAGATTACTGGAAGCTATAGTCGCCTTTGGAGTGTCTATGTGAAGACTTTGAGGTTTTAAAGCCCTTTGTTTTCATTGGATCACATTCTCTTATATGTGAGAATCTACAGGCTCCTATGGAATTTATGGAACACTTCAAGCCCACAATTTGAAAGAAATGCCAGATTCTGCTTTGAAGGCACCCATCAGTCTTCTGGCTTGTGAGCCCAGTACTTCTAGTAGCTGTGTATTTCTTCTGATAGTTTGTGAACTTGCCCTTTCAGCAGATCCTGTAAACTAAACTTGCCCTATCATCCATCCCTTTCAGTTGGAAGACTAAGATGCAGAGATACCAAGTTGCTTGTCTGAGAAGAGCATCTGCCATAAAAATGGTGCTTGAAGTTACCTCTTCTGTTCCTTAGTGCTTTGAATTCAACCAAAGCTGCTGCTTTAAACCAAGCCCTCTCTGACCTTTTCAAGAGATCTCAAAAGTTTACTTACCCCTAAGGGTGTTGGGAAGCTTAATTAATGTTTGTGAAGTGCCTTGAGTTCTTTGGATGAAAGCACTTTGGATTATTAATATTAATAATAACAGATGAGCCCCTGAACCATTCTGGTACAGTAGAATGAATTAGCATGAAGCAAGCAATCAACAACAACAAATCAAACCAGTACTGCTGTCATAGCCTGGGGCAGTGTGTGCAGCTGGTGGTCTGATAGATGTGACAGATGAATCCACTGATGTTCTCCTCAGTCATTTCCATTGTAAATAAAACTGTTTCCCATGTCCTCACAACAACAGCGTTTTAGCCAAAAGTCACCTGCAGCACTAACTTGCTTTTTCCAGTTGAGGCTTTTAGTTGTTTTAAATCATCTTCTACAGGTCATATTCAGACATGACATAAGCTGTTCCAGAAGCTTCATGGGGTGCTATCTCCCAGTCCCTGAAGAGTACCCCAGAAATCATAGAATCATGGAAGGGACCTTAAAGACCATCTAGATCCAATCCCCCTGTATGGGCAGGGACACCTCCCACCAGACCAGGTTGCTCAGAGCCCCATCCAACCTGCTCTTTAACATTTACAGGGAGGGAACAACCACAACTTGCATGGATGACTTGGCCAGTGCCTTTCAGTAGATCAGAGGAAAGGAAGGATGTAGGATCCTTGTTCTGTGTGAGTATCCTAGGTACCAAACCTGGGGTATTTCAGCTGTTGTGTCCTCCTTTCTTTGCACAGGAGTTTAAATGAGCCCCAACATACCTGGGAGTGAAATCCACAGTGCCCTTTTTACAAAAGAAACATTAAATTGTTAAAAAACAGCTGCTTCATACTTGCACAATCTTATTTTTCTTTCAGTCCTCTCTTCCTTCTGTCATCAAAATGCAATGACACAATATAATTTTTTGTATAAACATTACAAGCTGAAAACCTGCCGTAACCTCAGTAGATGATAATAAAAATCTAGTATGTAGAAAAATAAATGCCTTAGAGCAGTTTTTGTTAGAAAAAATATGGTAAGGAATGAATATTTTCTTGGACTATTGAACAAAGAGTTGGGCTATTAAGGAAAGAGTACTAATGATTTCTGCAAGGCTTTTGGAAGAGGGACAGCTGCTAAGATGTCTGTTCTGCAGAGTTCCTGTACCAAAGAACAATCCGTACTGCTATAACTGCTTTTGGTCATAATGTTACTCCACAAAAAATGCTGAAATTTCAGATGAAAACTTCATTTGTTGTTGGAACAAGTTGAAATTTGTAGCTGAATGTGAATGCCAACATGTTCTTACATGGGATTTGTATTGGTGTGTGAAAGAAAAAGAATCAGAGAAGCAAAGAATGTGTGTAGTTAATTTTCCTAAGTAAATACCAATGTTATTCCTGAATTTCTTAGAGCCATATTCTCCAGAGCTACACAGAACAGTTAGGAATTCAGCACAGCCACATTGGAGAACTATTCATTTTTTTTATCCTGGCAACTCTTGTTTTGCTATGTGCAAATCTTTTCTGGTTTTGCATGCTTGGCAATTTGCAGGAGCTGACCCTGAATTGTACTGTTTAAGATAACATGTAGATAGAATGAAGATCTAACAATGGATGAACAACTAGTTTTAACCTTCATGCCTCTCCTTTTCCCAATAGCACTGGTGTTAGCTTTGAATATCTAGTTATTAACATCCCTCAGTTTCTTTTCAAGGGCTCATCCTGACTGCAGCTGGCACCTCATTCTGAAGTGTGCAGAATCCCACTTCCTTCTCCTTTCCTTGCAATTGCTCGACTCTGGAAGTTGAGCTAAAGTGTCCTAGACCCTAACACCGATTCCTGGGATATGAAAATTCCTTTTTTCAAGCCCTTCTGTGCAGCTCTTAAGGGCAGGAATTCACACCGCAAAGCATAAATTCTTCCTTACGGTGTTCCCCGTTGTGAAATAATTTGCTTGTTGACACATTAGGCCATTTATTTAATGAGACAGGGCAAGCCCTCTGCTGATGTATTTCACCACAAACTGATTGGAAATAAAGTCACTAAAGCAAGTGTGGCAAGATATTAAACCTGTCATTATGGTAGTGGCCAGCCTTTCACACAGAACGCTGCTGCCAAGCTCCTGGATTTCTTCACTCAGTATCATATCCCTTTTTTAACCTGAAGCCCAGCTTTTATATAATGCATTCTTGTGGGTTATCTGTTCCCACAGCCAGATTTCATCTCGTATTTACGTATGCAGCAAGGTGTATGATAGTTGTTTTAATTTAATTTTTTTTTAATATATTAAGGTTTGACAGCACTTAGTCCAGTTACTTGGTTAGGTTCTTGTTTTTATTGGTTCTAATTCCTATTGATACATCAAATCTTGCAGTCTTGGATATTTCCTTTAGCTAGAAAACTCTTCCTTCAGTTGTTCTCTTGGAAACCAGCCCCATTCTTCCTGCCTTTTAATATTTAAAAATAATAAACTTATATAAGGAAATTAAAAATCAGTGCCAGTTAGTTCTGATAACTTGAACTCATGATAGATTCCTTTGCTACTTATTTGATTTTGGCATGTGTGTCTTGGCATTTTAAGTTAGGTAAATGTATGCCTGTTGATTAGATTTCAAATACGTGACACCTCTGTTTGAAGATAGCAAAGTCACTTTTTACTTAATTTTGCAATGCCCTTTTATGTCTGTTTTGATTAAAATATGGAGAATCTTAAGAGAGCTCTGCCCTAAGTCAAATATTTGTCTAGAGGGAAAAACAATGGATAGTGGGAAGGCCTGAAAAAGAAGTGTGGTCTTAGAGAAACAAACACAGCCCTTCATCTGGATCTGATCCACTAAAGACAGGTATCCCATCCCTTTCCTCCATCTCTGTCTTACCCTGCTGCTCTTCTGAACAGCTTTCTGCTCTTTCCATCACCTCAGCAGTCTATGTACAACTTTCTTCTGCTCTATGAGTTGCCATTTTAGAGAGACTAAAATTTGATTTAGTCTCTAGTTTGATTTAATTCTGTCACAGTATTCAAATAACTTTTTTTCCTTGGAGATCATGCCAATCTGTGCTTTCTGGATTTTTTTTTTAATATAAAGCAATAAATAAATTGAACACATGCTAGAGCAAATGTTGGATGTCCCTTCACTTATTAGCCAGCATATAAACAAACTGCAGCAACTGATGTGTCCAAAGATGCTTAAAATGCAGGTTTATTATCTACTTATTTGTAAGAAGTGTTTAATATGTATTCACTGAGTTCCCAGCTGGGGAGTTTAATGAAAATCTGCTTGTTGAGTTCAGCATCTTCTGAAGATCAAGTCCAGCCATTTCTGGTATTTGAAACAGTTCTGAAGTCACACCCTCCCCACTAAATAAACCCAAAACTCAGCCTGTTTTTCAAAATCACCTGTGACAGCAGTCCTAACTGCAGGCACTCAGATGTTTACTAGTGTTTTGGAAAGACATGACTGTTACTTTAAACAATTCTGACCAACACAGATTAGCTTTTAGCAATATCATATTCAGGGTAAAGAGTATGATTACTTGAATATCTAGAGTTTTCTCTATGAATATTAAATATCTTCAAATTCTGCAAAGGATCTTCCATTGTGTTATTGGTAAACTGCTTTTTTTTCCTCGATTTCTTAGTATTTGAAGTGCAGCAGAAAAAAATAGTGATCTAGGAAGTGTCTGAAGTCAGATACATATCCTTGTCCCTCAATTTGGTGGCAAATAATTGAGCCGTGAAGGAGTTGGCTGAGTTGTTCTCTCAGCTGTAGTGTATGTCTGTTGGTTCTGTTTCTTACAGCTGCCTCACAGCGATACCTTTTGGCAGGAGCCCTAAGGACTGACGCCTCAAAGGAGGGGGGGTAGAATGCTCTGAGTTGAGACATCAAGTTAGTATGATCCAGAGCCCCATGCAACAGAGATATCCACAAGAGAAAGAACTCCAAGTATTTTAGGAAATTTTGTCTTAGGAAGGTAATTCAGTGACGTGTTTTTATCATTCACCACATTCAGCACTGGCTCCATGTCACTGATTCTTGTTTAAGCCTTTTAGACAAGCTATTTTGCTTTGCTAGTGTGTGTATAATAATGTATCCATGTAAGCAGCATGCATGGGGGTTTTGGGGGGCTTACTAGGGCATTGCTGATTGAAATTTAGCTGGAGTACAGGGAAATCTTTCACCAGCACTTACTAGTTTAGGAGTGTAGGTCTTATTTATGAATTATGCTCAGGTGTCAGAGGGGTTGGATGGTGCATGTGAAGGTCCAAGTAGCAGAAAACAAGTGGTGAGACATCTCAGTGCTTCCAAGGGCAATATACAGTACTTGACTATTTGGGCTAAGTGATTTAAGTGTGGTAACATTTGCATTGTTTCTTGTACTTAAACTCTGCTCATGGTTTACAAATCATTTCCCCATTTGTAGAATTATAGTAAACATTTTGCTAATGATAGACCCTAGAAATTGTGAGGCAGGTGTTGGTCCTGGTGGAGAGGCAGGCATCCTGTTGGAAAAGGGTTAACAGTTTTCTGGGACCTCAGGAAAATGGAAGTTTCTTACTGCTCAAGTTGCATTTGAAAATGGAAATGTGACATCCCTATGTAGTCATAAGCAGAAAATCCTTGATTCTGTGGAGTCATCCATTCATTTTCTTCCATGAGCCTTAACCTAGCATGAGGGTCCACTAAAGAGATTCAAAATATAGGCTTGTTTTAATGCTGAGCATGGTAATAAATGTTGAATGGTATTACACATTCAGGTACAAACCTCTTTTCATGCAGTTCTTCCATATTTTCACGTAACAACACCCAATTAAGCACTTGAATCAGTGCTGCCCTCAGCAGAGATGTAATTAAGCAGGTGTTTAAATCCCTTGTTAAATTAGTCTCTTATATTTTTCTTTCCTAATCTACCATTACTATTCCTGTCCAGAAAAATAATGAGAAAACAAATGACTCCTGAAACCTTAGCTTCAGGCTTGTAAGGGTCAAACTGTAACAGACATGCAAAGCAGATCTATAGAATCAAATCAAATTTAGGTGAAACAAAGCAGATTTAAATAGAGGCCGTTGGATAACAGCTATGAATGGCAAAACACTTCTCCAGGAAAGAAAAAATTAAATTGAATAAAAATTCACTTCCAAAAGGGCATTTTGTGGCACTTTTCCCAACTAATGGCTTGACTGCTGTAATTCAGGATGCTCACAAAATGCTTACATGGCCTGGCCATAAAGAGAATAGGGAAACAAAGAGGTTGCTAATTCAATTACAAATGTTATAGATCAGGTTCTTTACTATTCATCCAAATGGAAATTTGCACTAAATAACCTTATCATGAATTGTCTCACAAACCTAATGGACTAAGACTCACATCTAACAGGCTGCTTGGTCTCTACTAGGTCTTGGAAATTGTCTCTCTTGTGGACCTTTAACCAAGCCTCAATATACTCTTGTTATGGAGTAAACGAAATAAAGTCACATAATCATTTTCATTATCTTCACTTAGCTAATAGATGCATGAAATAATTTCTGTGTAAAGTTTGATCCTGTCATGCTTATGGCCAGGGTGAGAGGTACAGAGTCTTTTAGAGGCCTGTACAGCTTCCCAGTGGTGTTTGGTAAGCTGAATGTGACAATTGAAGCCCAGTAGTTATCTAGTTTCAATGCATCTCATCTTAGACACTTGAAAAACCTTCTGGACCATTCTAGTCTTGCACATTGGTTCTTTTGGATGTCAGTACTGCATGTGTTAGTGAAAATACTTATGTTTTTATGTTTATTGGTCCCAAGGCTGCTAGTTATTTCAGACTATTGCAGTAATATTCCTTAATGGGGTCTCTGTGTGCTATGGGTCCTGCTATCTTAGAATTTGTTAATATGTTTTCACCACAATGGTGACACACATGAGAGTAGCCAAGAATTGGAACGTACTTCCTAGAGAAGCTGTGGAGTCTCCATCCTTGGAAATATTCCAGACCTCCCTGGAAGTGGTCATAGGCAGCCTGCTGTAGCTCATCCTGCTCTGAACAGAGGTTTGGGCTTGGATGATTTCCAGAGGTCACTTCCAAACCACAACTACTCTGTGGTTCTGAGATGTAAGAATCTAATCCATATTGAAAGGCAATGAAGATAAATGTCCTAGACTTTTAAATGGCTTTTGAAAATGAGACTCGAGCTCCTTGATCAGTTACAATGCTGAGTGGAGGAGTAATGGAATACCCTGGAAAAAATCATGTTCAAGTTCTGTGTACCCTTCAGAAAGCTTACACATAAACGTATGGTTCTGGTGCTTGAAATAAAATGCTTCACAACTTTTTCAGTATGCTTTTAAATCCCTGAAATACCTCCATTTGTACAGCAATGATTTAACATTTAAAATAGCCTTAATTCTTCCTGTTGAATTTTGAATCTTAGGTGAAGTAACAAAATAACACATTTCTGCTTAGTTCCAGGATTATTAAATACAGACTGTGAAACACTATTGCTGAAGAGTTCATTGCTTGAAAAGGTTACTTTCCTAAAAATAAAAGAGGAGCCAAGCAATGTTTGCTGTGCCAAGGCTCATTTCTTCTGCCTATGAGGGACAATAAGCGTGCGATTTGAAAGGTCATTGGTTCTTTTGTATGCTAATAAACAATTAGTATGGCTGGGGGGAAGATGTGGCATCAACTTCTTTAGAATGTATTTCGGAGCAAATTAGCCATTCATGACAAGTTAAGAATACTGAGGCTAACATCTCCTGGATGATTTCTTAGCCATCATTTCAGTCTCCTGAAAATATTGCTGTTTAATCAGCTCTGGCTAACAATTAGTTTTCTACTTGACAAGCACCTTCTGGGACTTCGGTTCACCCCTGAGATTATTACTTTCTCTTTTTTTTTTTATTGTAACATTTTGTAGCAGATAAGGGAAAAGGATTTAGAAAAAGAAAATAACTGAGTTTTCCTTCCAGGCAGTTATGATGGTGTATGCATATGAAATACGTGTGCATGGAATCTAAATTTGATGTTACTGCAGTTGTAGTGGTGGAGTTTGACACATTCTGGTAATTACAGTCCTGCCCCCTTGCCCCCCACCCCCTTGCACACACACACTGCTGTCACACAAGAACTGACCATCTGGTCAACGTTTAGAAAGCAAAATAACTGTCATTGTGGATGGAAACACCTGACTTGCTGAATGCCAGATACTGCACTTTAAATACTACCCACAAAAGGTTTGCTCTTCCTATTGCTGAATTGCTCAGAACATCTGCAGACTGGCAATCTTTTTTTTTTTTTTTTTTTAAAAAATTTTATTTTTCCCCTAATCATTGGGAAACACATTTTAGACTTCCTGGAATGACTTTGACCTGTCCTATTTCTTTACCCGACTTTTCATATTAATTCTGCCTGCCATTTTTTGGGTGTTAAAGGATATTCTCTTACAAGGTTTTCAGAATACATCGAGTAAGAGTTGTTGAGTTTTTTTCCCTCCCAAACAGCAGAAAAGCTGCTGCTGCACAAATAAGAGTAATTAAGTGGGGTGGCTGGGAAAGCAGAGTGTGATGAGCAGGTGGGTTCCATGCATGCTTTCTACCTGCAGTCAGGTTTCTTGGTAGGGTTATGTTGGAGCGAAGAAGGGGTTGAAAACCCATGGCTGATGTTGTTCTTCTTGCTCTGTCCCCTGGCTTTCTCCAGCATTCTGCAGAGTCTATCCTTTTCTGCTCAGAAGTCTCAGGAGGATTTACCCAGCACCTTTCTCCCAGGCTTAGGAAACGTGGGGCTCTGAACATGGGGGAGAACAGGGCATGTATGCGGTGTGTTTTTTTCTTGGATGTGAGGTGAGCTTTGTATGTTGTGATCCCAAGTGGAGGAACAAGCTGTGCACACATGGGAGCTGGACAGAGTGCAATGGCTTCTGTTGTGCCTGAGAAATCTCAAATTATTAGAAGTCAACAAACATGCCTTGGTGAAATGAAAGATCAGAAAACTTGCACATACTCAGAGCAGAGTGCACATAGACATCTTCCAGTTGCATCATGGTAGAAATAGAAAGTCCTCAGCTAGCAGTAGCTTTGTTGGAAGTTGTCTGGAGTCAAGGAGAAAACTACTGCCAGTCCAGCACATTATCTGCTGCAATTACTCCAGCTACAAACACTGCTCAAGACAAACACTGGCGATTAAGATCATTATCTTTTGAATAGTTTTGTATCATCTTCTTATTGCAGCTCCTTTAGTCAACAGAAATGTTTAGGTGCCTAAGTACACTGCACCTTTTGTTTGTAGGAGATACTTGTATAGCATTTAAACAGGATCTAAAGTATCTTTAGCTGCTTCTATTGCATTGAAGCTTTCGGTTTACAGTTGCATATTGATGGTGCAGGGGTCTAAATTCTCTTGCTTTTCTTTGTTTATTTTTAATTAACTTTTTATTGTTTTCAGCATACAAAACAATCAAATTATAGCAGTTAGAGAACATGAGTGAACTGAGATACAGTCCTCCATAAACAGTAAACAAGAGAACATTTCTTAGGCAGGGTTTGCACAGCTCCCTACCATACAGGGAGGCATTACTTTGCATGTGCAGCAGAGCTGGTGGCATATAAGCCATCAAAAGAGATACATGACTGGGGGAAGAGTGGAACAGCCTCTCAATTTTGTAAATGAATTGACTTGGTAAACATGATATGCAAGAGGTACAAGGAAACTGTTCTAAATGCCAAAAGAACTTTCCTAAATCCTCATAATAAAATTTGAATTCAGATTTCATTTATAAATAGGTTTTAAAGAATTAATACAAAAGTGAACAGGATACTGATTTTCCCTCCTAGGAATGTTTTTGAGATGGATAAAAGTTTGCACATGAAGGCAAAGCAGATTTTTAGTCTTCTTCTAGTAAAGTTGGGGGATATGAAGAGCAGAGACAGAAATATGTGACCAGTTTCCATCCACTGAACAGCATGTTGATCCAGGCACTTCTGTGTCAGTGGAAGACTGAACTTTAAGTCCTTGCTCATTTTGATTCAGACTGCTTGGCTTCCAGACTAAATCTGGCTAATACACACTTACTAGCTACCTTAGTAAATTGTTATTTATAGGTTTGAAGACTAAAAGAAACCGATTATTTTGTCTGAACCCTTTACAAAGCAGGTCACAGAACTGCCATATGAATGTCAACTGATTGCTGTAATTAAGGGATGGAATCAGAAATGACATTGCTTGGAACTGTGGGTTATATTCACATCTAATAACTTCATGGAGTGCTATTGATGCTTCCACTATACTAATAGTCTGTTTATCATTGATAAACTAATCCTAGAATTTCTTTTTCATGACTAATCTTTCTTAAAGTCCATTTAGGGATGGTTGAAGGCAGCCTATGGTTTTAAATACTGTATGTGCAGCTTGAGATAGTCCAGGCCTTATTTCAGTGTATTTACTCCCAAATCCAACTCCAGTCACTAAGTGCTCCTTACTTGAACAGGCTCCAAAGACTAAGCACAAGTGCTTTGTGCTGTGCAGCCACTAAAGAGTGGACAGAAAATCTAGAAATGGAGCTGGAAAAGAGAAGAAGTTTTATTTCTCCCCCAAAGTTGCCAAGGTCAATAGTTCAGAAGTTTCTACGACACAGAATAGTCTGCAGTGTGCTGATTTGTCCTTTCCTGTGCTATAGAATATAATCTTGAAACATAATTGTTAGGATGAGAGTTTTATGTTAGCCAGAATCAACTTGATTCTTGGACAGTTCTTTCTATTGAAAAATCAGATTTAAAACTTTTCCTTCTGCTCTGACAAGAGGCAGCCTGTGAAAGGGAACTGACGCTTCTCTGTTCCTTTAGCGTTTATGATCCTGTGTGCATGCGAATGCAGTGCTGGAGAACACAGCTCAACCTGGGACATCTGAGGGAGCAGTTTGGGTGCCGAGAGGTCAGTTCCAGCTCAGTGCTTGCTTTGATTCTGCTTGCATTTGTTGGGAAGGACAAGAGTTGCCTCAATTGGTGAGATGTTCTGGCCTTTTTTTTTATCAGTGTGTCAACTGGGAAATCGCCTGAAACTAACATGTCTGATATAGGACATCTAAGAGCTCTGTTCGTTTTAACTTTCTGCCTGACCCAGGTTTAAACTGATAAGCTAGTATTTAAAGCACTGGGTAATAATGACCAACCACCACATGATCCAGGCATTATATTTGAAAGGCAGCTACTTTGGTTGCTTACTCACAAGCCTTTTTTAATGGGGTTTTGTCTCCTGATCATGTGTCTGTAGAATTTAGTTGAAAACCAAATGCTGTGGAAAATTTACATTACACCCCTGAGTTTCATTGAGCAGAGAACACTTTTCAATTCAAGAGTGAGCTGCAGAGCTTAAACCAGGCAAAGAATTCATTATTTTAATGATAATAATTTACACTTGCATGGGAGCTTTCATCTAAGAAAATATCATGTTAGAATTTTCCATTCATAGTCTCTCCAAGATGGGGTAATTTCACCTCACCAAGTATGTGTATTATATTTGCCTTTGCTGTTTGGGAAGGAAAAAATTATTATAGTTTGTACAATTGAGTGTTTATTATAGAAATGTTTTGCATTTATATTGTAGTTTTCTTAAAGTCTGAATGTGGTTTTGAAACACTAGTTTAAACCTATCAATATCCATATTATGTAAAATGAGTCCATTGCTGTATCCTGGGGGAAACTGAGGTAATAACCTACTTGGTCTAATTCTCTTTCTTGGATTTGTTGGGTTGTTTTTTTTTCTATTTGAAGTAAATCAAAGCAGTAAGTGACTTTCATCTCTTGAAATCAGATCTCATTATTGAGATCAAATGTAGTGGTCCAACTCAACTAGGCCCTCACATATCAAATCTTTTCTTTTGAAAGGGAATTCTCATCTGCTTAAAATGAAGCATTTGCTTAAGTGAGTTGTTGAACTGGAAGGCAGGTCTGGGGCTAAACTAGGGGTGGATGGAACTGTGCAGCTCTTATTCTTAAGAGTCTGATTGAACATGCTTCATAGTCAGTGGAGATCTTCATTATTTCATCAAGCTGTTAATATCTTGGACTATATGTAGCACAGCTTATCTTTTCTTCCCATACATGATAAATAGAGCCTATTTCACCTCTTCTGATGGGTAATAAACTCCCCATGCAGAAGCTCTGTTTTCTTACACCTATATTGTCTTTTTGGAGGTTCTGCAGAAATGTACAAAAGCTTATGTCTAGTTTTATCTTTTTTCTTATGCAAATCTATGCACTATTTGCTGGTTTAAAAACTTAAATTACTCTTTTTTCCTTTCCCAAAAAGCTGTAGGGAACCTTTCATTTTAATATTGGCAAGCAGCTAAGGCAGACCAATAACACAAAGTCAAAGCCATTTCATAGAAAGTGTTTCAGAAATGCTAATTGATGTATATGAGCTTAGAAAGCATTTTACAGAAAAAGTATCTAAAATACAGTACAGCTTGCAAGATACATTCCCTTATTAATATATTACTGCAGTGTTTCTTTGCTGGTTTTATAATAAGTTTCAACTCTTAGTCTTGATTATATAATAAAGATTTAATACATTATTAGTACTATTGGTGTATTTTATCTGACAGTAATCTATTTTATTGACTGGTGGTTGGGAGCAACAAATCTTGATCAAACTAAAACTTTTAATGTATTCCAATTAGTGGATGAATACGACATTATGATGTCTTTGTTCATCATTATCACAAATGTTCAAGTGCTTTAAAGAGAACCAAGGCTTTGGCTCTGCAAAGCTTAGAAGAGACTCTAATGTCATCACTAAAGACAAAATTGTTAAAGCACGTTAATCAGAAAAAAGAAAAGAATGAGAAAAGAAAGGAAAAAAAACCACCGAAAACATTTTCATAGTTTTTTTTTCACATTCACATTGACTAAATATATTAGGAAAAAACTGAACAAACCCCAAAGACAGTGCTGGGATTCATTCAGCATATTTAATGGCTTGGGTTAATGGATTTATTATTGCTGCTTCTGGAAAAACAAGGAGGAGTTTTTGTCACATTTTCATGAGAGTAACTGAGGTAGAGTAGTAATTGAAGGTAATATTTATTTACCAAGGAGAGTGGTTACCATGCAGCAATATGTAACCACTTCGTCCAGGGAACATCTCTCCAGTAGATTTCTTTGGATAATTTAATTTTTTCAGAACAGGGTTTGGCCCTCTTTGGAAGAACCATTTGTACATCTGAATATTTAAATCACTGTCACAAAGAAATGGCTGATTGCCACCTCAGAATTTTTTTGCCAATTAACCTGGCAGAAGATACTCAACAGTTCAGGGATTATGTTGTGTATGTTTGTCAGCAAGCAGCATCTGTCAGACAAGCCAGTCTGTTGAATTCCAGCAAATAATTCCAGTACTGTTAATCCAGAGAGCAAGGTTTAAGAGGGACTTAAAACAGGTGGACCTAACATTGACTAAGGCTCCTCATTACTTGCAGGATAAATTTATCTACCCCTCTCCTCACTTCTCTTCTTGCTTTCTTTCCACCAGTGCCCTTATTAATGAACTGTGAAAGCTGACATTTCCAATAAGGAACAATTAAATCTGAAACTAAATTAAATTAAGTAATTCATTTACAAAATAATAGCTAACTAGCATGAGGATGGTGAAAAATGATTGCAAGTCATGGGGAAAAAAAAAAAGTAAATTAAGTCTGACTACATTAATGTTCTTTAAATACTTTTGCTGCTCAGAAAATTAAATGGGAAACATCTTATTAGTTACCTTATGGATAAAGTAGTAATGTGTATATTCAGCATGACAAGTATTGCAGGACACAAATCCTTCTTAGATGTTTGTGTAAAGGAAGGTACTTAACTGCTTAAATTTGAGCCCCTTTTTTCTTGCAAAGGTACTACAGATCTGGAGCAAGGAGCATGATGTGTTGAGTGCATTTCACCTTGTCATGCCAGTGAAAGGTGGTAATGATGGCCCTGCCAGCCTTCCAGATGTTTCTGTGAGGCTCCAGGGCTTTTTTAATCCCAGTAACAGACATTGTCTTTGGATGTCTGAGTTGAATGCGGTTTAACACAGTATTTTCTCTGCCCCAGCAAAAGGAATTTGCTGGGTCTCCTCTGTTCCAGTAGTGTGGGAAGTGATCTCAGAGTAAAGACAGAAGCAGGAACTCATTCTGGGGGAGCTGATTCAGCAAATACTGTGAACAATCCTCCCGACAATCCACTTTTCCAGCCCTTTTTATGTTACGCTCTCTAAGGATTGCATTCACTTGACACATCAGTGGTTCAAGGCTGAAGTACATCTGCCTTGTTTCTGGTGTTCTGATGGCTTTACATCACTGTAGAATTCTTTTCCTGTATGAGAAACTACAGCCAAAGAGCTAGATTTTTGTGAGCTAGGAATCCACAGAGGATACTAGGTTATTTCACATGAAATCCAGCCACTCACTCTTGCAGCTGGATGTTTCAGGCTGTACATCCAACATGTACCAACCATGCTGATCCCTTTAAAACCAAACCCAAACAAGGTAGCAAATACTGTAGGAACAGAAAGGAAAAGAATACACATTGCTTGATTCTGAGGGAACAGATTTGCTGAGACCAATGCCAGCTGAAGTTTAGCCATGCTACAGGGTGTGTTTTTATATAAAAATGCTTTTTAAATTTACCTGTGAATCTCTGAAAGCTCGAGTTAATTTTGCAGTTATTCTTATAGGGATTTGTAGAACTCACAGCTCTTCCGTGCAAATTGGAGTTTTACTCAAAAAATCAAACCTTCTTACATACATTCTTCAAAACCCTGTGTGTTTTTCTCTTTTTCTTCCCCTAGACTGGGGAATATTTGAAAAGGAGAATTAGAGATTTGGACCCAGGTTGAAAAAAAGTATTGATTTCTTCAGTATACTTAAGGCCCTTTCCTGTTGTAAAACAAATAACCTGAATAAACATGTCAAGGAAGATTAAAACCTCATTAAAAAGTGTAAACAGAGTGCAAAGAAGAAGGAAAAAAAAGCTTGGCTGAATTGTATAATAGTAACAATAAAATCACTAAACAATATTGCTAGTTAAAAGTCCTGTTAAAGTGAATGTACTGTTCAGATGGGAAGCAGAGCTGCTGTTATCTAACACTGAGGATGGAGATTTCAGTAATTTGATAACGTTGTAATGAATAAATTAATAACATTATCCAGGAAATGGAGTTCATAGATAAAGTCAATTCCTTGCCAGTTCCCAAATCTAATCAGCGAAGTTCTGTTCAGGGATGGTCAGCAATGATGCATGTATTCAGCAATATTTTCCCCTGCCCACATAGGAGGAGACACAACTGCTGAGGCTACCATTATGGCACTGCATGCATAAGAGGTTTACTTGATAATATTAATGCAAATTATGGCTTTAAGGCTGGCAATTATGCATTTTTATTTTACTGAGGTGAGCAGGATTGTTGCATATATGCTTTACAAATGCTAAAGAAAACAACTCGATCTTCAATATTTTCCCCTGCCCACATAGGATTCACAGAAAAGGAGAAATATTACTTGTTCAGATGCACTTTAGCAGAGTTTGAGAGCAGGTTGAAGTTGTTTTAATGTATTGCCAACACATAAGACCGATTCTCAAGATTTTTAATTCAAATGAGTAAAGGAGGAGAAAAAGAGTGGAGGGGAAAAGTTAATGAAGGGCAGTGCAAAATGAGTGCGGAGAAATAACATTTCCATAGCAAATGGCAGGATCAAGAGAATGAATTATATTTTTGAATTTAAGGTAAAATTTAATACAGAATGAGAACTGGAATCTTGACTTAGCACAAGTACCTTGTGATTATCACCTTGGTTTCACTTTGACAGAAGACTGCAACAGTAAATACTATAATTGTCTGCCTGGCCTTTCAGTCAAGATCAAGCACTGGAATTTTAATAATAAGACCTTTATTCAAGGCTCCAGAGATACCTGAGATAGTGATGAATGAGCTTTATGCTTTCACAGCAGAGTTCTGGGTGAGGCTGCTGCTTGAGTGCCAGGAAGAGCATAGCTGTTAATAGTTCACTTGAGCTAATTAGCCTTGGTTCATTCTTTTAGCTTATGAAGGCATTGTGTGATGTAGACAATCTCTTGATGCCCAAACATCATTTGTAACACAAAGCCCCAACAGCACTCAGCATTTTAATAGCCCACCTGACATCTGGAGAAAACTCCTCTGTATCCTTCAGTAATAACAGGGTGTAATCCTCATCCTCTCTGTCTAATGTCATCTATGTGCTGTCAGGCTAATTCCTGCTTTTTTCCTTCACCGGGTCTTCCTAATAAGACTTGACAAACCAAACCCAGGCAGTGCATCACTAGCGTTAGTGAAATAGTAGTAAAGAAGTGACTAGTTTTGGTGTGGGACAACTGCAGCAAGGAAGTGCAGAACCAACTGTTGCTGTGGGTGCACAGTGCTCCTGCACTGACAGGTCTTTCGTGGTTTGCTCTTCACAAATGCTTTTCCTCCTGCAATTCTCTCAATTCCCTCATGCACACTTGTGATTCTTAGGCTGTAATGCTGAACACAGAACATAACTTAAGCCAATGCTGGAATTTATTTAGTATTTCTGCTCTTGTTCTGGAAAGTCTTTTTCACTTCCTTTCAATCCATGAGAAAGCTGCCTGGAGCCTGTTGGAAACACCTCACAGAGGTGGGTAGCTGCATTTCATACAAACCCCAGTGAGGTTTCCTACAGAACTTGCCCAGGATCACAAAGATAACATGCTTGAAGAGAAATCAAACCCATGTTTACCCAGCCCTCTTCCAGAGGTTTATCTACTTGAGCATGTTTCCCAAACCTTTTGCACGTGATGCCCACAATTCTGATGAAGCAGTCCACTCCAGCATGTATTCATCTTATGTCACACAATGTATATAAATATCAACAGATATGATATATAGCTCTTCACTAGGGGTATTGTATTCTTATTCCAGAAATTAGAGTTTGCTTTTTGCTAATTCGATCTGTTTAGTGTGACAAAGGATGTCCAAAGTCTCTCTTTCCAAGCCAGGAGAACTGTACTTGTCTAATCATATTGTCAAGTAGAACAAGTTCCGTGCTTGCAGGGTGATGGTTCTGTTTATAAATAAAATATACTTATTTTCTATCGATGGTTAAATATATTAACATAAATGCTGTTGTTACACTTGAGCCCTGTAAACATGAGGAGCTCTCCAGGGAGAGCAAGAGAGAGAAAAGCACATGTAGTAATTTGTTTTTCACTAACGACAGCACTAGATTCACCTTGATCTGCTTAACAGTATTTATTTCCTGCTAATAACTCACTATAAGTCAATTCCAGTTTATATAGATTGCAAGCTGCTCAGATTTGATTAGCAAAATGTCTCATGCATGATCCTGCCAACGGCTCAGTCTGTATTTAAACAATTTTCAGTCTCCTCTAGGTTAACTTTTAATAAAATGATTACGCTGTGCTCTAGGTGCATTTAAGTAAAAGTTCAAGCAGAAGTCTTGCCTGCACTGTGTTGCAAAACAGAAAGTTAGTTCATTTTTATTTTTTTTCTTTGAGGCTAAGTGGGTAAGGAGAAGTTTTTAGTCCTGCTCTGAGGTACCTCCCCTGTCAGCGGGGCTGTGAGGGGATTGTAAAGCGGGAGCAGCCGGGCAGCTCCCAACGGCTCTAACGGTTCTAACGCCCACCAGCTGAGGGGCTGGAGAGAGCGGGAAGGGGGTTGTCTGTCCTTTTTGTGAAGGAGGATGGATGTTGGGAAAGGGGAGAGCTTGCTGGGGCCGTGGGGAGCCAGCCAGCAGCCTCCCTGCTGGGGAGGAGGCAGCAGGGAACCTTGTCGTGTGTGTCAGTTGGTAATGGCGTTATCCGTGAGGAAAACTGCTGGAAATGACTGAAGGAAATGCTGCAAAGGAGGAGGAGAAGCCTCTTTAACTCAGTATGTATGAGGCTGAGTGTGGGGATTTGGGTTGGGGAAAGTTTTGAGTGGTAACTTTTCTCCACAGAGTGGAGGAAATGTGTTTTTTGGCAATGGTGGGCAAAATGGCAGCGTGAGGAAACAGCTGAAGGCTGTTTTGCTGTGTGGTCTTATCCTTCCCTTTGTAATTTGGTAGCTTAATACTAGCCAAGAGCATAACCAGAGCTCAGTTTGGGCAAAATAAAAAGGGAATTGCAGCAGAGGCAGCCTGCTTCATCATGGGCTTGTCTGATGACACTCGGTATCAACACTGTGAAATGTAATCAAAGTGGCCTTTTTTCTCACAGGCCTCTGCAGCACAGTTGTAGCTCTTTGTCCCGTTGCTAATGACTGACTATGTTGGACTTCTCTTGTCCTTCTGCTTACTTTTTCTGCTGTTGTAACTGAAAATCCTAGTCAGCATTACTAGTGTCTTGTGACTCTTGCCAAAAAATTACATGCCTTTTAGGAACAGGAGGCAAAGCCCTGACACTTTGTGTTAGTAATAGAGTAGAAACTAGCATGAAGCTCATGAAAAGTTCAGGATCTGGTGGGTAAATGAGGTGCATAGGAGTACAAGTTTGGAGGAGGTAATTCCATATCTTGCTATCATTGCTATAAAGTGGCAGTGTACACTAGATGGGAAGAATCTTACTAAAATACTTAGAAGAAGAAGAAAATTATGATATTTCATAAGGTGATAGCAGGGCTAATTAGGAAAGAAAGTGATTGGACAAATTAAAGATGGTTGCACAAACTGAGTAATTAAGTTCTGGTAATGTTCACTGATACAGTGTTTGTTTTTTTCAGCTCATCATTACAATGTGGACAGGAAAGATGGTTGTGAGCCAGAGAGGATGTAGGATTCCACTGCTTGATAAGGTAACACCCTTCTCACACAGAAGGAAGCAAATGATTTTATGCTTTCCAGACTGTAGAAATTAGGTGGCATTTTGTATTGCTTTTTGAAAACAGATGTGGTCTGCAATGCTCAAGAAGTACCTTATTTGGCTTCAATTGACAGATCATTCTATTTTATGAAGAAATGAGATACCAAAGTTTGTATTTAGGAGGCTTATTTGTGCAGACTTAAAATATTTTTTGCATGTTAATGCTATTTTGAGGTTTTTTTGTGAACATGTCCTCAGCCAGTAGGAGTGCTACATGATGTCTGAAGAGTGGATCTGCTGTTAATGATACTGAAGTGTATTTAGAGTAGTTAAAACTTGAGAATGGTCTGCATTTTCATGCGTGTTGGCTTTCAGACTTTCATCTAGGTTGATAAGAATAGGAAGTCTTCAGTGCTAACTTATCTTCTTGCTTCAACTTAGCGGAGTTATATTTTGTCATTGCAAGGTTAGAAATTGTGGCTAAAACTCAGATGGTGCTGAGTGGATTGTGTAATGACTGCAACTTTTTCTGCTTCTCTTTTCCTTAGAATTAGAGTACAAAGTACAAAGCAATGCATTTACTAATTTTACCCAATTGCGTTATACAAGAAAAGAAAAAGTTAAACTTCCCAAAAGATTGTTACTGTTCTTTTAATAGTGGAAATTCACTTGTTTTTCAATTGCTTCTCTTTAATGAAATACTGCAGAGTTCTGCTAGAAAGAGCAGTACTGCAATAATCTGTAGGAGTGTTAAAACCTTTACCTGCTCAAGGCTGCGTTTTGTCTGTGGTAGGGAATTATTTTATGGGCTCAAAATTGAAACTACAGGTATGTTGAAAATTATTTCTTTTGAGTTTGCATCTTGGAGGCTGGCTTGGATGAGTTGGTTGTGGACAGTGAAAGTCTCATTACTGGTTTAAAAACCATGTTGATAATGATGTAAAAATGGGAGTGATGCAGAAACCAAATGAAAATAATTAGCATATTTGCCATGCTACTTAAGTCATTTATTCTCTAATCAGCTGTCTGAGAACCTCCTTTTCACATAGATGTATAAATTTACCCAAGGATTTCAGCTATTATTATTATTTTCAGCATTAATGTTGTTGATTAAACTTGACAGGACTGGAAGTATGGCACAGGAACATGGAAAAATCCTGAAAAAGATGTGATACAAGGGAGTGTTGTTGGCTGTTTGGATCCATTTGTGAACTTACGTTCATGCCAACTTCTTGTTTGTTTTGTATTCTAGGAAAAAATGCAATGCTGCAATAATAATTAAAAGCTTGGTTATTTTTAGAAGAGCCTGTTAGCCCAGGTTCTGTTTAAAAAAAACAGAAAAAAAAATTAAAAAATTAGAAGCCTGGAGTTACCTTTCTTTCTGACCTTCTAGGAGTGAAGTAGTTATGGACAGAAATAGATATCAAATCCACATTTGGAAAAAGATTTTAATGAGCAGCTAGTACTCAGTGTTGTTGGGACAATTATGGGTAGACATGCTGACATGAAAACTGAGTCACATGGGTCTTAGTTTTGGTCCTGTTAATTTTGAAACATTGGTAGAGGAGGAGAAACCCCTTACTTAGCTGCCTCAATGGCATTTTGAAAGCTGCATATTTTGTTTGTATTAATTTCTGCATATTAAAATTAGGCTCTGCTGCAAATACAGATATTTCTTACATAAAAAATTCAGCATTCTCTGGTAAATATTTCAGAAGAACTGTAAACTTTTATCAGTCACTTTAATTGACAGGTTCCTCTAGTTCTATTTTGGTTTGACTATTTAAATGTTTCTATCTTCATTAAAAAACAACACAAAAGAAAAAAAAACAAAACAACAGTCAAGCCCCTCAGAACCTCTCAATGTTCTTCCTGTGTTCTGTCCCTTGGCAGCTACTCTCTCTCAGAGTTTCTCTTTGCTTTATGGCCTCAGGAAAACATTTCACAGAGTACTTTCCTAAAGTTTTTAGCAAGAAATCGTATCCCTCAGTAGTCCTTCAGCTATATAGGTATTTTACACTTGAAACCAGTGAGATAGGAATGCTCTTACTTCAGCATTAGTCTTTGCATAGTACCTACTGTTCAGTGAGAAGAGTAAGTAGCAGGAACATTTGAAGTCATGTGGAATCCACATGCTCTGTGAGGGGGTTGGCAAAGAATAAAACCCATCTGCTTGGTGTAATGATTTGGGTTTTAAAAAAACTACAGGAAACTGGTCTTGCGAGCAGATCTGTGAGCTTTGTTCCTTGTGCCTCTGGAGGATTCCTCTTGATTTCACTGAGGTTCCTGGGTCTACTGAAATCAAAACTTGCTTCCCTTCATCTATTGAAAGACCTTTTTTCCTTGGAAAAATACTTTTTAAAAAACAACTGAAAAACCCAGCAACTTTGGTACATTTTAGTAATATATATTTTTAATAGTATTTTGCAGTAACTGATGTGGTTTGATTCTACCTCCCACCAAAGCATGGTAAGCCTCGGACAGGCCAAGAGGTATAATTTTATGTGATCAGTTTAGTGCATGACATCTCCTTCCAAACACATCTGCAGAAAACCTTGGGATCCTGAAGTACAGTTAGAGCTCATTCTCCAGTCCATGCTTTCTTTGTGTAATATAGGGAAGAGAAGCTTCTGTTGCTATTATATAAAGAGTAACCTCGGTTTTGGTGTAAATGGTTAACAGCAGCATAGTGTTTAGTTCAGTGACTCCATTCCTCAGCAAGTAAATCTCTACTCTCAGTTCTATCCCTTGTGTAGCTGTGAGAGGTTCTGGCTGCAAAAATATCCACTTGCACCTTACTCTCAACAGGTCATGACAGTAAATCAGCTTTTCAAAAGTGGCTGCAAGCTTGGAGTAAAATCTTCACCCTTTTCAAGTCGATGAGAGTTTTGTCATTGGCTGCAAAAAAAAGATAGGATTTACCATATAATGATTATTAGTGCATCAGATTCAATTCCCATTGAGAGAATGCTTCTTACCCCTGCTGGTTCCAATGTCAATGACCTTCCTTCCCGTCCTCAAAATCCCATCATCCACAAAAATTAGTACATAAATACATTAGTTGAGGGAAGTTGGGAAATACATGCATTCTCTAGTGGATCTCAAAGTGTTTGTCTTCCCTTATCAGCCCCATAATGATAGTGCAGCGATGGCAGCTTAATGATAGCAGCCCGAATGACTCCATTCAGTGCCAAGCAGGTGAAGATTGCACATTTTATTTTGGAAAATAATTATGCAGCTAATTACAGCACTTGACTTTCGTCCTTCCCTGTGTTCTTGGGGAAACTGGTTTGCTCAGCTCGCAAAACACTGCGTCAGTTGTTCTAAAGGTCAAAAGACTCTTGTATTATGATTTGTAATTGCTAGTGATAGTGAATAAAATAAATACAGTGTCATTTTGAATAATTTAACTCATTGCTTATCTGTGTTACTAATTGTATTGTGTAACATACTTATTGGAATGATTGAAAGAGGTAAATGAAACAAAAGTCAAGATTTGAAACGTCAGAACTTCTTCTGAAGTTCTTGTGCGAAATTTGGAATATGAATTCCAAACATAGTGATCAGACATGACATTGCAGAGCAATCTGTATTAGGAGCATTTTTAAAGTATGCAACTATCTACTAAGGACACAAGAGAATTTCCAGGCAAAGCAACTGGAGTGCCATTTCAAAAGTACGATAGCTGAAGGATCTTGGCAGGTGATAACTCTCTATGGCTTTGAGATCTCAGTTGGCTTGCTCTGAATTAAGGGTATGCTTGTATTTAAGTAAGCAAGCCCCAAAACATGCTTTGTACAGCTTTTTCTTCTTTTTTTTTTCTCCCCCTCCTGTAACCCTGCATAGCAGCTATGGAGATGGTCACCTCCTTTCCCCTTTACTTAGACCTTTGTTCTCAAAAGAGCTCTAGAGGCCAGATGCAATTTTCCTCCTTTACTCTCTGGGAAACTTTTCAATCCCATGTTGTATAATTACTGTGGCTTCAGAATGCAGCATGTTCCCTCACACTTCAGGGTCAGCTGTAAGTCTTGATTCAGCCTGATTCATTTCAATTTGCATAATCTCCTCAACCCTCTATATTTCACTTAGACACCAAAGATTTAGTTTAGTTACAGTCTTATGTCATTTATCATTTACTTGTCTTCTTTCAGAGTTTGATTTAATCCCTTTGGTTTACTTTAAAAGACTGATTTCTTATCCACACAGTGTGTTATTCCATTGTGATTTTCAAGCCTTTGTGTTTTTAATCTGGATCTTCTTTGTTATGATCTTTTCTTTTATACCTAGAGATAAACCACCATTTATGGTCTTAAAGTCATAAATTTAATAAGCAGTGTTTAGGCTTATCAACAAGTGATGTCTTGTAGGATTTGCCTAAGTTATTTTTCTCTGGGTAAATTTTTTTAATCTTTTTTTCTTTATTACTGCCTGGAAAATATGACAAACTATGTTTTTAATAATTTTCTTTTTAATGGGAAAGTGTATGTATGGTACTGATTTGTAGAAGCTGTGTATTCATAATATGAACCTTCCACTTAAGTACTTACCTTAGCTGAGCAAGGTTTTCTTTGTACATTTTGTCTTTAAAAAAATATAGCAGGGCAGGAAGAGTAAGAGTAGAGAAACAATAGTCCCAGTTTATTCCTTCCTAACTATGTGGAATTTTCTGTGCAATTTCTGATCTAAAGCAAAAATCTAGCTGCTAGAATATATCTTACATCTACAGCTTTTACGGACATGAATGATCAGGTGAGTTCATAAATAAAGGTCCATCTTTGTCAACAGTTCCACTTCTGATAGTTTCTAATACTTGATGCTAAGGGATAATGAGACTAGGGAAAGTACAGAATAGTGAGTATATTTTCCTGAAGCTTTTCCTGAGCTTCTTTGAAATAGCAGTTTAGAAACTTCAGGAGGTGAAGGTGGCATCTTCACAATTGTGATTCTATTATCTTGTAGCTGATGCTGGGAGTGAATCTGTCCTTTAGGAATTTGTCCAATATATTTTTAAATCCCATACTGTACTCTGTTTCTTTTAAAATTGCTGTTTAGTAATTTCTATGCATGGCTCAAGTATTTGCAAGATTGCATTAAAATAATGGAAATTATCTGCATTATGGTCTTTGGAGGTTTGTGAATCAAATCTTTTTTTTTTTTTTTTTTGTGGTTATGAGGACAGAAAGTGTCCTCTTTTCTAGCTCCTATTCAAAGAGCTGTGGAGCTTGGGCTTTAATGATATATTAAGTCACATGGCAATGGAATCACAAGCTATTCAGTAACACTAAAGGAGAAGAAGTAGTTGCTCTCATAGCACTCCTGTATAATTCTGGTAAGTATCACAGCACCAAAAATGCCTACCATATTATTAGAACAGCTAGTACAATGCCTCTCCTATTTGGGACAACTCAATCTCATGCTCTCTCTTATGTACCCATGGTAAATATTTGTAGTGTAGAACACTTATTTTATTGGAGGAAAAGAAGCCTGGCTGGCTTGGCACATGGAATTGAAGGTTGTGTATTTAAGGCTTCAGAAAAACAAATGGCTTCTGCAGTAAGGCAGTGAATAGTTCATTTTCCATGACTGTAAGAGATGAGACCAGAAGTCTTAGCTGCCCCGAGGCAGGCTTGGTGCAGAGGTCAGAAGCAGCTCTGTATCTGCAAGACCAATTGCATATCAGGCTTGCTGGAGCATACTCTAATTGAACATGTACATGATGCATATAGGATTTTTTCATATGATCTTACATGGAAAGCAGTTCACGGGAGGAGGGAAGGATGTTGCCTTTTTAAGATAAGTTGTCAAACAGACAAGTTTATAGCAGTTTGTTGCTAATAATTCAACATTTCCCGGTGTATGGAAAGCTTGAATTCTTTCCATTTTGAACTGACAAAGTGACTTGGGATTTTTTGCAGAATGTTTTAAACTGGTGAGTATTTATAGGTGTGAACATTTCAAAAGCAGACTCCTGCTTTGTCTTTGTCGGCATATACAACTGCCCTGTAAGAAGCTGTCAGTGCAGCTACAGTTTCTTCAGGATAATTGGTATGGCATGCTTAGACTGTCAGTTACTAGTCTGCTTTATCTTTGATAGTGTTTCTCAGTTCTGTCTACAAATCAGTTGCATTCCTTGATATGGATGGATTGAGCCATTTTATAGGCATAGAATGCCCTTGTCTCTAGTTTTTTTTTTTTCAGGATACCTCATGTTGGGATACAGGTGGAAACCTGTTGGTAACAGTTCATTTCATAGTGCTAATATGTATCTAGATAATCCTGCTGGTGTGGCCATCACCAAATGTAACTAGCTGGGGGAAAGTGTTCTTGTTCAGTCACTGCCTTGGTGGTATTATATTCTTGACTTATCTATGTGTGTTATTCATGTATTACAGTGACAAGTAGGAATGAAGGTGATGATGCCTATGGAGGACACCCACAGGCAAGACTGCTCTATGGAGAAGTGGGATGCAGTTAGTATTGCTGTGTTTACCCTAGGGACCTCTGTTACTGTAAGTGATGACAGCTCTTCATAATCCTGACCAGAGTAACCAGCTTGTAACTGTTCTTATGAAAATGAAGTTACACTGAAATTCTGCCCTTTGTGAAGGAAGAGTACAAAGCCTGTTTGTTTCTAAAAATACTTTTTGTTTTATCAAAATCTAGTTCCTTTCTTACAAGAGTAGTGTGTAGCTGTTTTTCTGATCAGTGGCTCAAGATTCATTTCAGAATGAATAACTGCAGAGTAAATGTGTATATCTGGACTTTAAACCTTTTCCATTATTAATTTGGACAACCACATTCATTTGTGTCTGGTTCTGGTTTTTGGTTTGGAAGTCTGCTCTTTATTTAATTCCAGTAGGAGGGAAATGAATGTTACTGGGTGGTGTTGAAAGTGTTGTAAGGATCAGTTCATTCTTCCCAGTGAACTTATATTAAAGCATCTTGCTAAATAGAGTAAATGAGGTCTCATATCCTGAAGCAATACAGAACATGGCCAGAATGTTATGAATCCAACATTGTTTTTACTTGTGTTATATGAAATCTAATACTCATAAATCTCACTCGCAATGCTAACCTTTTTAACTGATCTGCTGCTCTACCCACCACTGAGTCACACGTGGTTAAAGAGGAGAAATTAAGCCATTTCATGTTCAGCACAGAGAAGTGTCTAAGCTCACCACTGCCCAGGAAAGGGTATGTTGCTCTGAGCTGTGCCTGCAATAGGCAGCTTTGGAAATAATTTGTAACACACTTGATTGGACAAAAGGCAAAGCTTTTCTGCATCTGCACATAATTTTTAGAAACAATGGAAGAAATTAAAGAGGTTAAATTGAAAAGTTGTAGGTCATTCCTGAAACTCCAAAAAAAAAATATAAATCAAGATCTCAGTATTGCTCAAGTGCACCACATTGAATGGGTTAAAACTGCTATTAACAACTTCATCCAAGCTCGTTCAAATGGCAAATTTTGTCCAGATCAGGCTTTTTTTTTTTTTCCTGCACATAATTTTTAGAAACAATGGAAGAAATTAAAGAGGTTAAATTGAAAAGTTGTAGGTCATTCCTGAAACTCCAAAAAAAAATAAATAAATCAAGATCTCAGTATTGCTCAAGTGCACCACATTGAATGGGTTAAAACTGCTATTAACAACTTCATCCAAGCTCGTTCAAATGGCAAATTTTGTCCAGATCAGGCTTTTTTTTTTTTTCCCTTTAATTTACAATCCTCTGGTGAAAGTCTGCACTAGCATTCTATCTGGACTCTATTTAATATGCACCAGAATTATAGTATTTGATATATAAAAATTTATAAAAATCTGTTTCAGCCCAATCCTGAATGCCTTTCTGGCAGTATATCACTTCATCAGTATAGCTTAACTAGAGCTGCTTTCTCATTTTTTATTGCCCCCATAAAATCTAGGAATGGAACACTTCGATTTTTCTAGCAGTAATTTTTATTACTTTTAGCCTCTTTTTAAAGTACTTGTCAGTGAGACACAGTACTTTGTACAGAGTATATTTTTCAGCTATGCATTATATTTTTATTTCAATTTATTTTAGACAGAATGTATAGCATACATCTAAATAATACTTACGGTAGTTCAAATGAGTGTATTATGAATGTAATTAGAATGGATATAAACTCTGTTCATCCACCAGGATTGGTGTATTTCTCTTGCCTGCCTTTAGTCATAGGCACTTTCAAGTAAGGCTTGAAAGGATAACTCATGTTGTAGTTTTAGTGTTGCACATAAAATCGTATTGCAACAGAGGAGGGGGAAAATGAATTTATTGCGATTTTTATGTTTTTATTTTAATTTTTAGGTTTTTCTAGATTTTTCCCTGGAGTGTGTTATTGCACTGCTTTTTATTTTTTCCCTTAAGAATATAGAAATTGCCATATTAGATCAGACTAGTGATCTGTCTAGCCAGATAGTCTGTCTTAACAGGAATGTGTGCTAAGCATACTAAAGAGGAATATACAGGCCTACAACAGGCCTCTGTAGAAACTGTTGTAGAATAATCTCGTTGATGGAAAAGGCTTTTCTAGTCACCATTAATTCAGCTTTACTTGCAACTCCCAAGTATTCAATTTCATATCCTTTTGTCTAAAAAATATGGGTTTGTTTATTGCTCCTTTCTGTGCCGTGTCTGATGTTGGTAGCTGTAAGGAGCAGGACATGGAACATAGTCCATCTTCTGTCACTGTTCTGGACATCTTCTGGGCAGATTATTAAATCCTTCTAAGCCTTTGTTTCTTTTACCAAATTAAGTAAATAATACAGATTTGAGACCTATACCTGAAAAATGCCATGGAAGTTCTAGTAGAGTTACTAGATTTAATATACAGTTACATTCTCAGCACAGTTCAGATACTACATGCATTTTTGTATTTGTGTGTTTCTGTGAAGTTCTTTGTCTCAATCTGATGATGATATGATATGTTTCACAGCTAGCTGGTGTATGCTCTTAAAGAAATTTTCATTGGTCATAGTTGTTATTTCATGGGATTTTAGAAGGGAAGAGTACAAAGGAAGGAAAAAAAGGTTTCGTTCTTCAGATGGTTGAAATTATGTATGTAGCAGTTAGTGTTCGTTTTAGAACAGGCTTTTGTGCTGCTCCCATTAGTAATGCTGAGCAAGAACCTGTGTAATATGAGCTTGATGTTTCTGTAAGAAAACTGTGACCAGGTACAACTACACAGCATTCCTCAACTATATAGTAAGTGTCCCCTCGTTATTTTCATTTTGTTTAATGAATATGAATAATACATTTTAAATAATACCTGTAATAGTAAAATGTGAGGGAGAACAGGAACACTTTTCTAATTAGGGCTTTTGAATGACATGGGAAGAGGGTTCTGGGTTAAATAACCTTTTCTTGGTCTGAGTTGAATTAGCATAGATTTAATGCCAGTGATAATTTTTTGCAATTTTGAGATCAGTTGTTCAATGCATCTGGCAGTGAGACAGGGATTTTCCTTCTCTGACAGCACAGAATAAACCCCTGTAATCCTTTTCCTTTAGCTCTCATACCCATCCAGATTTCATCTTAATGAAAGGACAAAGAAATTAGGAACCTGCTTGAGCATCTATGACTCAAGCAGAAGCAGAATGAGAAGGATAAGAGGGTATCTTTAGATATTGTAGTTCAGGATCATTTAAAAGACTAGTGGCTGGATTGGAGTGCTAAGTTTGCATTTCTACCTCCTGTGTATTGCAGAAGGCTCCCATCATAGTCAAGTGTATGTATTGACTTAATTGCAAGTAAAACAAGATAATCTGGACCGGTTGTGATTTTGGCATTTTACCTTAAATATGTTTGCACCACTACATTGTAGCTGGACCACAACCTGTGAACTCCCAACATAGATGCCATTTAGTTTTAAGGAAAATGGTATAGGATGTGTCTTTGAAGGAAAGCCATTTACAGTGTAAGTCTACAGGTTTTAGTGACTGTACAGAACCTAAGAACTGTGCAGTATAATTTTTGAGTACAGTTTTACTGGTATGATACTTGTTAGCTCTTTATGTGCCTATAAAGCTAGGTGTACCTCTGTTCAGTGTCATAGAATCTGTATGTATCACAATGTCTATATCATTTTTTGTGAAAGTGCAGACAAGGTATTGCTACTTGTTCATGATCCAATTTAAGAACAATAGAGGAGAACCCACTGTTGCTGGTCAAGTCTAAATTTGGCTTTGAACCTAATGAGTGTTTGACTAGATGCTAAATAAAGGGATGATACACAAGGACTCACTATCTTGAGGAGTTTAAACTTTGTTTTAGACCAGAGTGTGTCCAGTTCTGCCATTGTACCCTGCCCAAATTCAGAATTGTCTTTACTAGGCAATGGCGAGTATGGACACGTGGTGATCCTTTCCACTCAGTTTGTCCTGAAATTATGAGAAACTGAACCGGTAGGACCAGATTTTTGCCTAGGTTTAGAAAGGTAACTGTTCCTTCAAGTGCTTAGTGATTATTGTAAAAAGACAACTGTGTGTTCCTGCGAAGACTTCTCAAGCCAAGTAGTAATATATACTTGGCATTGATTTTAAACCCTTTTGAGGAAAATTTGCTCTGAAGGTCCAGTCTCAGCTGAGTTATTAATCTAAAGAAAAATTGTCCATAAGTGCCATTTTTACATGATTGTCCAATATTCCTCCCAAATTTTTGTTACTGCTAATTGTGTCACTTTCATTTCTGACCTTAAGTTCTTGTCCTCAGAAGTCTCATGCCAGCATGTTTCAAAGCTCTGTACTGTTTTATGAAAATGTAGTAGTTTTTATCTGAGAAGTTTAATAGAGATTTAATCTCATCTGTGTCATCTTAATTCCTGAACAGCTGTCTTTTTCTTCCAAATTAAGCACTTGACTAACACCAAAACCTTGCATGTGTTGCAAGCCTTAGAGCAGCCTTCTACCTGAGGAGCATGTGGGCTTATTTACTTCGAGTCAGAACTATGTGTACCTTTCTACAAAAATTTTAGACCTTGAACATAAGTTAGGACTTTGGATATTGTACTTATCTTGGCCATATGCACAAGTTTAGTGCTACTATCTTGATCTCTTAACAGTCAGTTAATGTGATTTCACTTTATTCTTCATAAGTTATAACTTAGTGATAATGCTGACCAAAACCAGAAAAAAGTGCCTCAATTATTCAGGTTTTTGAAGTTAATTCTAGAATTGTTTTTTGTTAATAAATTGTGAATTTGAATCAGAGTGATTGAGAGCAGGGGAGACTTCTGGGTAAGGACAGCTATGGAGTTTTGCATGCAAATGGGGTTGAATAGTTTATTTACTGTTTATTCTATAGGAAATGTGCTTTTGTGCATTTCTAGAATAAACAGCTGCTGCTGTAAGTTAACATAACCAAAATGGAATGGGCAGCAGAAGTTAAGACTTGTAAACCACAGTAAACTCGTAACTAAGTCCTTGAGATCAGAGTAACATTATTCCAGTTTTAGGTAGTGAAATCTCAACTTGTTGATAAAAGGCTGTGAAATAATAGTTAAACTTCAGTAGATTGATTCTAGTTCTTTTAATTTGGGTAAAAAGCAGGTAGAGCAGCAGGGTACTCCAAAACTCAGGAGAGTTGTAAATGTGTTCCATTTTGAAGTGGGGTAGACAGACTTCAGATATGCTCAATGAAGCTTGATCCCCCCATGTTTAAGAAAAATACTGTATTTTAATAAAACATTAAAGAATAAAGGCTGTTTGGGAGGTGCAAGCATCACAGAAGATATGCTTTGGTTAATAGATCAGACTTCGGATGTTGCTCATTGCTTGTCTGGCATTACTGTTAAGTATTAAAAGAGCCTGTTCACACAACACTTTGTTTATTTACTTGTGAAGTGACAGTTTAAAAGGAATTAAATAGGCCTCCAATGTTGACAGGCGAGCATTAAAGAGCATTAAATGCTGACCTTGGATTCAGTTAAAGGCCTTCTTTTCCCTCCCCTCCTATCCACTGATCTGGAGAAGGGATGGAAGTTGAAGTATGACAGAGTTTATAGTCATCATGCAATTAGGTGGGTGATTGAAAAAAATTTCCACTGAAAATGAGTATAGATTTATTTTTTAAGGGATTATTGTAGACCACTGCGATCCCAGGAAAATTTGCCACTGATGCAGCAGGATGAAAGCTCTTGTACACAAGGTGTTTACACAAATTGCTTCTGGACTTTGTATGCAGCACCCAAAAACTTTGACAGAAGCTCTTCCATGTATCTAAAAAAAAAGTGGAATGAGCGACAACTTTAGCAGGAAGGGTCTTTAAAATAGTCCTGGTGGAAAAACTTTCATACGAAAAGAAGAAAAAAGAGTCTCATAAGGGATGTGATTGGGGTCGCAGCATAAAATACCACACTGAGCAGGGCAAACTTGAGGAAGAACATGGGGGAATAAAGACAAAAAGGGAATAAAGCCTGCTGCTGTTAGCTGAGCACCTGAGAGAGCCTGACCTTGACAAGAGCAGCACAGGTCAGACAAAAGCAGCTAAAGGGGAAAACTACTTGTTTAATAAAAGATTTAAAAATGTGATGGCTATTCTGATGCTGGTCAGTATTTTTGGTTTCTTTTTTGCTGGAACAGTTTCAGAGGGCAGAATTTTTTTATATTGAAGTACCACAGTATGTTAGTGTTACAGAAACCCAAAATCTTACATTGCAAATACAATATGATATACTGTACCATGGTTTAATGTAATAGGATTTATGACTATGAAGAAACTGAAATATTCCCACAAGATTTATTTATGTGAACTGAAATACTTCAAATTTTATCTAGGATTTTCTTCAAGTTTCAACATTTTGTCCTGATTAGGATGAAAATACATTTTGACATGACTGTAAATGAAAGTCATATTTGACCATTACTTCCCACTATCTTTGTGTAATATCTTCTTACTGCAAAATAGCTGAGTGAAAAGGTCACATTGGAAGTGTCTTCTATGATGAAACAGTATGTGAAGGAGAACTCCTCAGGGGAGCAGATGACATTAATAGGAAATGTAAAATGCTACATTAATATGCTGGAGTTTGGAGGGGGGTGGTGTGTTGTGTTTCTTGTTTGTTTTTTTTTTTAGGTATAAAGGACAGCAAAGTACCCCTTTTAAAGCAAGCTCTTATTAAGTATATTTTTATCTTAAAAAAAAAGGGGGAGGAGGACAAGAAATGTTAGCTGAAGATTCGACTGTTGTCCTGCTGTGTAACAGCGCTGAAAACAAATCCTGTAGAGAAAATCATGATGACATTGTTTACTTTCTTCATGAGGCACTAAGATCTCCAGGTGATAAGCTCAATGCTCAGTCATGTTACAATGATCATGACACTGAGCAAGAGTAAAGGGCAATGTACTTGTGGAGGTGGATAGACTCTGGTGAGAACCTGATGCAGCCACATAAACACAAAGTTGTCTTGTGCATTGGATCGTGTAGAATCTTGATAGAGACGAGAAATTGTGCCAGATGTGATTGAAATAACAAGTTTGTTACAATTACTCCACTCACTGTTTCCACTGCAGCATTGCTGCAAACTGGCAGCTGGGCTTAGTGAGCTATGGAATAGTTCTGAGGTGGGTTATGGCATTAAATCCTGCATTGAAGAATAATTAAACTGTTAAAAAAATTATAATGGACTTCCTTCCTACCTTGAACTTTGTCTCCTGTCTATCGGTCCTGGGCATATTGTCTATCAAATGCTTGTAAGGCATTAATTAGATGGTCAAGGCCATTTTATCTGGGACAGATAATACTCTTAATTCTTCAAAAATCTGTGTGTTTATGCATGTACATGCTTTTCTAGAGACTAAGTGGAAGGATGCTATGAAGTAACACGCAATTCGCATAGTACAATACGATCTAATTATTTTTACGTTGACAAGACTGACCTTTCTCACACTAAAACTGCCATTTTCTGAAGACCTAAAATAAGCCATGAATGCAAACGGCACTCTAACTTATTCCTGAGTAGAAAAATTAATCCTTTTAATCTTTCCAGCATACTTCCTTCCATCTGGTAAAGCACAGTCAGGGAAAAATATGATCATTTCAGGGTGGAATGTGTACAGGTATCACACAAGTATAAAGCTCTCAAATTCCTTTCTTTCCTTGATCCAATATATTGTTGTTTTCCTCACCCAGACTAGAAAGCAGTCCTGCAGAGAGGGAGATGTGCAGGTCTGACAGAGAAGTGTGTTCCAATTGTCAGGGTGTCAGCACAAGATGGAGAAACCATGGCTTAATTTTTAGTGCTGTCACGTGATTCCAGGATGATCCTGGGCAAGCCTGTCTCTACAGATTTGCTGATGAATAATATTGCGGTATACTACAATTTAATATATGATAATTAATATATGAGAAATGCTCTGTGTTCTCTGGCTGAGCAAAACAGAACAGAGCAAATAATGGCTGTATGTCTGTTTGCTAGATAAAGAAAAGTTTTGCATTTTTTAGAGGGCAGAAGAAAGGGAATGATAACTGAAAAAAGGTAGCATTTTAATTGCAGTTTGACAGCATGAATCAAACCAATCTGGGGTTTTTTAATCTATTTTAAAAGGATTTTTTAAATGTTTGTTTTGAAGTTACCCCTGGAACAGGTGCTTCCTAATATGAAGTACTTTTTTTTTTCATTTTGACATTTTAAAATGAAGCATTTTAGCAATTTAAAATGCTTATTTTTTAATTTTGGGTGACAACACTTGATGAGTATGAGATTTCAGTCTTTGTGAAATAGAACTATTGGCTTATTTTTCTAAAAAAAAGTCCCTTTAATTGATAATTCTCAAATCTGATAGTAGAGCTAATGGTGTTTTATTAATTAAATGCTAGTCCATTCTTCTGTCAGAAACCTGAATCCTGAAAGGCCATGAGCAGTAATAAGCCCCAAAATGTGGTGCTTTTGTCTTTTACCTAGATCCATCTGTGGTACATTGTTGAAAGGGCCAGTTAATTGAGTATTACCCAACTGGCAAGAAAGATAAAATTGGTATGCCTCAAGTTCCATGTGAGTTTGAAAGGACACTGTTAAACTTCCACACTGAGCATTTTGGAATTTCTTAAAACTGACTGATGCTCAGGATTTAGGGACAGATAAAAAATGTAGCTCAAGTGACCAAACAATGAGGTTGTCACCCAAATGATGGGGTTTAGGTTTCATTAAATAGATGAAAAAATAGTATTTCAGTAGTTTCTGATGAAAAAAAGAATGTATCTAGGAGGAAAAAAAAATCCCAGTACAGCCTGAACTGAAATGCCATTGCTGCCTTTTAAAATTTTTCTTTAAAATTGTTGGACCATTTTTATTTCTGGTAGCAAAAAACCCTGTATGATTGAAAGGCTCTTGCCCTATTTTTACTGTTCTTTTCCTTCTACCACCCCAATCTATTTAATCTTATTTCTCCTTTTTTTTCCATGTTCTGCTATATTTTTACTCAGTCCGCCTGAACTTTTATTATTTTTATTTTTACTTTTACTTTTTTTTATTAATCAGTTTTTACTTCATCTTCTAGAGGAATTTGGGTTTTTTTAGGGATGTTTCTGTATTTCAAAGCAAGAGAGGTAACTTGGGAAATGGCAGTAATAGTCTTGATGGTATCCAAATTGTATTTTCTTAATTTTCAAACAGTGATTTCTAAGTAATTACATGACGCCTTATTGCTGATTCATGAATACTGGACTTCTGAAAATGTGGTTCTTAATTCTCATTTTTCCCCTTAGTTTTCCCCACTGACATGTTTGCAGGCTTTTACTTGAACATTATCTTTTACTTGAACATTATCTTTTACTTGAACATTATCTTTTTACTTGAAATCTAAACTTCAGAGCAAAATTTTACATTACTTTAACCTCAAAACATGAGCTTAGGTTGATCTTCTGGCTTCATAAACAATAGCAGTTTCCAAACCACTGACTTGAGGCTTTCTAGTCACTACAGGAAATCAAAATACAGAATGTAACAAAGGCAGCTCCTCCTGAGGGATCATAACAGGATGATGAGTATTCAAGACCTCAAGAAAACTAACTCTGACAAGTTTTTTAATGTAGCTTCTTTTAGTGATTGCTTTTTCAATTAGTAATATCTAATTTGTGTTTTGAAAGTAAAAATTATTCTGTTAATTACATAATGTAAATATTGAAACCATTATTAATAAATTTCAGTAAAATTTCCTAGCATAAGATGAAGTGTGACTTTCATTAAATCCTAGTCTTAGGCAGTTTTCTTGGAGAGCTGTAGATGACTGCAGATGTGTATCTCCCTAAATTATTCCACTAGCATCGTATCACTTATCTTGGCTTATCCCTTCTGCTTTCCTAATGCATTATTGCCAAAATGATGCCAATGCTCATTCATGAACTGCTTTGTTGTTTGTTTTCACAGGGAAGTTTTTATTGCAGAGGGATGTGCTTTAGCACTTTGGGGTTATTGCTTGTTTAATACTAGTTTTTAAAGCTAATTTTTATACATTTCTCTAAGTCATTCCATTCTGAGTATAATTGGTAACAATGTCCCCATTCAGAGCTCTTAAATTACTCAAACAAGCAGTCTCAAGCTATCAGGAGTGTCGAGGGAGATTTCACTGGCATTAGAATTCCCACTTACTTAAACTGGGACAGTTGAGCTGATCTAGCACAAGGATTCTTGGCTTTAGTAATGAAGGAAAACTGCAAACATAAAATGGGCTGAAGGGAGAGAGTTAATGGAAATAAAAAAACACTTTTATGATTAAAACTGTTTCTTTTATGCTGAATCTTGGTGATTAGAACATGCAGCTTCTGCCATGATGAGAGCTTGACTTCTGCATGGATTTCTATCTGATGCCATAATAGGGAACATAAATAACCCTTTTATCTGGCAATTCTGACCTTTAAATAGTGAATTAGGAAGTGTGAAGACATGAGATCAGTGAAGCCAGTGCCTCAACTGAGAGCAGAACTGCATTTAGGGACTGATACAAAGCCAATTAGAATAGTTTTCCTGTTGACTTCAGTAGTCTTGCAGTGAACCCCATGGTTAATGATTTAAGCTGGTCTTCAAAGATCTAGACATCTCCCAAGCACCTTGTGAGCGATTCTAAACTGAGTTTTCAGCAGATATGGGCAGGATAGTTTGAATAACTTAAGTCTGTTGGCTCTGTAACAATACAGTTGCAAGAAGTTTTATTTTTATTCTTCTTATAGGAACTCCTAGAGCATTTGAATTGTGCTAATTGCATTTAAAAGAGATATTTTATATTGGTCGCAGTCTCCCTCTCTAATGGATATTATTTCTGGAGCCTTCAGATTTTATTTCCATGAAAGACTGTTCACTTTATATGATGAAAAATGTAGGCTTTTGGCTATTCTTGGTAAAATAGTAGCAACTCTCCTGGCTCTGGAGGCAAGAGCTGTAGGTCAACATCTTTCTTTTACAGAGCAAATTTTGATCTATGAAAATACCAGTCTTGGGAATAAACCAAGAGGAATCTTTGGTATTGTATAGTACCAACACTAGCTATTTTCTAGTCTAAACTGTCAGGGACTTCACTGTCCCTTTTGAAGAGAGGTGAACCATCTTTATTGTTAGGACAGTTTCAGAGAAATGTGCAATTTCGGGCAGGACAGAATTCTAACTGCAGAAGCTACCTTTCATAACAGTAAAGCATAGGAAAGAAAATGTCATCTCCCTAGTACCATGACTTTTTTTTATGTCAGGTAGTTCTGTGTAATACTCCCTGACACGGATAAAATATTTCAATCTCATTTAATGTCAAATAATAAATTACTTGCATTTACTCTAAAACAGGTTTCATCATAAGATTGCAGGATTTGTAGTAAGCTGTTGTCTTTTCTCACTTTCACCTTATGTCTTCTACCCTCATTTGTCTTTTTGTCAATTAATTGCCACTCTTCTGATGCCTGGACAGTGAGGCTCTTCTGTTTGGGAACTGTATTTTGTATGTGTGTCTTAATAGGTTCATAAGCAAACAAAGTTGATCATTGCTTGTATGTTTTTTAGGTGACGATGATGATGATGATCCATCAATAAACCATTTATTGTATTAGACATGTGATGCACTGTTCCCTACGTTTGTATGTTGGTACGTTTGGCTTCTTCTCCCTGGTGACCAGCAATAGGACAAGAGGAAATGGGGTCAAGTTGCGCCAGGAGAGATTCAGGGTGGATCTTAGACAATTCTTCTTCACAGAAAGAGTGGTAACGTATTGGAACAGGCTGCCCAGGAAGGTTGGTGTAGGCACCATCCCTGGAGATGTTCTCAAAAAAAGGTGTAGGCATGGTGTTTCCTAAGATGGTTTAGTGGTTAGGGGTTGTAGGGTGGATGGTTGGACTTGATGACCTTGAAGGTCTTCCCAACCTTGACAATTCTATGATTCTGTCTTAGATTGTTCTGGAAATTGTTGTATCTTATCCATAATAAAGAAATAAATGTTGAACTTTGTTTTAATTCCTGTTGTAAAGCAGTATGGAACCTTTCGTCACGAGCTGTACTAGCTCTGGCTCTAAGTGTTCAGAATAAACTTCTTTTTGTCATTCTTGCCCTGTACTTGAACTGACGAGAGGTCTTATTTTGTAGTCTCAGTACAGTATAAAGGGTTTATAATTTCTAAAGTGCTACATCTATATGAAAACCTCATGTATTTCAAAAAGAATGCTAGCAGGATGATTTTCTGGAAGTGCAATTACATTTTGAGCTGAAAGGTAGCTGTCTTGCAACATTTGACCTTCCTAATAAACTGGGTAGAACGTGTAATGGATACTTAGGCTATAATGGTCTTGGGGGACTGAGTAAAGGTGATCTTCAAATAGGCATCATATGTAGTGCTTGTACCAAGGATATATTTAGCATAGGCAAATCTACAATAGGGAGCCAATGCCTTTCCTCACCGCCCAGCCCCCTAGTTAAAGATTTTTAATAAGAAAAGAGTGCTGAAATACATAGTGTGGCATATCCTAGAGTGGCTTTGTAGGAAAATCCAGGCCCATGAGAAGGCGCACCTGAGGTTTGAACAAAAAAAACCCCTGCAATCAAAGGGGTTAAATGAAAGATTTTGGGGAGGGATCAGGCCTCATCATATCACATCTTTGTAACTTTCACCTTGCCTGTAGAAACATGGCTTGAACAAAGCTCTTAATTTTTGTTCATTTTTTCAATATTTTCAGAGCTGGTATCTGTATTTAAGCTGTCACTGTTCAGCATATAGTTGTGATTTTGTTCATTGTGGGAGAAATACATCACAAGTTCTAATGTATTTTAGAAAAAAACCCTAATATTTTTGCATTGTTTATATCTAGAATTCTGGGTTCATCATTTTGTTCAGTCTAGGGAGCTTTTGGGAATTCTCTTTGTTAGGCATTTCATTCTTTAGAGAACATGAACGTGTGTGTGTGTGCAAATATTGATACTGGAATTATCAAAGCTCAAACAGATTCATTAGGTGAATGAATTTACCCTTGATTACAGGATCTTCCTAAACTCTTTTAATAGGTTGTAGGGAATGCTGTTAACTGCATTGAGCACTTGGATTGTAAAGAGAAGCTAAGATCATCTTAACAGGGCTAACCTTATTTTTTTGTGAAAACCACTTGTATTGTTGTGCAGATTATAGACCTGTTCTGCTTCATATGGATCTAGTGAGGGTTGTTGCATTTCTGTAGCGTGAAACCAAAGGCCAAGAGAATCACAAGTGTTGTATGTAAAGCTCTGCACTAAGTAGTACTCCATAAACTCCAACCATGTAAATAACTGTAAACTGAATGGATTGGTGTTCATTTTTGTTACTTTTACCGCTGAAGCAATGAACAATCTCCAATATTATTTATTTAAACCTCTCTGGAATGTTAGAATCCCACAACAATCAGAGGCTTGAGCTTTAGTAATTTCAGCAAACTTTCTGCTTGTGGGAAGTACAAGTACTTGGAGATGCATTGTATGCCACTTGACAGAGGGACTACTTGACATGAATTTTATTTTTAAAATGTCACTAGCTGAAAATTAATCAGACCTGTAATGCCTGTTTGAATTCATTTATATTGCTGTTGGAAGCAATATCTCAAGAGCCTTAGACAGATGTGTGAATGCTTTGAGCAGGCAGTGTTCTCAGTGGATTAGAAAATGCTTCAAAACCACCCCCACCCCCCCTCAACCTCTCCCAATTCCTCTCTGTCTTTGCCTGCCTGACCTTTTCGTACATACTGAAGTTTCTAACATGAGGAAAGAAAAAACCTCCACCATACCTAAACTCATGCCTTCTGCTGCCCTCTGGACCTTTTCCAGCTTAGCAACATTTGGAATTTCTTCTGTGAGTACTGCTAGTGACCTGGACCTATTTGTGTAGCTTGTGTGACCTCTTACTGCAGCTCTACCTTAAGTAGATAGGGAGTGTAATTGAGTTTTCTGCCTGGTGAAATCCTGAGATGGTCCCATCTGTTAATAGTGCATAATACTAGGAATTGCCATGTGTTGAAGCCCTGGAGTTCAGACTTTTCAGAACTCTAAGCGTAACAGCTGAATTGGGCAGGATTGCAGCAAATTGCTCATTTGGAGCCGTTCCAGAGCTGCAGGGTCAGTCTACACATGATTTCCCTGCTTTTCTCAAAGGTGAAGCTGGACAAATAGCTCCCCTCCCGGGGACTGTGTTTTTTAAATCAGCACAAAGTTGTATGTGCGTGCTTTAATTTGTAGCCTTGCTTAAATTATCTGGAGTCCTTCAAAAAGAAAAAAAAGAAAAAAAAATCAATTTGACTTTGGCAGCTGTCTCCTCAATGCCTGCCAATCACCATAGTATCTTGGCTATTTTTAAGTCTCCTGAAATCGGTCTGTATTAAAGCAATATCTGTGCTTGGATTTAAGCCCAGGACTCTATCAATATAAAATGATTTGTTGCAAGTTTAAAGACGCTTCATCCCTATTCTCTCTCTTTTCATTTACATTTTAAGATTTCATCACAATGTGGATCAACAGGACTAAGAGAGCCTTTTTTTATTCACTGAAAGAACCTGCTCTGAGTCTTGCAACCTTGTACCATTTGAGTGTTTTCCGGGGAAGTTCTGAGGGACATGAAACGCGTGTGTAAGAGAGTGATTGGAAGCAAAAAGGAGATGATCTTTCTTATTTAATGGAAATATCACTAAATAAGAAATTTTGTTTTCCCAGGTTTAAGACCTGTTTTTTTTGAAGTGCTAATTCTGTTAGACCTGTCTTGGTCCTATTAACAGACTAGCTGTAGGTGTCTCCAGAACATTCACTTGTGACCTGCAGTTGGGCTGATGCCTGTGTTTCTCCGTAATTGGATGGGTGTCATGCTCACAAGGACAATAGTTGGGATTGTTTTTTAATACCGAGTTTCTCATCACTTACCTTGCCATTCACTTCTGTTGTTTCAAACTTGCCATGTGATCTTGGTGTCCATCCACACAGGCTTTGTTGCTCCATGAAATTTCCCCTAAGGGAAACCTGTACCTGATACTACAATCCAGGCTGTGGGGAATTGCAGGCAATTAAGTACTCTAAATTGCTTTGTTCTGATTGAGTAGAATAGTGTTGTTAGATTCAAGCTTGTTTTAATAATTCTAATTAAAAAAACCCAACAAGATAATGTTTGTTGCATCAGCTTCTCTTTGGTACAGGCAGAATTTCCCTA